>NW_009646437.1:1286514-1306873 GCF_000708025.1 Charadrius vociferus | reverse complement strand
CCTGCAACTTCTTTGGGACAAAATATCTCACAAGGACATTGCTCTCCTGGCCTCAATACTGAAGAGTGGTCATGATGACCCAACATGAAACTTTGGGGAACAGTTAATAGTCTAGTAAGAATTTGATACACCTAATATAACTCAAATAATGGGCTGTTTCCTAATCTGATACCCTATAAACCATTTAGCTAGAAGCCAGGGTCTTTTCACGTGGAATTCCTGTGTATGGACTTGGGTTTTGGCATTTGCAGTACTCTCCATTCCCATTTTGCTAGAAATAGCCTGCGTCTGGAAAATAAGCTTGCGTGACAGTCTAACACATACTAACAGCAAGGCAGCATCACTACCTTCTCTCCTCTTCTTTCCACTCTTCCTCTCCTCGCCTGCCTTCTCCCAAAAAGAAAAGAAATGGTAACAGAGCTGGCAAACCAAGACTCAGACCTCACCAGAGCTATGTATCTATCTTGTAGTGATTGAAAAATGGCCCCTATCAGCAGTCATTTACTTGGTGGGACTGGTTTTGAAAGCACTGTGAAATCCCATTATAGTGGGTAGAAAAAGGCCACTGGGCTTCCACTAACTGTCCTTTCTTATCACTGAAGCTTATTTTAATTTCAAGTATCATTGTTATTTATGTTTCATTTAAACTATGGCACGTGAAGCTATGAACTCAACTTTTAATTTGTGCTATAAATGACACATAGTCAATACTGAAAACTGTAAAACACAATAGGTCTTTAGATTGCACTAAATTATCAGTATAGGCCCCAACCATGTGGCAGGCATTATACAGGACACTAAAACCAGCATTTTATTTGGTAACGCATACAACAAAAGTGATTTCACCTAGTTTTGAATACTTCCTTGCAATGCTACTGTGAAAAGTGTTCTGCCTGCCTTTGGTATTATATCCTGCACAGAAACATGGGGAAGCGACTGATGATGCATCCGTCCAGTAAAAAATTAGTTTTGATTGCACAATAAATTATTAAAACCATGCATGTACCACATAGGTCAATAATTGCTATGGCATTCACCACTGGAAGTCATTCATTGACATAAAAAAAATCTAAGGGGTTGCAGAAAAACAACACACAGACTCATCAAACACCTTGTTCTAACAGCTATTTTTAAAGCAAAGGATATAGGCTATTAGAGTTCAGTAGATTATGAAACCACGCAAAATCCACTCATTCATGGAGATGAGATTTATCGAATCGCTAGGACACATTCCCCCTGTTCTTTTCAGGTATTTCATAATGACACTGACAGATGAAAGGCTTGGATGCCTGGCTCCTTAGCCCGTAACACTGCCAATACTCCAAAATTTATCAAAATGACAATTCAAAGCTATATGCCCCGAGTTATTATAGAAGGGTCAGTTGGATTTTACACAACTCATCTTAAATGATTGATGAAAGACACTGGAAAGACAGTCACCATTGCGTTCCAGGTATGCAACGCGCTGCTCCAAGCTGAAATGCTAGGTACACCTCAGGATGCACAACACACTTTATAGAAGTTGTTGAAAAAACATGGGCCTCGGGGAAGCATCATTATTTTTTTGCTAATAACAATAAACATTTTCTATTCCTGTGAAAGCTATGTGTATCTGAAAGGATGTTTGAGGAGGAAACAGAAGAGGGGTTAGTTACAGAAGAAGGTTAGACTAGAGCTGGAGAAGTGTTCAATGCTAAGGTCTTGTAAACAATTCAGACTGTCAAAACAAAACGGTGACTATCTTGCCTGATTCATTTTTCTCTAAAGGTCTGGGCTGGACAGTTATTTATAAAAAGGACAGTGTTTGAAAGGTTTTGGTTGTATGTAATATAGGAGGTAACATTTGAAACGACTGGAATTCTTTCTTCTATACCCTTTGTACAATGTCAAAAAGGCAAAGGAGAAATGACTCTTTTTCCTGAGATTTTCTCTATTTTTTCCTCTAGAGTTAAGACCCAAGTATAATGTGGGCAGTTATGTGATTAATTATACCACTGCAGAAGAACACAACCCAGCTCAAGAGAGCAACATACGAAAGCAGTGTTTGTACTTCCACAGCCTGACTTGCCGATGCCCCAGTCTGTTCCTAGGAGGCAAAGGTCTGCAGAGCTGGAAGCCATCCGTGTTTGCATTCCCAGCAACGCTAACAGCATGGAGCTGAAAAGAAACAGCAGGTTCTTGTGTCCTTTGTTGAGGTTTTGTTTGGGTTTTTTGGTATTTTTAAATATACAGACAAAGATAAAGTTCACGAAGAAATTAGCTATCTTGATCAATTTTTTGAAGCTAATCCCAATACAGGACACTTCTGGTCTCTGAGAAGCTTTGTCACTTATACTTTTAGTAGATGTCTATTCAAAAAGCCACAAACTACTTTACAAACAGCAGAAAACCCTGAGGTCATTTTTACCTACTTTCCTGCAATGCATAATCTTCAAAATTCATTTCATTTTTTCATGATAATTTTGTGATCTCTTTTGATGCTGAAAATGTTATTTTCTTTTCTTTCCTGGGAGGAACTGCATTTTTAATCAGGCTTCCCAGAAAGAGCTTTTGCTGATCTTAATGTGAAAAGAAATCTCCCAAAAAAAATATACCCAGGAAATGTTACTTCAGAATGACAGAGTTTATTTGACAGCACAGAAGATGAAATGGCTTAGGTCCTTAAATTCTCTTCTCTACAGACCACAGAAGAGTGTTCGGAAAGCTGAACACTGAAATACGGTTATGTCTAGAGACTGCTTGGCTTCTACCGCACATCACAGGAACATCTGGAGAGATGCAATTAGAGCACAAACAGCTGCAATGCCCCCGCTTGCTAATCTGAATTGTTTCATTGTCACCTTGTGCTCCCTCCCTGACTGCTGCGTCTACTGAGTGACCTGCATTTTATAACTCAGTTCTCAACCGTGTTGTGCTATCCTACAAATATTAAACAGCAGTAGGTTCGCTGGTCTGTTAACAAGGTGGGCAGGTGTCAATGGGCTGACCTGCTGTCTCTGTGAGTGAACCAAATACTAGTTCTGTGTAACAACCAGATACACAAGCAGTACCCTAAAGCAGTTAGAGAACTTGTGCATGACTTGGGATTCGATGATCCTGTCAAAAATCTGTCACTCTCCTAATGAGAGACACTGCTTTATTCTGCTGATGTGCATGGTGAGCAATCACGTATGCAGAGTACCATAAATCTGAGCACAATATTCCAAGCAGAGATGCTCGGATCGCTGGCATTCACAAGAAGACAGAATAATACAGTTCAGAACGTGTATCACAGGGTAACAAAGCACACCGCAAGCTGCCCTAAAAAAGCCTGGCCAAGTCCTATTTGATGATGTCTGCAGTCACAGATCACAGAATGGTTAAGGTTGGAAGGGACTACTGGACCTGTTTAGGAATTGCGAAGGCAAAAGTCATTAAAGTTTTCAGTGTGCTGAGAAACTGACCTGCAGCTTCTAAGACAAACTGTAATGGTATGGATGTTCGCACTTTGCTTATCTCATCCCAGCAGAAAGGAAAGCATTGATCTTCAGGTACCACTCAGCTGACATTTTATTACAGTCATACAGTTTCCATTGGGGCACAAGAAATTTAGTGACCTGGGGAAGCTCACTTGCTAGAGCATAGGCCTATGGCAGCACCACTGGCAATGCCACCCACCATCACCTGTTGCCAAACACCGGCCTGGCATGTGGACCAGACTGTGACTCACTGCTGGTTTTAACTGGTATAGTGGCACACATTTATCAGCGCTGATAGGTAAACTACATCAGACCCCAAAAACAGGGAGGAAAAGAACAAAGTGAACTACGTGAAGTGTCCTAAGACTAAAGAAAACCGGAGGCGAGAGTTTCTTATCTTCCCTGCAGTATCAGAGATGTTTCCAAATGACACAGATTACAGCACAACCTATTCAGTGTAACGCCTTAGGGAGAAAGCCAAATTCGCTTCTATTCCCTACCACTTCAGCAAGATTGCAAGGTTCGTTGATGTCATTATTTTACTGAAAAATTAGGATCATGAAAGACTATGGAACTGCTACAAAACTTCACTTGCCACCACTCTCAATGCTCGCAATTTGTCGTTATCTTGGGTGTCAGTCTTACTTGTTTTGACCTCATCAACAGCTCTGATTTTAAAAACTGCATTTCAAGGAAAATGGTTAACAGGTGAAATCTTAGTTGTTTAATATATTAGTAAATACCTTCTGTTATTGAATAGCACAGGAATAAGAATGAATACTGGTGAAAAATTGAGTCCCTCACTATCACCGCATCAGCTTAAAAAACAAGTAACTCTTCATTTTATGGATGATAATGGCCAATTGTGAAACAATGAAACTGCCCTTACATCTCTCCACTTTAAAGTGTTCAGCCGCCTGCTTCATTTTCCATTTAGCCAGCAAAAAAGGTAACAAGCCAGTAGTTTATCCCCTTGCTGTAGAACCTCCCTTAGGTTTGTCACAGATCTAGTGCTAGTTGGAGCACACTGGGAGAAGAATTACTTGTTCAGAAATGCAATATGAAAAATAGAACTTGGACTTCCTCCACAGGTTCTTTCCCATCAAGGCAGATCTGCATAGGACCGAGTCATGACATTGTCAGTCACGGCAAGGTACAACTTCCACCACAACCAGTGTCATTAGAGGAAGAGACTGTTTTGTGAAGGGATTCCTGTTTGCTGTAGTACGGAATCCTAACACAGCATTTAGCTTGCTCAGATAGAAAAACAAAAAAAAAAAAAAGGCTTTAACAGAGAGACTTCTGTTAAAAACATACAACCAAACATTTGTGTTTGTCTGGAAAATAAAACCCAACTGGTGTCTGCAGGTGAGATTCAAATCATTAAAAGCTGAACTTGCTCCTCTGCAGCGCTAGCTCCAGCTTTGGCCCTGATCCAGAAGGCCTTTTACCTGCAACTTTTTACAGAGGTGATTTTCAAAACTGAGCTTCTCGTGAAACTGTAGCTCCGAAAGTCAAGCACCCTCCCTGTTCTTGGGCACGCGCTGTAATGAAGAGCTGAAACTCCCTGTGTGTGAGCCCAGCAATCTGTACCAACAAGAGATGCTACAGAGAGGCAAGAGATACCTGCATTTTACCCAGAGGAAACAGAACTGCTTCCAGACCTTTCACAATTCCATCCTCAAGAGACACAATGATCGTTCCAGGATTTTTTACAATGATGGTGGGGAATCACTGGCACAGGTTGCCCAGAGAGGTGGTAGATGCCCCAACACTGGAAACATTCAAGGTCAGGTTGGATGGGGCTCTGATCAACCTGATCTAGTTGAAGATGCCCCTGCTCATTGCAGGGGGGTTGGACTAGGAGACCTTTAAAGAACCCTTCCAACCCAAGCTATTCTATGATAGTGGAACCCTGGAGACAGGGTTTAGTGAAGCAGTGACGAGAGCTGGGAGGTCAGTGATGAGGCTCTAGACAAAGAACCATGTCCTCAAAGTTACCTTGAAAGCCAGGCTTTTGTTGCTAGACTAGGCACATGCCTGGAGCAGCTCAAAAAACACCATATAAAGCTTTTCTTCTTAGAGCATCAGCATGAAAATCCTGAGGCAGAATACAAGTTGATACTGTCTGAGACGGCTCACAGTGCACCCATAAGAGAGAAGTCTTGGTCTTGCCATGAAACCAAAACTATGAATAAAACAGATGTTTCCCAGGATGTTATCCCAAAGGAACAATCATTGGACCAACTTAAAGACCAGGAAAAAAATATCTCTGAATTATTCTAGCTTGAACTAACACGGGAGATTAAAAGGCACTTCCATGGTGGTTGTAAACTAGTTTGGGTAAGAGTTTTCATTGTGTTTTACGTACTTGGCCTGCTCTTCCTTCTGATAATTCTGTTGATATGGCTTTAATATATTCTAGTCTGACCCTCATTTTATTTTTCCTTTCCTTAAGCATTTTAATCTGGACCCCATCCATCCCTGAGTGCTTCTGGGGAATGGGATGAGAATGATGATAAAAGACAAGATCATACTTCAGGTCTTTATATTTGCAGATAGGCTTGACTATCCCAGATACTTTGGAACAGATTTTAGAGGCAGCAACGAGAAATTTTCTGTCCCTTCTTGAGTAAAAATTGGTGTTCTCCATTCAGATGGACATCTCAAGTGAGCTGACTTTTTCTTTTCAGAGAGGATATTGCCTCATTTCCTCCCTCCCAATCCTTTTATCTTATTTTTTAAAATAACTTATTTTCACACTTCTAAGTGATAAACATGTATTTGAAATAATACCGAGAACTTCATGGGGCAGAAAGGGAAAACTTTAACCTTTTTAATTTCAAGTCTGGGATACCATGTAAAAGTGCCTTATCACGAAGGCATGATCACCATAGCAGAGGCAGGGTAGTATAGGGAAAGGCTGCTTATCCTCGGTTAGGAGACCCACCTGGTCTGTTTGTGCTGTACAGCACCTTGAGGTAAAAAATATTAAAAAAAAATAATGTCATTTTAAGTAAAGGTAAAAAAAAAAAAAAAATGAAACCAGGTCTTCAGAGATGTGATGCTTAATAAACAGTAACATTTTTTAAGAGGTGACTACCAGAACCTTCTGTTTCTTTAGGCATATTCTGATAAGTCTGACCAGTGCTTTCCTCCTGTCACTGGACTCTGGAGAGCTGATGACTTTCCCTTTGCTTGCACTAGGATGCTCTTACTCTATCATTTCGCTTATTGGGCTGATGCTTCCCTTGTTGTCGTTCAACTCAAAATCCAGACATAGGATACCAAAGGTCTAAGAGTTGGCTACAGCAAGAGATGTTTAATAGCTGACACCCATGCTACAGTGGAACAGTTTATGCCCAAAAGTCCCTTCCACAAAATAATAAGAATTCAAGAACAAGGGCTCTCAGCATCTCACATGGTCACTTGGCCTGTATAAGGACAGCACAGACAATACTGTTTTGGTCCCTAAGCTTAGCACCAATGTCTTCTTTTGCTTACCATCTAGACCAAGTGCTGACAAGAAACGCCAGATTGAAAAGAAGTTCTATTTCTTATCTTCTGACACGCAAAAATGAGGTCTGCTGTGTCTCCCTGTGCACTCACAGCAGACAGCCTGAGAGCAAAGAGCAGGAAAGATGGTTCTTGCCCGGCCTGGCTGTACCTGAGAGCGGGAGAGGGGAGTAGATGTACAACAGGAAGACGCCATTGGCTTCAGTAGGCTTAGAATCAGCCCCTTATGCTTCCCATCAAACTCCTGTACAACGCCTTCCAGAAAACCTGGAAATTACGATTGCATGGAAGAGAAACCCCTGCCTATGCTACAGCCTAAATCTGGGACTTGTCTCCACTCAGTTTGATCATTCTTACGGGATGACAGTCATTGCTTTCTCCACAGGACACTATACTTCAAAGAAAAGTAATATACTGCCTTCAGTTACACTAATGCAATCCCCTTTGATTTATTTCTTCTACCATTTCAGTCAACGTCCCAGCGAGTCATCTACTTACCAGCTGCACATCTGCTTGACAGCTTTAGGGATCTTTCTCAAGCAATAAGTCCTGAATGTCTTTCCAGGGTCTTATGCTCCAGCCCTTTACTGTTTAGAGGATATTGCTCTATTTATTCTCAGCTTCATAGCCCTCTTAATGTTTACCTACCAGCATTGCCATCTTTCAAGCCACTGTACTTACAGATAAGGCCTTCTGCATCTGATTACTGGTCCAGTTATTATTTGCTGTTTTGTCCTCTATATTTAGATGTATTTTACATGTTTGCTGGCTTCATTCCCACACACTATTATCCTGGTCAGAGATGGAGAATAACAGTTGCAGTCATAACAATGATCCTGTAGCCAGCTCCACTAACATTTTGCTAACTCTGCTCCCTGCTCATACCCCCTTAGTTATGATATTCAGAGTTAATAACAGCTTGCAACTTACAGTGAGCTGGAAAGGAAAGATGAGCTACACTTTCACCTGGCTGGGGTTTTTTATTATTTCCAATAAAAACACTGAGTTATTTGTTGTCTTTTAAACTTGATATTTCTACTAGTAATAAAATACACCTTTAAACTTTTATTAACTATCTAATTGAAAGGGGACCTAATTATTTTTTTTTAAATTATGTTTCCCTTGCATAGGAAAATCTGGCTAGATGATATCAAAGGAGCATCTCATTGACTTCAGCCTTAACCTTATACCTCATGCTCAGTGAGATACTTAAAAGAATTGTATTTCGGTTGTAAAATAAACCCCTCAGCGCTCAGACCCAGCTATGTTCTACTGCAGTCTCATCCTGTTTTTCTCATCAACCTGCATTTCTTAGAACAAAAAGAAATTTTTAAGTGTTCTCCAATATCCCTATCACCAGCTTGACAGATAACCCTTAGACAATCCGATCCCATGGTCTACCAGTGTACTTACTCGTGGGTGAAGTGAGAATTACAGTGCATTTGTCTCAAAGCTGTTCTTTGTTTCCTACATAGAAAGGGGATCTAAGAATGCATAGCATTACTGCCTGCAGAGGAAACCCAACTGTCCCACTCCTCAAGACTCGATCTAGTGTGTCATTGTCTGTTTTCAAGCCTGAACGGTGTCTTTCATTACACTAAAGGTCTCCCTTCCCATTAATCTTGTTGAGCAGCTCTCCTCTCCAAGCTCTGCTGCCCACAATTTGTGATTCCTTATTGTTGAGCATACATCACACATAAAACCAGTTCTAAGCACCCCATTACTCACATATTTAGAGATGTCAAAGCAAGGCCTCCATATAGCTCCCAGAGCACTTTAGAATTCCCTTCTGCTTTCCCATCAAAAAGGCAAAAAGGACACAACCAGACAGCATCTTATTTGAACTTACCAGGGAGGTAGGTTTCCTTATACAGAAAGTTATGAGGAGGAGCAAAGCAAAAAAGGTAACTATATAGTACAGTTACAGTTAACGATGCGTGAACGTCACAAGGTTCAGCTGAGCAAGGACCCAGTCCTGGGTCCTTCAGGTGACTTTTTCAGTACCAACACAATAGAACTTCCCCTGTGGACCCTGTATGGAAACTAGGGCGAGTTTCTTTTCTCATATTATAATTTATATTAGACCACTATGCACAGCACTTCAGGACTTAGAAAATACCAGAGCTTTCTTCTGCTCAACCTGGTCTTCAGTTTGGTCCAGGGTCTATTTCCATAAGCAGTCATGACATGTATACATACAACTATGACCTGATGAGATCGGGGAAACTGGGAAACTTCTGGGAAAAAAAAATCACTAATATGCATTGTCTAAAGAATTTTCACACATTCAAGAACTTCCATTTTTTGAATAAGCCCCAGAGGAAGTTGTGGACATCGTCTCTACATAGCATCTCTGAAAACTCTGAATTCACACAATTATTAAAAGGGAAAGGATGATCGATTGGTCCCCAAGGTCTATCCACTGATGGATTCCTTTCCCCAGCACAGGATTGCTGTAGCTCATTCATTCACTCATTCATTCCTTCATTCATCACAACTCTGCAGTTGCGCAAACAGACTCTGTAAACAAGAACTCCTCACCAGCAAACTCCCACCGTGCTAGCAATATTAAGTGGCAAGCATATGAACACCCTGCAGAGAAGCAGAGGCAAATAGCATTGATATTTCTTTTTCCTCTTATCGGTATAGTTGATACTGCTTTACAACCGATGTAAAAAGATAGGTTACACCGGTAATAAACCTCGATACATTAAGTCTCCATACAGACTGATTGCTGAAGGCTTAATATCAGTTGTAATTATTATCCATAAAATGTTATTGAATCAGATCTTAAAAGTTAATGCTGCTTTGTTTCAAGAGATAAAGGACAGTAGGCTGGCAAGGCAGAGAAAGAAACATTAGGCTTTTGATCAATCTTTGTGTGATTTAAAACCTTAACCACCAAAGGGACTCGGCCCTTCAAATATTAACAAAAATCCTATGAGTTGGCCTAAGCAGAGTCCTGTGGCAAGAGTGATGACTCACTTTTATCTTTGAACTTGATACCACTGCCCAGATGAAGGATTTAACTCAGGAACTCTTGAACTCAGGACTAGTGAATGCTGCCCTTTTAAGACACTGTGTCGCACCTCAGATTGTAATGGGCACTCAGTAGGTAGATCACCCCAGCACCAAGGGGCTTTCCTAAGCTGGAACCTCCCAACATCCGTTTGAGCCCTTGTTGCTCACAGCATCACCTTCAAAAACGGACATTTGCCTTCACACCCCTCACATTAATACAAGAGCTCCATATCTGCAAAACAGGTGCCCCAGCAGAAGGCATCAGGCAACTGGTTAATGGAGCACGTAAACTGCCCTAACATTTACAGCTAACGAAGACTGACATCCTCCCTGTCCACAAACATTTTATTCAGCTTCCCACACTCACAATATCACTAATCCAGCTCTCCCCTTCCCGTTTTGGAGTACAGCATTGCAACAGTCTAAAGCCATTACTCATGTCTACAAAGAGCCAAGAGGAAGAAAGTGACAACACGAGAGCTGGGAAGGAGCAAAGGGGACCTGTGTGTATCCTCCGCCCACAAAAGCCATAGTGCTTCCTAGTGAGAAAAAGACCTTGGCTCCTAAGTAAAATGAGCCTCATCTCCTCCTTTCCTTGGTCACTCAGCAAATACTAATCATCACATGGACACCCCAGTGCTCTGTAAAGCGAGGAGAGATTTTTTTTTAAGGTTGACCACAGGCTCTAGTCCTTTAAAAACAAAGGGAAGCAGATTCTGACTTATGTACCAACTTTCAAGCCAGCCCTGACTAGATTCACTCTCTGTCTCTGTAATGTCCCTGTTTTGCAAAGCAACCATTAAATTTGGAAGCTTTATGGAATACAACATTTTTCAAATCTAAAAAGTATGCCAAGGAAATCATGCAGAAGGGTAATAGGAAATACTTGCAGGGAGACCTATTCTGAATTGTCTACACATAGATAAGGCACAGAATTCCTTTCCTTAAAGATTTTATTAACCTTTCGCTGATGGAAAGATATTACTGATTGAGAGCTAGATGAGGTCAGTGCAGCAATTATATTTCGAATCCTCTTCAAACAAGGCTCTTGTACAACATAAGAAAAAAAATTTGACAAAATGAATTGTTACTTAAACTGAGTCTTTTAGAAGAATAATTAACCTATAATAACTATTCTGGCCTCCTCTCCAGCCCTGAAAAGTAATCCTTTCTCATTAGTTTCAAGTTTAATTAGCATCAATAATGGAATGTCCCTCAGAAATAACCATTGCATCATTTTCTCTAATGCTGACATACGCTGCCCTACAAACGGAAAGGCCACAGGGAGATTTCTGAAGATAGGGAGAGGCTTGGCAGATCACAGATGCTCCCCAAAATAAAAAGCAAACAATATTGTAAAAAGCATGGAATGTGACAAAACCAGATTTATTTGAAAGACAAGTGTTGCAAACACAGTGTGGAACAGAGAAGACTTGAAGGTGGTTTTGCCAATAACTGCTGCAGTATTTCCAGTGAGTTACCGAGCCTCTCAACTCTAATTTCTTGTTCTTTCTTGGCCTTTTGGCTGAAACAGAGAGAGACGTCACTATTTAGTATATTCTATATGAGAAAATTGTATTCAGCACTTGCAGTCTAACATAATCAAATAATGCTTTTTCCATCCCTGACTTCTACGATCTCTCTGTAAAATAGATACAATAATGCTTAGCATTGTCACCAGGGTGATAAGGCTTAAAGTACTTTGAGAATCCAACATGAAAGAGGCTATAAAAAGCCCAGACATTCTGATGCATCTGAGATAGCCCGTTACTTAACAGGCCAGTAGAAACAGCGGGTGAATGCCAATGTACAAGTTGTAACTAGAGGTCTGCTGCAACTTGCAGGGCTCTGAAGGATCACCACAGATTTCCAATAGGTGAAGTCACAGATATTCAGCTGCATGTCACAGGCGCTACAGTGACTGTATTCAGAACGACGTGAGCTTTCAAAACTGTGTTGGATAGAAATCTCCAATAACATAAAAGTCCTAGAAATAGTATGACATGTGGAGAAATACCATTTCTGATATGCCTACTGATGCATTCAGTATGTACCCAGACTAGTATTACCCCTTCCTAACAGACAGTAAGAAATACATTGCACAAGAATCCACACATGGCCATATCACACTGTACTCCCAACCTCACTACTGCAGTATCGCTGCTTTTTGCCCCTACACTCACCACCAAGCATTCACTGCTCTTCACCTTACACAGAACCATCTTCTCTCCCTTTGCCCAGCTTGCAACTCAGCGATAGAGTCCTGGTTTTCTTTCAGCACAAGGTTTTGTAAGATATGACACCAGAGAGTTGCTTGTCAGTAAGCAAATGGGGAGAAGCTTGCAGAAAGAGCCTGCCCCTCTTTCTTCCCAGTGCTCTGCTACAGGCAAATTCACAGTCTGAAATGAATCCAGCATATGCCCTTGTTTGGGCAGGAAAGGTAGTTCTTCTGTCTTGATGTAAACAATGGACTACCACTGAAAGACTTTTGAGATTTGCAAACTGAAGAGTTGCTAGAGATGAGCTGTAAAGGGGATGGCCCACATTTCTAGAACTGTCTAGATAAAAGGTTCCTGCCTAGTAACTCCACTTTGCCATCTGTAATCCAGGAAGAAACACGCAGGCCACTGAAGTTTTAAACAATCTCAGATCCCCTATTCTGTGTTAATTTCCAATACCTTAACAAGAAAACCATAAAGGACAAACCTGCTCCCACCGTCTCCACGTTTTCCATTCCCAGGACAGCCAGCACTCGGTTTGCTCAGCAGACCCCATGAGCCAAGAACAGCCAACACCTGCAACTCCTCCCTGCACACGGAGATAGTGCCCAGCTGCAGCTGCTAAATGCACCCAGGCCAGCTGGCCACAGGCAAAGGAACCACAGCCTATCCCACTCTCCCTCACATTTCGTGGGGATACAAGTAACCCTGGCCAAAGTCCCACAAAACATTCAAGTAGCAAATCTAAATTTTACCATTTAGCTTCAAGACAGGGTGGTGCTTTAACAGTCAAAGGCATGGCTCATAATTTTTCTAAACCCAGAAACTCAATCCCTTGTAACATCAAACAAAATTGATACCATTTTTAAGTTTCAGAAGTTTGCTACCACTGAAGTGAAGGAAATAGCAGTCCTATGATTAGCACTGCAGAGATGTGAATAAATCAATATGGTGGGCTGTTCAGGCTTTTCCCTTAGAAATCTCATAGTTCACCCTGCACCTTATTGTCTTTATTGAGGTTCTTTAGAAAGCAAAAGTACCAGCAATCTGAAAAAAAACCCCAGTACCTTCTACCAACAGAGTTCCAAAGCAGTCAAAACTACCCTTGCTTTGCAAAGGAAGTATCTGCCACAAAGGGAAGTATTTCACGTCACACAACATGTCAATGGCAGAGCTGTGTATGTACAAGCCCTCTTCCGAGTCCAGTTCCTCATGTGATTCTTCCCTCCTCCCTGCTCGCCCTGCCATAGACACTGATGACAGACCCAATCCTGCAAGATAATGAAGTTGGAAGTCAAAGCAGAACTCGATTCTTGCAGCTACCCTTTGTAAAACACTGAAGTTCTTTGGCAAAAGGAAAAGTAAGTGCAAAATATTAACCAATATGCTGTTTTCACACTATGAGGATCACTTCACATTCAGTACCTATTTTTCAAGGCTCAGTTCTTTGTTCAACAGTTTACCATTTTCTTTAAAATGCTTGTTTTTAGAAACTAGTCTGAAGTTTGCTTGTAGCTGGCCACCAGCTCTTTCTACTGGATACAGCTAGAACACTTCAACCACATGTTGAAGATCCTACAGGACTAACAAGTGAAGATGATTCTCCTTCACTACAACTGACATAGTTTATAGCTTCTGAAAGTAGAGATATCTAAGTCCTATCTATGCTGTCACAGGGAATTTCTGAGTAGCCATGCTAAGCAGGATAGTGACAACCATGAAGCTACTCGGCTGCCTCAGTCATAAATCAAAATACTCATGTAAATTAGACTTTAGTCTCAAAATGTGTTTCTTGCCTAAATATTTAAACACATAAATAACCTCCAGCCATTCCAGCTTGTCATTTTAAGCTTTCTGACATTTATTGTTCGCAAGAAAAGAAAGGTCAGACTTATCAAATCTGCATTTATGCTTCCATGACATTTTTCTCCAACCAAATTTTTCTGAATTAGAGAAGCAAGACAAATGTGGCATATTTCATAAAGGACCTTTCTCAGTTCAGTACTGCGGTCTCAGCTGCCCCACTGAGCTCAGAAGTGGCTTCTCAGGAAACATGCTGTGGCTCAGTGGATAGAAGGAGATTTGGAAAGCAGGCAATGTGAATTGCTGCTTGCCGTCAGGTAAATGACTTGTGCCAAAAAGTAGATCTTCTAGTCTCAGTACTCTAGTTCTGGGCAGCCCAAACGGATGCTTTGGTATGATAATTAAAGACAGGAAATGTCCAGGCACAGCACTGAATTTGCTGACGCTTGGGAAGAAAATCACAACTTGGACTGCCAAAACACCATCATCCCAAATGAGCTAGCACTGACATATTGAAAAGATGATACCTTCTTTACTATGATGAGGCTCATTTATTTGGGAATTTTGTAAGTGCTAAATGCTGCCAACCTCAGCATCTCCTCTCACTTTTTTCTACTCTTTTTAGTTAATTCACAAACATCATCACAGACACAGATGCTGTTTCCTATCATGTAATGTTCATGTGAGATGTGCAGTGAACCAAATGACCAGATTACTTCAGGATACAGTTCAATCAGATGCTGCAAAACCACATTTGATTTTGAAGTATTTCTCTGCATTTGTATAATAAAGCATTTAAGTCTCCCAATACACTTCTTTGATGTAGGTATTTATTCCCTCGTTTTAAGGATGGGGAAATAAAAGCACAGCAAGTTTACAGAAAACATCTTTTTAAAATGTGCCATAAATGTTCATTAAAAAACCCCAAACATAATAAACTGATACTCGTGCCCCTTTTGGTGTTTGTTTATGGATATTTTACTGAACATGCTTATGAATAAGGACATACATAAGAACAATGAGCCTAAAAGTACACAAAATTTGCAGAAAACAGACCTGGAAATCATAAACTTATTGTTCACAATCCTGACACCCATCAAAGAGCAGGAACACTGCGTGACTCTGGTTGAAGCAAAACCATGTGCAATTGTGGTCACAGCATGTTTTCCGTGAACCACTCGAAGACTGAGTATCATTTCTAACATTATCTGCCAAACATATGCCAACATATTTGCAAAGCCCTACAATTTTGTGGTCAGCATGGAAATAGTGAACAAGGCACCATTAGTCTAGAGTCATATGCCACGAGTTTCCTTGGTGCTGATGGAGTACGTAAGTGACTTGGCCAGGAACAGGGCAGGACCAGGGATCATCCTGCCCACAAAGCCAGGCAAACCCATCATTAGGCAATAGGTTTCCTCTTCAAGAGTCATATACAATTCAAGAAGAGGCACTGTAGACTAACTAAATTCACTTTTCTGGAGAGCACCTGCGACTGCTGGTCTGAGGGAGCTGCTACAGACCTAATACTAGGGCAGGAAGGACGGGGAAAGTTGCTCCTAGCACACCTAGGATTTGCTCTCATTTAGCAACTGGTAATCAGCATGCAGCACACTGGCACCCACAACAACCCGAGGGCAGAAAAGGAAAAGTTCAGTTTGCACTATGTCATGTCTAGAGTAAACTCAAGCGCAACTCAAGCCTGTCCTTAAGCTTTGGACTAGCAAAGCTGGCCTGATAGCTGAGGCAAAGTGCAAAACCCCAGCAGAAAAGAGCAAAACCACTTGCACTAAAATGGAAACCTTTCAGAAGCCTTACTGCAATGCCTCAGTCTTATTCACCAAGTTTTGCCACTGATTTATCAGAAGAGCAAGATCAGATCTCAGACGTCGCATACAGTCAGGGATGAGAGAAAATCTGCAAAGTGACTGACATCTTTTACCAGTTTTTTGTTCATTATGGCACAACTCCAAACTTTGTTCTTTGAAAGCAGAAAAACAAAACCAAAAAATAACAAAAGAAAAACACAACTAAGAGATCTTGATCAAATGCTAGGGCCTCTGAAATATGCAGAAAGAATCCCGCAGACTTTACGAGTCAGATTTCAGCTTGGAGCTCTGATTTTCATTTACAAAATGTCCACTTTCAAAACCCCATTTTCATCTAGTCTGAAGTTCTTTCTAATCTTTAGGCGAAGGGTTCCTCCTGCAAATGAGTTCAGGTGCATGGTAGCAGTACCCTAAAGATGTAAAGCTTAATTGCCTCAGCATTATAATAGCTTTGGTATGTAGTGAATGCAGACAGTTTCAGGGAGAATACATGTGGCAAGTTAATAAAATTTTAGATGAAGGCCACAGTGCAGGAGTAATATTTCGCCTAGCCAGAGGATGAAAAGTTATGCATTGCTGTTTAAAAAACATAATTGGAATGTTAAATCTATTTCATGAATGAAAGTACATTGACCTTTAGAGGGAGGAATGACTCATTTTCATCCCTGTATGCCCCTTTTTAACATACGCTTCCCACCTTTGCATATGTAAGTAGCAATTAGTTCTCATGGGAAGTTATTTTATGGCCATTTCAGCTTATTAAACTTCCTGAGTAAACTCACAAGAAATCTGTTTAGCAACATTTGTGGCTTAGGTGCCCTAAAGTAAGTGGATTGGTTACCTGTGACGTTAACATGACAAAATCCTAACGCCAATGCAAGGGCTCTGGATCACTGTGGAGCCTGTGCGAGTGTAGAGCACTCACCTTGGACTAACCCAGAGCTGTGCCCACCAACACCATCTTATCTGTGGGATGGGCTTACCAAGAAGGCCCCCCCAAGCACAACACCCTATCTGATCCTAAAAGTCCTGGGAGCAATTTTAGCCCAGCAGCAGAGGATCAGTCATGCAAGGGGCGGTCAGTGCTGATACTGAAACAGTTCTTTAATTGACAGTCTCAATATAGAGACAATTTAGGATTTTTTCCAAAAACACTCAATAACCTGTCCAGAAAGCATACTGATACAGAGATCCACTGTCTTTTGACACAAAATAGCTAGTCCTGTAAGACCAGAACTAAAACTAATCGGGAGTCTTCTGACAGAAAGGTTCGCTAGTTATTCAGTTTCCCATGGCAATGTACTGGTTTTGATTATACTCTTTTGGGAAAGGTTTCCCTGGAGGTAGGGTGGAATTTCCAGTCAAAACCCAAGACAATGACAGCAAAGTCAACAGCAACCCTGTAGTTGGGAGGCTCACCTAAAATATGGGAAATTTACAGAACTGCGATCCTCTCCGAGCTCGCCCATTCCTTCCTCTGCATTTTTTGTTGTGTGTGTTTTTCCAAAGAAATTATTTAAATTAATTTGAATTTTGTCCCAGAGAAGCACTGGGGGAAGGAGAAGAAGCCGGTATTAAGTCTGAAAGCACTTCCAAGAGAGGAAAACTCCCTCTTACCCTATTTTGAAAAGGCCAAGCTGACACAGAAATGGTAGATGAGCTGACAACCACAGCTTCTCTAAATGGAAGCTTTTTCTTGTAGGATGCTCTGTTCCCATGAGAATGAGTGTGTGAGAGAAACTGGGTATTGAAGCATTTGCAGGAGAGCCCTGTAGAAATTCCTGTGAACTTTATGGTTTGTCTGTTAAACAACAGCAGTCCAATAAGTACATCTTTTACTAATTGTTCCGTAAAACACTGAGACAAATTGCTTTACACTTTGTGCAAACATGCTGTTAAAAAGGGAAAAGGTTCACTCCAGTTAAATATCTTTGAGTCAGTATCAGAGAGCGTAACAGTTAAAGAGAATAAAGCATTATGTACAGGACTCTGTTGTCACCCTTAAGGTCAGTGGGAATTGAGCCCCTTGCAATTTTTTCTCATCCTAAAATATAAGTCATTCTCCATTCACACGGAGGATAATTTGGCAAAAAATAATTTAGCAAGATAATTAGATCTCTTCCTGAGAAGTACTGCAATCCTGGGCATCTCCAGCAGAGAGAAAAAAAAAAATAATAAATCTAAGTATGTCAACATAAGTGAAGCAGCTTTACACTGTTGATGGGAGGATTGTGTTGTTTGAAATCCATTTCCAATTAGCTTAAGCAATGAAGGAAAGGCTCAGTTGCCTTAGGAAGGGCTTTAGTTAAGCCCCATACACATTAGCTGCAATAGTGTTAATAATTGCTGGAATCTGCACACTTATGGGCTGGTGGATGCTGTTCGTGCTGTTATCACTGTGTCAGCACATCCTGCTGTCGGCAGGGCTACATGGCAGAAATTTAAGCATGGCAGTGACACACGGTGCTCACATAGGCAGCACTCTTGCAAAACAGAAAGAATGGATTTTTAATGTTTTTAAACAAGCCCATGTTACAAATCTAGTGCAAAGCCATGTAAAAGTATAACTGCACTAAGGTGTCATTGCTAAAAAGGCACAGGTACAATTTTGTAGTGACACAACTTATGCACATTAGCAACCTTGGTGTAGAATTAGAGACTAGGATTTTTACAGATTATGAACAGCTGCTACGAGAAGATATTACTGTGATATAGGTACATGAGGTCCACATTTCTTCCGCTCCTCCTATTCCTGCATCCCCTATGATTGTCTTTGCACAACTGTTGGCAGTAAGAACAGCAGAGCCTTGTCTCCAACATGATTTTACAGGGGCATAGTTTACTACTACTTATCTATCTTGAAAAACATGCATTTCTTCTCAACAAGATAGCAGACAACATCCAGAGCCTGTATGTTTTACTAACTTTGGTTAAAGCTCCATCTGTGTTGTATTCACAAAATCAGAGCACCTGTTACTTCACATCTATACCCTTCACCCAGGTTAAAAAAAAAAAACCACAAAAAAACCCAAAAAAACCCCCACACCTCCAACCTCAAAGAAGACCACTGCATGCCCTCCAGCTCCCTTATTGCTATAAGCACCACAGTTAAGGTGGCATTACAAGGCTGCATCTTCACTGCCAAAAAGGGAGATCTGTAAAGCACAATAGCTGCTACTCACAAGAAATTCCCTAAGCAGGAAAACAAAACAACAACAAAAAAAAAAAGATGGTGGGGTTTGGTGTCTATAATTTTTATTAATTATCCTTTTTTTACTGCAGTGTAGCAAGGCAAGACCTGCTGGAAGGTAGAGTGTGTTGGCTTCACCTAGCCACCTTGTGGTAGAGAGCACCTCTGCGTTATCTGCCAGAATTAACACAGGAAGAGCTAGCCCAGGTATCTCACTTCAGCAGCAAGTGTAAGACTGACTCACACCCAGCCTGCTCTGACAGTCTGCTTTGATTTTCGTTTCAGCCAGCAAGGGATGACAGGTTCAGTTTCTAGTTATTCAAATTGCTGGCCCAGCTTTTCAGCTGAGCATCAAAAATCAGTTGCTCCAACTTCATATTCAAAGCCCAGCACTGACTTCTCACCTCTTGTGAATTTACTTAAACATATTCTGTGGTCCATTAAGTAGGTGGCTACTCAGGGACACACCATTGACTTCTACAAAGCTTCATAAAAGCTACCTAACTTAACTCACTGTGACAAATTATTTGGCCCTGCAGTCCTCTAGGTATTATATTCTTTTAGTGGGAAAGCCCAAATCAGAGCTTGTGTTAAAGGTACAATTCACACACAGAATGGCAATCTTTCTTGATCACTTGCCCAAAGCTGAGGCTTGATTTGATGTAACAGAGCTAACTCATACCCTGGCTACAAATCGCTGCTGTCCAGAAAAAAAAAATTAAACCAGGTTCTCTTTTCACAGAAGTACCAGTGTTACATGAGCCTCCTCAGATGTACAACTTCTTGTCTTACTGTAGCAGATGCAATGCTAAGGATCCGCTGTGGTTTTAAAAGGGATAGAAATTAACTCAGTTCCAGACACATGAAACTCAGAGGAAAACCTGCTTCTGCAGGTTTGTCTGTCAGCCATTACTTTATATGTATAAAGAAGGGTGATACCAATACCCGATAGCATTAATGTACAAATTTGCCAGTCAGCCCCAGCTTTGGAAACGTTTCTGCTACTCCTTGAGGTCTACCTGCACATAACCTTGGAATCACTTGCAACACTTTGAGGAAGTTTTGCTTTTTAAGATGATATTTTTAAGTTTCAAAGAACCTGATCTTGCTCTCCTTAGACTAATGACTAGTCTGACTTAGACTTTAGCCTTTGGGTCTCCCCGGCGGCTGTGCGGCACAAGTGAACTCCTAACATTTCGTAAAATTCCCTCAGCGCTTTCGAAATAGTCTTCCTGGCCCCGCAAAAGCCCCTCGATACGTTTTGCACTGGTAAAGCGCAGCCTTTAAGGACAAGCCGTTAGTGGAAGCCCCGCCTGGTCGAGG
>NW_009646437.1:1243028-1285233 GCF_000708025.1 Charadrius vociferus | reverse complement strand
GCGGTCCCCGGGCACGGGGATGGGGGAGCGGCCGTTTGCGGTCCACCGGGGGAGGCCCGGCGCCCTGGGAAGGGCCGGGATGGAGCCGCACCTCCACATGGCCCGCCGGGGCCGGGCACCGGCCCCCCAGCCCGGCCGCCAGCCGCGTGTGGTGAGGGGCTCTGCGGTCCCGTTCCCCGCCTCCTCTCTGCTCTGTCTCCCTATGCAGGCAGTGAGGGACAAAGCTGTTCGGTTTTCTCCCTTCCTTTCCTTCCCTCTCTCTTCCCTTCCTTCCTTTTCCTCCCATCCTTCCCTTTCTTCCCTTCTTTCCTTCCCTTCCTTTCCTTCCTGGCTTCCTTCCATATCTCCTTAAATTAAAGGCTGACGTCCCCAAAACAACCCTGGATGTCTTTCCTCAGGCCGGCGGGCGGGGGGTGAAGGTGGGAGTTGGGGGAGGAGAAATCTTAAAGCATAAGACATTCTAAAAAACTGAACAAAATTCTATGAAAACAACAGCCTTAAGAAAGGTTCATGCAACATTTTCCCCTTTTTTACCTTTAACAAATACAGTATAATTACTGTAATTACATTGGTGTTATGCCTTAGGATAGCTAATCATAACTTGTTCATATTTCTGGAAGTTGCCTATATGAATTAATGACTTATTATTATCTCTTTAGTTTGATACTTAATGCATGTATATTTTTATAATCCAGGTACTTTAACTATATAATCATTAGAGTGCAATTATTCTGTCATGCGGTTATTCTTCTGCTTATATCAAATTAATGTTAATATACAGCTATTGTGGAGCAGAACCACAGTGTAATGCCTCCGTAATTGTAGTGCCGAAGAGTGTAATTGCAGGTGCGAGGCTAGAAAAGGGAACCAAGATCTTTTCCGTACAGAAGAATTGAGGAAGGAACTTCAGGGCAATCGCCGAAGGATTGGTTAGATAATTTACTTCATACAAAAAAAGCGCTGCTTTGGTGCCGTATTCAGCCCCCTACAGGTGTTTTAATTCAAAGCCCATCCAAGACAGCGGCATTTCCCCAACTGGGCTTTGGACATACCCTTTTTTTTCCCCCACTCCTCTTATTTCACATTCTGTTAGATTCACTTGCCCAATATGTGAACCCTAATCCTTTACTTTTAAGTTTTAGTAATACTTTGGGGCTCAGTCTCCCTTTTGTTAGAAGAGGAAGGTGACTGGAAACATACTGAAATACATACAAGTGCTCTGTAACATAAAATCCGACACAGAAGTATTTCAAATTGATCTGTATACTTCTTTTGAGCTCAGATTCCTTACTGGAAAAAAATGTTAAGTGGATTGAATTAATCATGGGCCACCAGTCTTTTCATTCAGCCTCTTTTTTTACTCTAGTGGATAGTCATATTAATGTACACATTCATGGATGGAGAGCTATGTCCTCAAACCTGCCCTCTTCACCACGTTATTTTGGACTATCATCTTGCTCTGCCTGAGCATCATATGCGAGTAAGAAGAATGGCAATTCTTGCAGAAAATGGTATGCTGGGCACAGGAAATGTTGCCAAAATCTCTATAAACAGATTATTGTGGGCTGTTTTCCTGCTTGTACAGACCACGTTTCCATCAAAGAAAGTCACTGCTATGGGACTTCTACAGTTTTCAGTTCCCGGTATTTTC
Organism: Charadrius vociferus; assembly: GCF_000708025.1. Taxonomy (NCBI): domain Eukaryota; kingdom Metazoa; phylum Chordata; class Aves; order Charadriiformes; family Charadriidae; genus Charadrius; species Charadrius vociferus. The sequence goes on along the minus strand of NW_009646437.1, from coordinate 1,283,582 downwards.
CTCTGGGATTCAATCAATTTGAGCCTAATGCTGGGCTCACTTTGGTGATTGGTAAATCTCCCATTGACTGTAACTGGGTAGACCCAAGACACAGTTCAGATTTTCAACTCCAGTACTAGGAACAGAACAATTTAATTGATTCCTTTATGCCAAACATCTTGCTAAGATAGACCATGTCTTCCCAAATGTACTCTTTATCCTGGAAATTATACTGGTATCTCACTGACCTTCATCTTAACTGGGAAGTCAAAGTTGGCCCGATGATAAGTCAGGCTGGCAAGTCTAGAAGCTTCAGTCTCTGATCTCTCTTCAGAATGAGATCAAAAATGTGTGGTGGCACACTGCAGCCTTCTCCCACACTACCCATTTGTATTTGTGGGTGCTGTCTCCTGGAGTTGAATCAGTCACCCTATCTCAGCTCTGCCTTCTCTGCTACCTTTGCCAAGAAAGCTGTTTAGCACTAGAAGGTGTTGTGATGTTCCTGACCTAGGAGAAAGGGAATTTATTTCTGATCAGTGTCACCAATGTGGGCACCGTATAGACACAAGTGGCTCTGCCACCTGTTTTGGGGATCTTCCCTTGGGGACAATATGGAATAAGCCCTGAGATGGCTGGGGACAAGCCAAAGGGAGGGTGGTCTTCAGCTGCATTTGGGTGGTGATGCAGCCCTGCATTCCTAAAGCACACGTGGCACTCAATGAAATAATCTGCATGTGCTTGGGAAAAAAAGGAGTGTTCTGAGACTGTCGTTGCAGCTAACAGACTGTTATTTGACAGTGCATCAAAGTATGTAGATGTGTATTTTTCTCACTGTATTACCTTGTTTCATTCCTGCAAAACACAAGAAGGTTAGAGCTGAAAGCTGAAATGAAGAGGTGTCTTTATTAATAGGCTTTAAATGAAATAGGAACAGCTGTTAATACATTGAAAGAGAAAAAGAGAAAATGGACCCATTAATGAAGGAAGAGAGGCAAAGAAATCAATGAGGGATCTCCAGTGGTTGAGTTGCTGGGCTGCCTTTTTATATCCTTTTTTAATTGGTCTTTAATACGAAGAGTGGTATGGACATTTGGGACAGAATAGAAGCCTGGCCAATACAACCGCTAATGAAGGCCAGGTAAGGAAATACTTTGTACAACTCTGTGATAGGTTGGGATCAGCAGATCTGGACAATATGCTTCTCAGGGTTTTAATTTAGCTAATGAATTGACTGTGTCACTGGCAATTAATTTTGAAAAGCACAGGAAAACCAAGGAGGTCTCAAAGGATGAGGGAAGGGGGGATTAAATACAGCACTAACCTTTACAATGGAGGAAAAAAGTCACATTGGTAGGTGTACATTTCAGCGCCAGTAAAAAAGTTAAAGAGAACACGCCAGACAGGGGACTTCAGTGGCAGCACAGCGGTGTGCGAGAGCTGAGGGTGTGACACCCCTGGAAGGCACATTCTGCCAATAAAGGACTCACAAACCTCAAACATTAAAATATTTGTGCCAGGAAAACTGTATTACCTGTTGGGGCTCTAATTGCAACTGTGTCGATGTTGGAAAAGACCCAGTAAATTTCACGTATCTGCATTCTAGCAAACCTTTGCCAGAATTTCATGGGAAGTATCACTAGGGTAATAGAGCTGAGCAATATCACGTGGCCTCAAAATCAGCCAGAAGACTATCAGAAACTGGAGTACCATGAGTGGAAGATGGGTATTTAATAGACTGAGCAAGCATCAGAAAATGCTTTAACATTTCTGCTTGTACTTAGCTGAGATCGTAAAGAGTGTCAGCTCCTTGGGCAACGCTGCCTTGGGAAGGCTTCACCTACAGCCAAATGCGGAGATTGTAATTTGGACAGGAGTGTTGGTATGTCAGCAAAGCAAAAGGAGAGAAATATTGTTGAGGAACTAAGCCAACCTATCAACAAAGACATAGCATTTAAGAACAGTGCTTTTCAGCTAGATTTTGCGAAGAAATAGCTGCTACTGAGTAAAAGCACTCATCATGGTGTACAGAACAGAGGGAGACGCCATCTATGTTTTCTCCCTCCCATTGAGTTCCCAATCCAAGTCATCGGTCATGTGTACTCTGGGGATATGTTACATCCAAAGTGCAGTGGCAAGGCCTCAAAGCAAAGTGTCTGCACGCAACAAATATTTCAGAGAGAGACCTGAGGATGGGGACCATTCCCAGATCAAGTTTTCTGTATCTAGACATGTCAGCTCGGCAGGAAGAATACAGAGGGAACTGGCAATGGGATACGGCAACATGTAGGAAGAGAGCACTCTTCATGGAGAAGCAGCCATAGTTCCTCCATGCAGAGTGGTCTTGCTTCTTCAGCCTGCTGAGGTAAACTGCCTGACAGGTGCGTCAGTCCAATAGGTTCACAGCCCAACCTTTACTTCAGTAGATCTTTCCTCACTAGGGTTAGGCAAAACAAGTGCTGATCAATTTGCATCTGCTTTATGAAGGGCCTAGGCTGATTTCCTTAATCTCTGCCTTGCTGCTGAGAGTCCAAGGAAGAGTGAGACTTTGATTCAGAGCTTGTAATTGAGGGACCAGATCTGAAAGCCTGTAAATCTCAACCGTACTGACTCCAATGAAGCTACTTTGAATTTACACTGATGAGGCAGAAAGTAAATTCTGGCTTTTCCTCATCACGTGGTAATCACTCTGGGTCCCGGACACAATGACAGTGAATCAACAATGCTCATTATTTCATTCACTGCTTTCTTAAGCTACCTGCCTTTTCTTTGGCTATTGAGTGTTTCTAAAGTAGCCTTCCATTGCCGAGATAAAGCATAATAGCCTCTTTTATTACATTCTTTTTTTCATCTTCCTCATCATGTCAATTAGCGTGTTTGCATTTTAACAGAGATCCTGCCTGAAAGCATTGCGGCTGCTAATGTCACAATTAGTGTTTCTTTCTGTTGGACCAATTATAGGTGATAATGTTACTATTTGACAGTGTTTGCGTTCTAATTAAGATCCTGATTGCAAATTGGGTGCTCAATTCCAGCGAAGCTGCTTCTTTTTCATTGGGTATCCCCTAGTCACAGCTTTCTACACATCCCTGGAATTATACATGGAAAATAAAAATAGATGAGTCATCACTTGTATGAAATATTTTCTCACTTTCTTCCAGATTCATGTCTTCTCTTTCCTTATTGAATACTCCAAGCATTTTTTCTTATTTGTTGAGAATCTTTATCAAGGACAGAGCATGCCACAGATAAAAGCAGGATGGAGTTCTTGAATGACAAGTTTAATCCATCACTTAATGCTCACACTTTCAAGTGTCAGCCAGGTACCACTGATTGTTAATATCACCCAGCACCAGGGTGCATCAGTACAACAGTATTACCCATTAAGAAAAACAAACAAATCAATGCTGAAAATGTGTCAGGCTATAAAATGGGAAAAAAACCCCACCCTATAAAGCACGTTTTGGGATAAAAACGGAGTAAGATGAGTTACTGTGTTTACAATAGGGGAAAATGCCATTCTCATTTCTAAAAAAAAGATATATCTGGTCTCATCTTACTTTTAGCATTATGTAAAATAGCGCTGGGACATTTGACAGCATCACCTTTCCTGTAATTCTGCTTGTCTCACCTTTTATAAATGCAGGGGTCTGCTTTTAAATTTGCACCAGAGTTTACATCTCTTTGGATGTTGGTGTGCCTAAGAGAAGTTATAAAGCGTATGGGTAAGAACAGAGCAGGGTGGAAGCATCATGTTTGTGCAGGCCGTGTTGTGCTTTTTGTACCCTGTAGGATCAAACACATCAGCAATGAAGTGTGATTTCTTCCCTGATCACCTGAATGAGCAATATACAGGCACAAATATGAACTTGCCTTGCTTCAGTGCCCTTAAGTGAATTGTGCTCACAAGACGGAAAAGGCCAATTTTATGGCATTTGAAGTGACGGTTGAAATTTCAAAAGCAGTCAAGCTAGCTACAGCATTCCTGTTTCACAGATACCAAAAGACCTTGCAGAGGAACTCTGTATCTGGGAAGCAGTTTCTCAGTCCAAGAGGACTCAGTTGGCCACATTAATTCAAAAGAGCTCTATCAGGAAGTCAAAAACATTTCAGCAGAGTGTAATGTGCCCAGTGTGAAGCCTGATCCTATACTGACTGATAGAAACCACATTTTCCAGCAAAAAGACCTCACTGAAAAACTGTTGGTGTGGCTTGCTTTCACACTGGCAAGAGCTCTTGCTGCCCAGGCACTCATTAGCCAGCTCCCAGTTGGGTTTTGCCTTCTCCCAAATACATTTAACTGAATAGACTGCAGAACCAATGAAGTTTTGGACACAGGTTCCCTGTCTCTGAACCTTGCAGAGGAAGAACAACCTGTAGCTCAGCTTATCTAAGTCCCCAGGGCTAGTGCTAATCACTTTATAGCTTAAAGGGTTTTCCCTGTAGGTGCTCTGGACTTACAACGCACTTCTTCAGGGTTTTAGTTAAGCACATGGCTAAAACATACATACTTGCTTATGAAAAGATTTAGAAGCACAATCACTTTTTACTGTAAGTGCTGATGTATGCAAGGAAATAATAAACATCGTGTACATTTCTCTGCCTCCATTCCCTTACTGCTGCCATAGGTTCTCAGGCTTTTGAGGTGCTCAGGAATATTCTTGAGGTGCTCAGGAATATTCTTGAGGTCACGGCTTTTCCTCTGAAACAGAACATGTCTCCCTTGTGTGGCTATATCCCTTCTCCCTCAGCTAGAGCCCCTCTTAAGGGGGGGCATAATGCCTTCCTCTTTCCTGTCCAGACTTCATGTGCCTGAAATTCTTCTGAATTTTTTCCTAGGTTGTTGTGCTCTATGGCTTTCAAGGCTTCTACTGACACATGGTCTTTTTTAATCACCTGTCTGGGATTTTCCACTCTTTGAACACGAGGTTGTGTAGCCAACCTCCACTGGAATGCATTCCACATGAAAGCCAAGCATTTGTGGTTTTGCTGTTTCAGAGCATCAGCCAGACTACCTCCTTAGTACACAGACATACTCCCCACAGCACAAAATTGCTGTGAATATTTCAAATCTGCTTTCTAGGCTTATGGCTTGGCACACCAGTGGCTTTTGAAACAATTTCTGAATTCCTTATAGGCAGTAACACTCTTAAATCACATTCTCTGAAAATGGCACAAGTTCACTGAGGCTCTTTGGATTATCATGTTAGGATCATAGGTCATATCTTACCATATTGCAAACGGAGTGAAAATGAACTTCTCTGAGAGGTAAACTGTGACCTTACATTCAGGCAGGTGTATATATCCAATCATTTTGTTTCATGTTTGTTGAGTTATCACAGAAGCATGATTTTTCCCATTTCAAAGCAAAAAATAGTCACAGCTATTCACCTTCTCTCTGTGAGACTAATTTAATGCTGAGTCAAGCACTGTGAGATAAATAATGAACAGTAAGTGCATATGCAAAAGACTTTATGGAGTGGACTTCTCAGTCCACTTGTAAGCTGATATTTAGGCCTGACAGCAAAATCAGCAAACTGCTTAATGAAGATGAACCCACTGCACTTAGGGTTTGCTTTTCCTCATTAATTTCCTAAAGTAATACTTCCCCGAAATCCAATGACTACCCAAGTGTGGATGGCTGTAAGGTCTCCTTCAGCTGTTGGGAGGGAAAGGGGGGTGGAGTGTCAGGAATTTCTGAAGAGATTTGTGGGAATATTGCCTTTCTGTATGACAAATCTGTCAAATATCCATTTGCCTTTGCTTTAAGCTTTTCAGGTTGGATAAAAAGAACAGTAATACTTAACTGCAGAAGACTTTCTTTCATATCCAAAAAATGTAATGCTGTTGCAGGCATATTTGGAACACGTTTGTGATACTCAGTAGCGATTGCAGCGCCTAACTTTAATGGGAAAATGTTGGCCGGGGGCCTAATTTTTGTACGCAATGAACAAATGCCTTTCCCATTAGCTTCAGTAAGATTGTTGCTCAGCATCTGCGAGGTGTTACTCTGTGCTCCCAGATGTTGCTGATGTCAGCTTTAGACAAGCTGCCAACCACAGGAGGGTTTTTTAATTAAAAAAAAAAAAAAGAAAAGGAATGACATCATAATAAATATAATATTTAATTTCATTGTAAATCCAGAAAAAACAAAGTTCTGTATATTGCAGAGTGCAATGGAAACTGTCCTCAAGAGCCCTCTTCACATGCCTGCCAATTTTAATAAAGCAGTCAGTTTCAGACAATATCCAATGTAGATAATGGGTTGAAGAAACCAGAGATCTGTTTCACCATTTCTGTTGGTTCAGCGTGGCTGTGAACTCTCACCATCCTAATCTGGTGGTTTCTCAGGAGCTTTGGGATACATAAAGGAGGAGCTGTGCTATTGGGGTCACAGAGCTCCAAAACAAAGCTAAGGAAGTTCAGCAGTTCTCTTCCTTGAAGCACTAGTGATGCTGAGGACTGACGGAAGACCATGTGGTTTTGGAATAATATACGATAAAGGTACCCTACCCTTATCCCTAGATCACTAGTCCTCCCTTGTTGGCAAGTTTTTTCTGCTTGGATATTTACAAAAAATTAAACTCATTGCCTGTGTACCAATGTTTACTGACATTTGAGTGGTACTGAGATACATCTGGCAGCCACTATTATTAGCCTGAAGCAGCCTTATGTTAATGTCTTGAAGGTCTTGGCTTACAAAAGTGCCTCAAATCGTTCATGGAGACATGCAGACATATTTGTAATTGTTTCTGGTTTTCAAGTAGATACAGACACTACAAGTTTATAAGCTGCGTGCATCCTTGCTCTACACTATCTCATAGGAATTTGGTGATCCCTTCTGGTCCTCTGTTCCTATGGCAAACAAAATTATAAGGCATAAAACAAATGCCAAATTTCCAGATCTTTCAGGTAATGGAGAGAAAAAAACCCCACATTTAATCAACAAGAGGCTCTTTTCAAGAAAGTTCTGCAGCTCTGTATTAAGATATTCTTCGTGATTAAAGAGGGTGTTTTATAAAAGCTGCATAATCAGGCTAGTATTCTGTCTGGAATGCCCCTTTTAGTCATCTTTCTATTCCATGTGAAGCTTTAATACTAACAAGCATAAACAAGCTAGGGTAAACCTTGAATTTACTGTTATTAATAGGTTCCAATCTGCTGCAATATCATCCCGTGTCTCTCCAGGCAATTAAAGTTGTTTCTTGCTTTTAAAGAAGCTTTAATGGGTGCAGCCAATGGACCATCTATTATCATGAATGAACTCAATTACTATCTTAGTCACGATCAATATTTGCTTACACCAAGTTAGGAAAAATACTGAAAGCTTATAGAGTGGTTAAATGGCCGCTGGTGTTAAGACAGCAGGAAAGCCTGTGAGCATTGAGAAATGTACCCTTAAATAAGTGCAGTTTGTCTTGATATTTCTGAAGTCATCCAGGAAATAAGTGCTGATGATCATCTTTTCTGACACTGGTGCTGCGAATTTGCATCAAGGAGATAAAGACTGACTAAATCTCTCATTGGGGAAGGTTAAAAATTAACTCACTGTTTCCCCAATATAATGAAGAATGTGTTCTAAGAAGCAAAATCACTGCAAAATGCTCTGCAAATTAGCCAAGCAGATATACCTTCATGTTCACTCATGTGACTGGCCTAGGTGGAAAAGCCACTACTAGAGAATATCTCTGGGCTATTGCCAATCAGCTCTGTAAGAATTTAGCAGAGGAATACTGTGTCACAACAGGGTGACTGCTTTCCCTGCAAAGGCAGCACACCAGGGCCAGAAGAATTGATAGTCTGATAATGGGCTAAAGAGCAAGTTTCATCAGAACCACATCAATAGCAGCCCAATGGAGTTGTCTGCATCATCCCCATATGACAAGTTAATAACTCCAGAGGGGCACTGTTTGGTGATTCAAATGTTGGTGAGGGAGCCCGGAGTTTCTGAACTCTATGTTACATTTTCTCTGATTGAGTCACTTAACATTTCTACTTCAGTTTCCAGCTTTAAAAACTGGCTTCATGCTCTGGGAATTGAAAGGTAGCTAGAAAGAAAGAGGTAGAAAGGGTAGGAGAAGCTAACAAAAGAGGTCCCAAACTTTAGGATAGTTGGTTTCCTTGTTTGTCTTTTTTTTTTTTTTTTTTTTTCCCCCAGTTAAAACTGCCTCCAGGGCAGTCAGAATGTTATTTTGCCCTGGAAGATCCTCAGTGGGACAGCCTGAAAACCTCCACCTTTTTCAGGTTTTGCTGGCTGTCCTAGATGATTAAGGTTGTCTTTGCTTTAGCACAGCCATGAAAGGCTGACCTATATTTCAAAACAGGCTAGGAGACAATTAATTTCTTTGGGACCTTCTTGGACGATGTCCCAGAGTATCCACAGAGCCTGCCAAGCAAGCCATCAGCAAAGGATTACAGATTTCTGATGGAGAGGTTTGTTGATGGTCTATTCCCTACATTGTGATAGAAACATTCTGGCCAGGTGAAAGGAAGACAAGAGCTTCCAATTTAACATTTACACTTCACAAATGAATTGTTAAGTAACAATGGCTCAGTCATTTAATCTTTCTGAATCTTAATTGTCTGTCTTGAAAATGACCTGAGATTACTCTTCAATACATGGTATATAGTTGAGAGACTGTTGCAAGTACTAATTTGTATCATACTTTGCAAAGACGTGAGAGTTCATGCGAGATGAACATTGGGAGTGATGCTGGGCCTGGTTCTCAGTTACACTGATTCCACTGAGGCAGCATGAAAGGGTATCGGCAAGGATGGAGCTTTGCTTTTTCCTCCATGAATTTGTCTAGTGGCTTTTTGAATGCATGTAATACTTTGTCCAGATTGCTTTCCGTATACCAAAAGGCTAAACTGGATTCAAAGGGTGATTAAACAAATTAACGTCAGAAAAATGCATCAAGGTCTATTAAAAAGAAAGTTGTGGCTTCTCCCCAAAACCTTAGACATCAGCTTTGGGGGCAAGTTCTTTAAGAAGAAATTTTTCACTTAGGAAGAATTTTTTCACTTTGAGGGTGGCAAGGCACTGGAACAGGTTGCCCAGAGGAAGTTGTTGAGGCCCCATCCCTGGAGGTGTTCAAGGCCAGGCTGGATGTGGCCTTGGGCAACCTGGTCTAGTGGGAGGTGTCCCTGTCTATGGCAGGGGGGTTGGAACTCGATGATCTTCAAGGTCCCTTCCAACCTAAACCATTCTATGATTCTATAAGTAAGTATGATCACAGTAGACTGTTCTGCAGGTTTTCTGAGACTTACTGACAACCCTGAGGATCAAGGGCACTAGCAAAACCAAAACATCAAAAAGTGGTTTGATTTGTTCAGACCTGAAACAAACAGGCAAACAAAGGAGAATAGTTTTCCAGCACGAAATACTCCCTTGTTTCCCTCCTCCATTTCCTCCCATCATTCATTTTCAATCAAATAAAATGTCAGGTTGGTTTTAGGTTGTTTTTGTTTGTCCTTCTATTTCAAAACTTAGGTGTAAGTGTTTTAATGAAACATTCCCCTTTGGGAAACAGCAAACAAATAATTTTAGCCTTCACTCAGAAATGTCTGTTGCTAACAAATTTAATATCAGCATCCATTCGTAATCAGATTTGACTGACCTAAATCTGCATTTTTCAACAAGTGCAATATTCACACAGAAAAGTACCCAACCCTGAACTGGCACAACAGAGTAGATGCTCTTCTGTGTACAGCCTCATGAAGAATGAGATCTCTTCTCTCTTTTCCAAATATTTGGCATAAAGAAGGGATCCAATTCTATGTCATCATTACCTGCATCAAACTTCAGTACAACCAGAGTGAAGAAGCTTATTTTCATGTTAGTGCAGACTGTGGCCATGCCGAATGCTCACACAGTTTATTAGAAGTGCTGTGAGGTTCTTGAACATTTCTTAACCACCACATTCGGTATTCATCCTGACTGCTCTAAAAGCTTGGATAGACATCCAAGCAAGAAAAGAAGAAAATCCTACAGAAACAAGAAATAACTATATTTTGATCATGTGTTGAATTGCACTGTTTCAGTGTATCCTTTCCTGATTGCTTTATAATCTTAAAAACAAACCAAAAAAAAAAAACCAAACAGATGGAAACCTGTTTCCCTGCATAATTATTTCTGTTACTATCCCCAACAAATGATCACACACTTTTCTTACACATTTACTTGTTTAAAAGCAATTTAAGCTTCTGTTGCATTCTGCACTTGGCACAAAAGAGCCCATAAAGACACTGCCCTTGGCAGGAAAGATTGTTTGCTTTCCTCAGGCACTAATCCAGAGAGGTGCAGAGCAAGCTCAGCCCCTCCTGAAGTTGAGACAAGGCCCTTGGAGATTAGGACTTCTGAGACTGTTTTATTTCCATTGACTTCAGACTTGCAAGTCTTTGTTTTTCATCTTCCTCTAAAGTTATTTTAATTAAAACAAAACAAGTCAGAAAATCCCATATTTCAGCAAAGCAGGGTCCAAAATAGCCTTGTCTCTTTGTGTTTGCTTACTAGGTCCTCTTAGGAGTTAGACCTCCAATTTAAAAGCATGTTGTATTCATGTGAAGGGAGAATGGAAATTTCCACTCTGTGAATTTTCCCGAGAATAATTATGTCGGGAACTGCTCTGCATAAAAGAACAAATTTGCCATTGAAGAAAGTATAACTTCACCTTCCTAATATATATATATATATTTGCTATGACATCCAAGCAAATCACACAGAACTAACATGTTGCCCATGTGGAAAACATGTGCTTCTATCCCAGTGCTAGATGAATAGGAGTTGTCAGTGTGATACAGACATGAAAAGCTAGGCTGATTCTAGGGTGTATCAGGCCAGGCTTTGTCAGTGGAGTGAGGGAAATATCATATTCAGTGTTGGTAAGGCCTCGTTTCAGATACTGCAGTTCCTGTCACCTCTGTTCAAAAAAGATAAACTGAAATTAGAAGGGGTGAAGAGAAGGGTATCTAAGATGAGTTCAGGAACAGAAGATCTATGATACAAAAAGAGATAAAAAGAACTTGGCTTGTTTGGCCTAGCAAAACAAGACTAGAGATGGGAGATAATGACTCTTTATAGACACATTGAGGAGTAAATATCGGGGAGGGAGAAGAATTATTTAACCTAAAGGATAATGCTGGAACAAGATCAAATGGATATAAATTGGTCATGAATAAAATTTAGACTGGAAATTGGCCGAAGGTTTCCAACCTTCAGAAGAATGACATTCTCGAATAGCCTTTGAAATAGAGTAGTGATGGGCAAAGAACTTCTATTTAAACTTGTGATATGAGTCCTTGAATAACCAAGTGGGTTTGAAAAAAAAAGACTTCATCAACTATGTGTTGAAGGTGTTGCTTACACTACATATTTACATAAAATTTATAGCATGCTCTGAAGCTTCTACTGATTACCTGCCAGGGATAGGAAGAATCTTTTTCCACTTCATACATAATTTTGCTTCTCAGGCTTTTTCCCCTTTTTTTCCTTTGCCCTGAAGTATAAGGGATTAGCCACAGAGGAAGAGTGGGTGGAAGTGGAGATAGATGCACAGGGATGCCTCAAAGTATTACAATCTTCCAGGTTGCTTTGATTATGTTATTGTCCACATACCTGGGTTTCCACTGATTGCTAGATCTTATGTCAGTAGGTAATTTCCTCCTAGTTCAGCTTTTTATTGAAGGTCATAGACTTATCCACCACCTAAGACCACCTGAGAATTTAATGTAACGTATCCCAAATAATATTATATCCAAAATACTATTGACAAAGTCAGTCTCTTGCTGTCATAGATGATGGCTGCAGCTGAAAGGCTTTGATGACAGTCTGAAATTCATGAAAAGTGTCTGTATTGGACAAGGGCTGGTGGAGTAAGGCCAAGCAGCTGTTCCACAGCACACAGGATGACACACCAGGATGCAAGCCTTCCAGACTTGGATTAACCGTGAGTCTCAACACTTTGAAACACAAAGGATGATAAAGCGTTGTTGCTGTTGCTACAAGAATGCCTCTTACCCAGCATTCATTTTATCCTCTTTGTCTTATGGCCAAAGAGCAGCATGTCATGATGTGCAGTGCTGTTTCCTATTCCTTGCATCCAAAACTGAATCAGTATGGTGAGACATGGAAAGAGGCAGCATTTTGTCAAGTAATCATTCTGCATCATCACTAGTCCACTGTGCATTTCCCCTCCAAGATCAGTTAGTACGTAGTGCAAAGGAAGCCCACGTCCACACCTTAGGGTCAGTTTTCCATAGTGTTTTCCTTTCATTACCTGCCAGCATTTTTATACAGCAGTCAGACTAATTCTCCAGCCCAGTACCATCAGGATGAAGCTTCTTGAAAGGCAGAGTTTTAAAAAAAGCTTAGGCAAAACTCAGTCCTGCCTTTCCCTCCAAAAAAATCCTAGCCTTTCCGCCCATTCTGGATACTATTGCCAGCCTCTCCTTCCCTCTAACCTGACCTGTGTCAGGATCTGACATGAAAGACCATTTCCCTCCTACAACCTCTCTGTGGCTTCCTACAGTTCACTCACTGGTCATTTATCTTCTTGATCTGCTAATTATACAGGACCAGCTGGCTCCCAGGTCCCTGGTCCACGCTGGGGCAGCATACTCTGTTACAGTATTCCTGTAGTCCATGAAGCCCATGTGCTTTGGAGCTGATTTCAGCATTAACAATTAGGAATGCTCTAAAAAAATTCTTTGCTCTTTCCTTTATGTATCCCAGAACTTTGCAACTCTGCACTTGGTCTGCAGATCCACTTGGTCCTGTAGGTATTGTTTGTTGTCTCCAGTACAGATGCATGTCACAGTAAGTAAAGGTTAAAGGATTAAGTCTGTGGATTCTGTCTGTCATGCAAACTCCATCTCTCAACTGCTTCACAGAAACAGTAGTGTAACTTCAGAGACAAATAAGACCAGGAAGACAGACGTAAGAGGGAAGGGACGAGTTTTCATCTGAGATTTAAATGGAAATGGAAATGGAAAACCAATGAAGCAGAGAAATACAGACAAGCTTGTTCCAGATGGCAGGAGGCATAGAGAAGTTTCTCATCCCACCTCTGGCCAGATTGCATGGAGGGACAGAGAACAAGCAGTCACTTGATGAAATTAAAGGGCATTACATGTAGATAAATAAATAAATGCTTCTCTGCACAGAATGCAGTCAACCTGCAGAATATACTGCGAAGAAAGTCATAGAGTTAAATACTAAGGCTGGATTTTTATGCATTTGATCATTGTGTGGTTATTAGGGCAACCAAGATGATTGAGGGATTGGAGCATCTCCCTTATGAAGAAATGCTGAGAGAGCTGGGACTCTTTAGCCTGGAGAAAAGAAGGCTGAGGGGAGACCTTATTACTACTTACAAATATCTAAAGGGTGGGTTGAAGGAGGATGGAGCCACACTCTTCTCGGTGGTTCCCAGTGACAGGACGAGGGGCAATGGACACAAGTTGGAACATAGGAAGTTCCGTTCCAACACACGAAAAAACTTCTTTATAGTTCGGGTGACAGAGCACTGGCACAGGCTGCCCAGGGAGGTTGTGGAGGCCCCTTCTCTGGAGATTTTCAAACCCTGCCCGGATGCCGTCCTGAGGAATGTGCTCTGGGCAATCCTGCTTTAGCAGGGCAGTTGGACTGGATGATCTCTAGAGGTCCCTTCCAACTCTGAAAATTCTGTGATTCTGTGATTAATGATGTACAGTGCAGTGCCAGGTAACTTAAAGGTAATCAAATTTGAAAACTTCCTAGCATAAGCCAGCCCCCACCAGGGCCAGCAAAACTTGCTAAACTTGGGATGTAAATGCTCAAATAAAATCCCACCATTAACTGGGAGCGTTACAGGGATGTGTTACCATCTGCAAGAACCAAATACTGATCCCTGCTGGAGACCAGGCACTTTGCCACACTGACCACTGCTTATGCTGTTTCTCTATGACCTTGGTGCTATTTTTGCTCATCAATTATGCTGTTCCCATTCGTATGGGTATTCAAATCTGAGTATTTTTTCCTTTGTATGGTCAGGGAAAAAGTGAAGTGATGTGCATCCCTATCTGGACTCCTAGAGGATTACTGAAGGTCAAAGCTAGGATAACCAGCATTTACTTCATGCAGGGTTGCTGTTATCTGAGCAGTTCAATTAAGATGAGGCTGAAAGGAAAGCAGCTGGGGCTTTAAAAGCTCTCTTCTCTCAACAAGCCCATCTTTGTGCCCCATACCTTTTATCTGCTTGCCTCCTGTTCTCAGAGAGCCCTGGGATTCCCCAAAACGTATTCAACATATTGGGACCTTCAGTTACTGCCCAAACGACTCTCCTCCTCCCCCCCGCCCCTTTCCTCACAGGAATCTTTGGGATGTTTCAGGAATTTAGCAGGTTGGAATGAACAGGAACAACAAAAAATTACATCAATTTCATTTGGAAAAAAATAAGCATAATTTTTTAAGAGATGATAGGGAAATTCCTTCCCTCCCTTTTTAAACTTCTACATTCATTAGTTACAAGAACATTCTCTGCTCCCATCAATCTTTGCATCTGCATTTGACTACCCACAAGATCTGATGCAAGGCAGTCCTTCCTCATTTCTGCGGGAGTCCTAGCTGAACACTCCTGATATGCACAGACAGTGCTGGGCTCAGCGTGAGCTGCACTGTAACAGCTACACACCAGCTGGTGAATGACATTACAGCGTTGGTCACCAGATTCGAATAAAAGCACAGTAGTTAAATCATTTATTCAGAAAATGAGGGATCAGGATTCATTGGTAATGTGCCTAGAAAGAAACTTGAGTTTGGGTAGCAGGCAGGGGTAAAGCATTCCTGTCTCAGCTGAAGCCATCTCCCGTGCAACAAAATATGCAAAATTTACATGCCATAAAAAAGGAAAGACAGAAACACCAGGAAAATCAGTGGAAGAGTGCTGTCTGAGTTGGAAGTTGATGGAGCAGGGGAGCAAGAGCATATGCTGCTCGTGTGGAGTGGGCGCAGGGGCTGAGGGACACAAGTATTCTGTGTGCATCCTCCATTACCAGCTGGAAGCACAGGTGAGAAACACAAGAGACTTCCTATTGTGTGCTTATTTCAATTGCTACCTCTTTGCTTCCAGAAGTAGCAGGGCTAAAGGCTGCAAATCACATTCTGGCTTACTCTAACTGGGCCAGACTCTAAGGAGTCTATCTCTTCACTTAAAAAGACAAAACCAATTACCAACAATCTGCTTCCGAGGACAAAAAGACCAGCTTGCTAATGAGGGACTATGAGAAGCCCATTCCATCTGAAAAGACAATTTCACACCACCCCACTGTTCATTTAAATGTCTCCTTTAATAGCCATCTTTTTGTCCATTAAGAGCCAGAATACAATATTTATTCCTATTGTCCGAAGTGGGGGCCCAATGATTTTAATGGTAACACTATTTTTATTCCATGTAATGGAAAAGGAGATGGGATATGAGGAATTACACAGTCTGGATCATATGCTCCACTATGATCTTCCCATTTGGCTTGGGAGCCATATAACAATCTAGACTGAAGTCCAGAACTTAGGCTTTGGAAGAGAGGGAGGGGTGTATCTATTTGCCACTCTAGTTAGGTTCCCTTTACTAATTGGGCCACTGTGCCCAGAAACAGGACCAAAAATCATCCACGGGAGAAAATTCTCCAATGCAAACTAACAAAGCAACCATAAAAAGAGGTCTTGTTTTATGGCATGCTCCATTGGTATTGCAGCATTCTGCCTATGTGGGCATATTTTCTAACACATTATGCAAAAACAAGTCAGGGAAGATGCTGAGGATTGTAATTTTCTAATTTAATTCTGCCATTTCCAGTAATGGAAAGCCATACTATGGCTATTTATCTTCATAAGTGACAGATGCATTTCATTAAAACTTCCTTAAATAATTTCTCATGGCACTTGAAGGAGGAAAAAAAGGAGTGAGAAGATATCTATTTTGTAAGCACGCACGCATCGATGTTTTGAGGGCTGTTAAACACGCAAATGATCTATGACATTGCATTAAAGAGGTCAAGTAAAAAGACATTTGTCTGGTGGTTTTTGAAATGTTGATGCCTGTTGAACACATTGTGAAACAATCTGACATTGACTGTTGCTGGATGAAAATACGCTAATAATATCGCCATACAGTGGTATAATGACTGCCACTTGGGAGAATCCCAAAGATCGGTGTAATGCTATGACAGGCAGACGCTTCACCTCCAGATACTGCTGAAATGCTGCCAGGTAGGAGCAGGAGGATGCCGCAGCTGTAGAGCAAGTGACTCTGCAGAATAATTTGGCCAAGAAGTGAAGAACTTCATATTCAGTCAAAACTGCATTTAAATAAGCAATGTTCCAGGGCAGGTGAATATTTGCCTAATTTTCTTTCTGTGCCAGACAACTGATAGTGGAACAATAGAAGCTCTTTTAAAGAAATCTGCATCATGTGCTGATGAACTTCTAAAGGGTGGGCATTCTGTGTAAAGTCCTAGCCCAGATATTGACATACAGGAGTTGCAAGGAAGCAAAGAAAGCACTGGAGAAGGGAGAGCTCCAGGAGAGACCATGTGCCATTTTTCTGTTGTCCTCATATTCCACACAGCTTAGGGAAGCTTGAAGGCTTGCAGCAGTTCCTACAGGGTCGTTAGGTGAAGGAAAATTGCCAATGCATCTAAATCATTCTCTCCAATTGTTCAGAAGAAGATGGGTTGGAGTGGTTTAGAGGTAGCACTCTCATCATGCACTCCTCAGTTTCCCATTTAGAGTAACTTTGTAAATTAGGAGGTTAGCAAAAGGGGACAGAGTGGCACAGAGAGCCTTGCCCAAACTGCTGTCTCACATGCCTATCATCCAGTCTAGTAACTGTTGCCCAACAGTGCTGGCAAAAAGGCCAGTGCCTAGGGGAGCTGTTGAGAAAGAATTCACCTCCAGAACAAGGAAGTGTTCTTCCATACTGTGGTGGTACAGATGGAGAAATTTTCATGGCCTGTAGACAATGCTGTTCTTATCTAGGGTCCCCTTGTTAAGGCCCCAGAGCTGTCAAGTGAGCTGGAAGAGTGCCTGCAGTTCCTGTTACCATCCCCCTGGTACTTTGCCTATTTGGCCTCAGCACCTTTCCCTGACTGTACATTTGCTCTCAGCTCACTGAGCAAATAAACCCAAGTGAATAAGCTATGCAAGAAATGCTGCCCTCTTTTTGGTTCATGAATCTTGCAATGTCTTCTCACTGTTATTCCAAACTACTCACTGAACATGCTCCATTTGTTATTCTTCCCCAGTGGAGTTTGTTGACAAAGAAGTCATAGTGAGTACTAGAGCAGTGTAAATCAGCACAGACTAGACAGGTGGTCTTCTTTCTACACTGAAGAAATGCTAACTCTGACTAAAAAATGTCACCTTCTTAATGGAAACATTAGCAAATGAGCCAAAGCATGCTTCCTCCAGTATGCTTAGAAGATGTGGTTTCCATAAGTAGAGAGCTCTTAGTGCTTTTCAGAAGGGCAGATCCACTGGGTTCAGAGCAGTGTCACCCAGGGCTTGGTACAAAAGCCCACACTTTGGGGCCAGGGTCTGCCTCCTCCCTCCAGCCAACCTGGAACCTGCTATGAATGTCAGGGCACCCACTGCCCAGTACACTTCATCAGGAATCTACCTCCTTTGCAAACTCCAGCTCTAAAGGTATTTTATATCACGGTCATTCCCAAGTTACCTGAACTTGTTTCCCAGTCAGCAGTAGGAGCCTCAAATACAGGACCTCAATCAACAGTAGGAGTTCAGCATGTTAACTGGGGCCAGCGTTCCTAAGACTTACCACTCCTCTTCTTTCACTGCTCATGAAGTCAGTCTTTATTCATATATTATGGCAATGCTCTACGAGAAGGTGAGCCAGAACTCCTGCTGGCCTCTTCCCTTGCTCTGTTTTCTGGTCTTATTACCACTGATGCTTAGTCATGCCAGATTCATGACAGTTGCCATTGAGTCATGATGGCAGGTGGCTCCAGTTGGCCCTGGCTGCAAGCGGATGAGACTACCTATTTGGGCAGAGAGGACTAGTGCAGAGGAAGTCACGCAGAGAGCGACTCAGGGGAGCTAGCCTGGCAACAGGAGCTGATGTTGTCAGCTCATCAATAAAAACGAGCTTCAGAGGAGGCTGAGCTTTCTTACTCATGCTCTGGTGTTCAGAGCATGACTCAACTCATTCACACCACACAGCACTCAGAGGCCAGCCACACGGAAAGTCTTTCATCTGCGGCATTTCAGCCAAACTGTTCCTGCCACCGCCTCTTCCTTTCCCCTTGTGTTTCTGTGCAGGTGATTAGTTTGGACTGACGTTCAATGTTTCTGTGGAAGGGCTTAATGGTTACCAAAAAGCAGAAGCAAAGGAGGGGAGAGAAAATTTCCCTTGCAGTTAATCACTGGTCATGCTGTGGAACTCATCAAACTTTGAGGAAGTAATTGAAGCTATTTGCACTTGTGGAAAACGGGAAAGACAAAAGTACAGGAAATTGCTTGTTGTTTTGCTCTCAGCGCCACAGCTATGATTACTCTCTTGTTGGATGAGATTCCTTTAGAAGAAATGGTTTCCAGCTAAAGGATGAAGAGACCAGTCAGATTTTGTTTAGATTGTTTGTTTTGAAAAATCTGTTTCATGCTTCCTCTGATCCATGGAAACAATCTCGGTGCATGCAAAAAACAGCCCTCTGGAGACTGAGGAGCTGTAAGGCCCAGCAGAACACACTGCGCTGGCAGCTTCACCTGCCAGATATTTAAAAGTGAGGAGGGTTAAGTACAGCTCTTGTTGGATCTGAGACACACTAGAGAAAGAACGTTTTTGGTCAGACATTGTTCTTATATGTAAAAATGTAACTTTGTAATAGAAATTACAGATCTGCACTTTTGCTCAGTGTTTGTAATGGCCAGTTCAGAGACTTCATTAAGGTTTACCATCAGGTGAGGCTTGTGCAGCAAATACAATAAATAGACTGTCCTGAGCATCAGGTCTTTGACTCTGCATGGACAGGCTGGTCCGTCCTCCCAGGATGACGGATCTCCAAGGTGGCCCGGGATCCCTTTGAACACACCCACAACCTGTATTCCCTAGAATGCCCCTTAGAGATCGCTATAGCAACAGTCTTTCACAAGACCAAATTCCCTAATAGGCAACCACAAGACTGGAACTGTGTAGAGAATAAGGGCTTCCTCAGAACTACTTCCATGAGATCCAGGCATTCCAAGAATTTAGCTTGATACCTCTGTCTTGATTTCCATATAATTGCTGTGAATTGCCTCCCTCTTGAGGTACAGTTTCATGTAGCAGTACTTAAAATTGTGATCTGAAGGAACTCAGAGTACTTCACAAAACTCCATGTACATGAAAAGCATCTCCTGCCAGCCCTTCTGTGGCCTCAGCAGAGTATGACAACACTGAAATGAGTGGTAATATACTTGACTAGATCTTCAGGTGATATAAATCAGTGCGGTACCATGCACTTCAAGCCATTTGTAGTTTAAAGTTTACATCAGTAGGAGCAGCATGCACAAGGACAGAGTGTCAAAGTTCTATTTCTCTTTTTCCCGCCTATTTCCTTTGTTATTTTGTTATCACTATCGTAAACCCGTAGCACTCTTTTCTATCTCATTACAAGGATAAAAAACTGGAGTTTATGTATTATAAAAACATGATACATTAACTTGTGACTATGTGTATGATACTAGCTGAAATGGTCCCATCCACAATGACAAGTAATTGGGTTAATACTGTTGGATAAAGTTTTTCTTTTCCAAAATGACACATTTAGTTTTTACATCTGCAGAGAAGCAAGGGAAGAACCAGCAAAGAAAATATAAGATCATTTGGTTTATTTTTGTTGCATACTTTTAATAAGATTTAAATTGTTACCTCCACTAGAGTTGGGCCTAGACAAGTGATGTACTCATCCAAATGCTATGGGGATGACAGCTATGTAGCAACCGAAATATTTAATCAGGTACTAAAATGAACCTTATCTGGGTATCCAAGCCATTTTACATTAAAGTGAATGACAGCACCTCAAAGCAGTGATAGAAGCACAAAAGTGACCACTAGGCAGTTCCAAGGACAGAAAATTAGCCTGATTCTTTTGTTAAGATATGATACTATTTTAAATTTATATGAGAAATCAAATAAATCCCTGTAATAACACTGCACTGGGTTCTGGCATTTTCTGATTGTCAGCAGAACTGAGAGTCACATGGATTTATCATATGGCACATAAGAAAAGGCAAAGTATGGTGGCACACACGACATGAAGGTAGGAGTTAAGTCCTGCTTTCATTTGTGCCAAGCAGACTCTTGGTAGAAACCACTTTTGGATGTTCAATAAGGTATATGAGATCAGAATTTTCTACTGTGACTTGCCTTTTAAGGCATGCCACTGCCTATGATGTTTGAAGGGCATCCATGGGGATATACATATAATGTTTCCATGATGACATATATGGAAACGGCTTCTCTGAAATCTGCACCCACTTACATAAGTTAAATGTCTGATTGTGGGTTTTGTTTCTTTCTTCCTTTATCTATTATCTTTCTTTCTAAGAAAGACGTTCATTCCATATAATTGATGGAGATCAGATTTTTGTTTTCACCTCTGCAGGGCCAATTTTTAAAAGTCATCTTGTCACTCTCTCATTTACTGCCTTTGCCCTCCCTCTTCCTTCTTATTCTGTTAAATCAGACTCAATTTTTCCTCCAACTGCTCTGCACAACCTTGCATTCTGCATATTGACCTTTCATATGCTGCCATTTGGATCACCAGCTCTAGCCATTACATTAGCAACACACAATTACACCCTCAAGGTAGACTCAAGTGCAGATCCTATCTCTATATAAATACTTTAATGAATGGAAAGATGCTGATGTGTGTTTGAAGTATGTTTTCAGTTCACGTACTAGAAAAGGATTCTGCAGAGACTTGAAACCATGGGTAGTGATGGGAGCATTTTCCAAATGTTTCTGTTCCACCAGAGTGCCCTCTGTGTGGTGCTGTTCTATGAAGTGCCCGTGCATTATATCTTATTCTAGAGGTTATTGTCAAACTGCACCCAGTTGTCACAGGGGGCTGTCACATCTAGTGAGCTCAGATGGGTAGCCCTTGGTTGGTGTGAGGACATGGCACTTTCAAAAGAAGTGTTCTTGGTGGCTTATTTGGTCAATTTTGCCTTTGGTATGAATGACCATCCTGATATGCTGTAGTCTGGTGATATTTGTTGCTGTTTTGGGAGTGTGATGTGGCAATTAAAGTACCTATGTTTTGGGTTTTTATGTGGCAATTAAAGTACCTATGTTTTGTTTTTTTTTCTTCTTCTTCTTTCTTTCAGAATTCAACATACATTTTTCTGTGAACAAGAAACATCAGAACTGAAGCAACTCCAGCCTCCCTCCCAACAAAAGCACAATCTGACAATGGAAGTTGTCAAATCTGACATATCAAACAATTTGCCCCATGGCTATGTGGGTAATGAACATACAGCTATGTGGGACATGATCTAATATTTTCTTTATAGTCATACATTTGTGATAAATTGAGCAATATGTGAAATGGTGGTTTTCAATTAGTTCAAGGTATTGTTTGTATCATGTATAAAATTTACTCATAGTCCCCAGACCACTGAGAATGGTCCACTTCTAGGACCATTCTAAGATCACTTTCTCCCTTGTAGGAGGAATTCTGCTGTGAGAGAAGGGAATTGGAGAAAAGGAACAGTGTGAGGCTATCCTATACTATCTCTGGGTAAAAAGAGATATCAGTCTCCACAGTGTCTCCTCAAGGGCCCTGTTGGGCATGTGATACTAACTGTGACATTTGGCCTAGGGCAGAGATTCACCACAGGCTCAATATCAATTCACGTCTCTGTAATTCACCAAAATAACCATCAGATATTATTTTACATAAAAGCATGCAATATTGCTCTTATATTCTTCACTATATTGATTTTGCAAATGGGACCTCCTCCAATTTACAGAAGTCTTGCTTTAGCTCTGTGCACAAAAAAAAGCCCTTCTGAAATTGGTAAGAGTAATAAAAATCTTTGGCATAAGCAGTCAGTCCAGGATGCCTGTTTAATTAACCAGTTCAAAAGGGGTGAGGAAAAGGCACCACTTCGGAAAGATCCCAGAAGGAAAACAACTTGTTACCAGTGAAGGTGCTTCCCTCCACCATGTTCACAGAATCACAGAATGGTAGGGGCTGGAAGGGACCTTCAGAGATCATCTAGTCCAACCCCCCTGCCAAAGCAGGTTCACCTAGAGCAGGTTGGGCAGGAAACCATCCAGGTGGGTTTTGAGTATCTCCAGAGAAGGAGACTCCACACCCTCTCTGGGCAGCCTGTGCCAGTGCTCTGTCACCCTCAAAGTAAAGAAGTTTTTCCTCATGTTGAGAGGGAATTTCCTGTGTTCCTGTTTGGGCCTGTTGCCCCTTGTCCTGTTGCTGGGCACCACTGAAAAGAGTCTGGCTCCATCCTGTTGACACCCGCCCTTTAGGTGTTTATAAGCATTGATGAGATGCCCTCTCAGTCTTCTCTTTTCCATGCTAAACAGCCCCAGGTCTCTCAGCCTTTCCTTGTAAGAGAGGTGCTCCATTCCCTTCATCATCTTTGTAGCCCTCCGCTGGACTCTCTCCAGTAGTTCCCTGTCCTTCTTGAACTGGAGAGCCCAGAACTGGACACAGTATTCCAGATGCAGCCTCACCAGGGCAAAGTAGAGGGGGAGGATGACCTCCCTTGACCTGCTGGCCACGTTCTTTTTAATGCACCCCAGGATACCATTGGCCTTCTTGGCCACAAGGGCACGTTGCTGGCTCCTGGCATATTCTAGGTTATGCCAGTGTTTGATGTAATGACTTCAGTAAAATCCAAAGTGAAGTGATGGAATGAGTAAGTGTGTGGGGGAAAAAAAAGGGAATTTAGCCTCCTTTTGCACTCATTACAGCCAGGCTTATTCAAACCTTGTCCCTCGTTTCTTCACTGAGATCTTCCTGAGGAGGGGAGATGTTGGTCAATCAATGACTGCCTCGGTGGATCTTCGATCAGCCTGTGGCCCTGCTGGCAAACACATACAGCCTCCCAAGTGAGGCACGTCTTCCTCAGAGCTACCGCTGCCTGAAACAAGGCTTTCACGAGAGAGGGAACTTCAAATATGCAATGCCTTTTTTCTGGGCTTGAAAGAATCAACTGCAGCAATAACTAACCATGCTCTCAACATGGGCTCTGTCAGGATAAACATAACTCTGAAACTCTGCAAGGCTTTTGGAAGTGGAAGAATGTGGCATTTCTATGTAAATAATGTGCAGAAAGGAGAGCTGTTGCACAGACATTTGGAAGCTTAGGTCAATATTCATCATCCAAGGATTTAAGTCCAATTAATTCACCTACATTTTCCTAATTAATTACAACCTGCTTCCTTTACAAAAAGCTGAGCAACAAGGTAACCCTTCGGTGAGTGTTTCTAAGCAGTTTTATCCCCCTGCTACCATGGTTTGGTATTTCTTTTTACCAGCGGCACTGCTGCTGGTACAGCATCTCCACAGTTCCCCTCCCTCCAGTCTGTGCTGTACTACTCTAGCGTCGTCCTCGCGGCAAACCTTAACTCAACAGCCAAGCCACAAATCTGGGACGAAGAATTTATTTGCAGAAAAATGCAGTGTCATGACATAACCTATTAGTAAAGTCTGAATGCATTTGGGACAACCATTTATGATTGGCAAAAAGGAAAAAAAGAAAAGAATGAGGTAAAAATTGCTATTTTTGATTTTGACATTTTCTAATATAAATCTTTTTATTTCTCATCCCAACAGGATCTTTCAAGGCTATATTGAGTCACACTTACTTTTCAAAAGTTAAAACAAATGAGTCTCCTTGCAACACGCAACTGAAGCTCAAAACTGAATCCTCTTGGTCGGGTTTCACTCTGGGTCAACTCAGCCAGATACAAAATTTCCTGCTTTACCCATGCTGTTGCAGAACAGAGAATAAACTGTTTGCACAGCTCAACCATTAGAACATGCTTCCACATTTAGCCTGCTCAAGAAGCAGGTGCTGGTGGAAAGCAGCGTGTTCACAACCAGCACACATTCCCACAGACACAGTTTTAATGCCGAACATAAAAATATACAATAAAAATATTTATGCAAAAGTTGAAGAACAGGCTGTGAGCTTTCAGCATATAATTCTGTTTTCAGTTGGATAAACAATTTTTCATGTGCTTTGGCAAATTTTAGCCTAATTAAAAGAACAAGTAGGTAACTATCGAAAGTATATGCGGATAAATTACAGCAATAATTTAGTCATCCATTCCAAACCTATGCAGAAATTTATGAGGACCTTGATGAGGTGCAGATGGGCCCCTTACAGCAAAGACCATAAGGGGTCCAGAGGACTCAGGATTCCAAATTTACACATTCTATGAAAATTCGCAACTCAGGGCCAGTTTTGCTAAGTTGCACTAACAGGCATGCAGAGCAATAGAGAAAACCATCACCACAGGCATGGTGGTCACTGTTACATACTAAATGGTTTGTTTAATCCTCCGTGCTGTGCTGTCACATTTTTTCTTCCACCTCCTGAAAACTGACTTCTCTTTGTCTAGCTCCATTCCTCATACTTCAATATCGAGAGCAGCCCGGAGGAGAAGGACCTGGGTGTTCTGATTGACAAGAAGCTAAACATGAGCTGGCAATGTGCAATTGCAGCCCAGAAGGCCAACCTGTATCCTTGGCTGCATCAGAAGTGTGGCCAGCAGGTCAAAGGAGGTGATTCTGCCCCTCTACTCCACTCTGGTGAGACCCCACCTGGACTACTGCATCCAGCTCTGGAGCCCCCAGCATAAGGACATGGACCTGTTGGAGCAGGTTCAGAGGAGGGCTACAAAGATGATCCGAGGGCTGGAGCACCTCTCCTGTGAGGAAAGGCTGAGAGAGTTGGGGCTGTTCAGCCTGGAGAAGAGAAGGCTCCGGGGAGACCTTATAGCGACCTTCCAGTGCCTAAAGGGGACCTACAGGAGAGCTAGGGAAGGACTTTTTACAAGGGCATGTAGGACAAGGGGTAATGGCTTTAAACTGGAAGACTGTAGATTTAGATTAAATATTAGGAAGAATTTTTTTACTTAGAGGGTGGTAAGGCACTAAGGTTGCCCAGAGATGTTGTTGAGGCCCCATCCCTGGAGGTGTTTAAGGCCAGGCTGGATGGGGCTTTGAGCAACCTGGTCTAGTGGGAGGTGTCCCTGCCTATGGCAGGGGGGTTGGAACTCAATGATCTTCAAGGTCCTTTCCAACCTAAACCATTCTATGATTCTATGAATATAATCTCCAGAAAAGGGTCCAGGAATATCAGCAGAATTATCTTAATGTTAAGATCCCCCTTAATATCAGCAAAAGCTGTGAACAAGAGGAGCTGCTCATTGACATCAGCAGGTTTCTGAGATTCTGGTCTGGCACCACAGGGCAGCCTTGACTCTCCAACACTCACTCTATGTCTCTGTGGAGAATCATGGCTCTTTGAAGGACACCTTCACTGGGGATTTTGGTTGGATTCCTAACCAAATCTATCTAAAGAGACATTTGTGAACTATCATGCAATTCTGGTATAAAAAAAAAATCCCTCTTCACCCTGAATCTCAGCTAAGCACATTGTCTAGTGAAAGCCCGATCACTTCACCTCCACAGGTGTCCACTTTCTGTCATCCTTAATGCACAAGATCTGGATGTTTCCTTATGATGATATAAAATAGGATGCAGGGCTGTTAAACAAAAGAACAAGATGAACTGAAAAGCCCATTCTCCTCTAACTGCAAGTTTGGACCTTTCTGACTCACATTCCGGTTCCCCTCCGCCCCCCTTCACCCCCTACTCCTCCTGAAGTGCACTTTAACTACTGCAAGCGGAAAAATCCATGTTGGATCCCAAGAGCTGGGCACTGTCTGACATCTTCACATCAGGAAACTCTGGCAGTGACTGCTACTGATCCCTGACGGTTGATCCCAGGCCTCCTACACATGGCAAGATACGGGAGGCTCAGTACCTTGGAGGCCAGAATGGTAGGAAATACAGATCCCTGGTGAGAATGCAGGAGGTGTGAGTCAGATATGAGCAAGATCCAGATTACTGTGAACAATACACCATCTGAGCAATATCTGCTTAATGATGGTCAGAATGTCAGTACAGCTCTCATATTAAAACAGCTAACACCTCCATTTTCCACGATCCATAGTAATACTGTGCCATTCGATAATTTGCATTCTGGCTTGTAAAAATCACCATTCTTTTTGCTGTCTATAGCCTTAAAAATTGGCATGCTCAAAAGAAAAGATTATATTTTCACTTATGATTTCAATCAGTAAAACAATATTATCTCCTGCTTAACATGTCACTTTTCACTTTGAAATCTCATAGTTGTCATCAATGAATAGGCGGTATCTTGCTGAATGCATACGAAAACTGAGGCAGCACCTGAGCTTTGAAGCACCTGAGGCAGTCCCTTGTTTGTAGTATATTGAAAGAGTTGCCTTTGCTCTTCCAGTAACTCCATTTGAGATGTGATTAGACTTCACGATATGTCAAAAAGAAACTCCGAAATGAAATGAAATCACCACAGTACCATATGCCATGCTCTGCCTAGGCACAGCAAGAGTAAGTTAAATTCACTATTGCAGCTGCCAGAGTGAATTTGTTTGATTTTATTGGTATATGACTCAGCTTTAATATTTTTCTAAGACAATTCTTGATAATTCTATCGACAGATAAGTAACATTAATAACACAGAAGAGTCGGTTAGTTCCTTCCAATCAGCCTAGTAAAACTATTTTGGGTAAAAAGGGAGGCAAAACAAGACTCAGAACATCTGAATTGTCTTCTTTGGAATGGAATACTCCTAACCTTTCTGCCCTGGACAGATTTTCTAATTAGTGAGAGAAAGCATTATTCAGCGAGTTGTGTACAAAAGCTAAAAGTACTGAGTTCCTATCCTAGGTCAGAATATTGCCTGTGGTGATCTTCAGTAACTCCTCCCACAGTCTCAGTTTGTTGGACCATGAAATACAAATAACCATTTCCTTACAGCACATATGCAGTAAGGCCTTATCAAACTTTCAGTAAAGTACTTGGTGATTCTGGGATGAGAATATAAATGCACAATTAGATGCTGTTAATTTATACATGTTCCTGCTAATCAGATATGGAATTGCCCCCAATCCCAAAATAATTAGTCTTGCACCAGTGGAAGAAGTCTCCTGAATCTTCAAGAATGAAAGGGGAAAGAAAGAAAGAGGAACGGAGAAGAAAGGATGGATCCGCCCTTAGATATCAGTAGCACAGGTGACCTTAATTCTTACATTTCCTAACCTCATATTTATGTGACGTTGCACGTCAGCAATATGAGTGGCTTCTTGTGAACAGCACCTTTATTTATTGCAGCTGAATTCATTTTCCTCTAAGAAATAAAGCTCTGTTACTTCTGGTATTATTGGTCTGCTCTCCATTTTCTTACCGCTTTGAACTAAATCCAGTCACCACTTCTTTCTCATGAAGTGATGCACCCTGCTTCGGTTCACAGGACTGCTAAGTGTCATTTGGTCTTTTTTTAACTGTAACCATACAAAACAAAAGGAGTTGGCTTTGCCACAATTACTGGGTTTTGTAGATCTCTCAAAACAAGCCACAAATGAAATACCTGTGACATTATATATTTGTGATACAATTTCAAACATGAGTGTCTCCATTTCTGTAGGTTAACCCCTATTCCCTTCTCCCACAATTCCACATCACTCCCATCTATTACACGGAGTTAATTCCTTTCAAGCTCCTGCTGTGCATGGCTGTGACTGACAGAGACGGGTGCTGTTTGCAAGTGTCAGTGGAGCATGACCTCCAGTTAATACATTGTATGATGAAAGAAAAAAAGATGCATTCAGCATGTGAACTCTATGCTGAGATTATCCAGAAGTACTGAGCACATACAAATTGCTGTTTTGTCAGCACAGCGCTTGGCGGAGTTTTTAAATATTCCAGCTATTCTAAGCTATCATCCTCAAGGCTGGGGCAACTAAAAAAAGAGGAGAATCAAAATAGCATTTCCAATCCAAACGCCATTGTTTCAGATAAGAGATTTGGTCCTGGATGCTTAGAGCAATGCATGACCTCCTGGCAGCTGCAGCCCTTAGTTTGATGTGAAAGGACTTGCAGGAACATGCACAGAACTGTCTGCAGAACTCAGAGAAGGGACCACAGGATATATAGCTTTTCAGTGGTAGATGTCAGTTTAACTCCAGCCTGGCCAGGAGCAACTGGAAGTTAAAAGGATCTCCACAGTCTGTCTAGCTGCTTGTGCTAATTGCTCTCATTTCAGTTGCCTGTGGACATAAGCTGGTCTTCCAGACACCATGCCTACATCTGGTGTTAGCAGAGCCGCCAGGGGCCACATAGGCCATGGTAGGCGACCTCTTCTCTCACCCAAGCAGTTCTGTCCGGAGTTGAGTCTCTGTCTATCTCAGGGGCACTGCGTGCATTAGCGTTTAGGGCATAGATCTTACATGTAGCTGGCTAAAACTTCAGAAGGTTAGGGAAAACACCAGGAGAATATCAGTGATATTTTTTTGCAATTTCCCCCCAGCTATATAGTTGGTGTGTCTTAGAATTTAAAAACAATGGAACTGTTAACAGAGGGATTGGAAGAAATACAGTTTCACTCCCTCCTCTGACTGGTTCTAGCAGTAACTATCACCAGAGGCAGGATTGCAGAGAAGATATCAAATCTCTTTCTATCTCTGCTTCCTATTGTTGACTTTGACAACTACATCCATTTAGGGTCAGATTCTATCGTACATTGCTGCTTTGAAACCAGCAGACATCTGGGGCAGACAATAAATGCAGAATTTAGAGTATAACGACTTCAGTACTTTCAGTGCAAAGAATCCTCTGTTCACTGCCTGTCTCCCTCATGCGTGGTTCTCTTGCCTTTGTGTCTGACCCTGTGTTCAAAACCCTCTGCATTATCTGTTCCTCTTGAAGTCTTAACTGGACAAGCTTCTTCTCTTTGTTTCCATTGTCATCTATCAGTTTTTCGAGTCCTTTAAAACAGCAAGATCCAAAATGTTCCCGTCTTTTCTTAAAGGTGATCAAACCCTAAGACAATGCTTACTACATTCTCCTCTTGCCCCTCTTCTACCTCCCCTTTTACATCTGCCTCAGGGAAAGTGTCCTACAGAAATCTGCTTGAGAGGCAGAGGACAGTAAACACCTTGTTTTGTGGAGGCAGCAATATCTACCCAGGGGTTGCTGAAGCCCGTTAAACCTAACGCACAGAGATCACAGAGATCTTGGGGCTTCTTCCTGTTAATAAGCTTTGCCTTTTTGTTACCAACCAGCAGCAGTAGCTCTTAAGAAAAGACAGATTTTGCTGAAGCCTATTGCTTATCTAATGGAGTCATTTCACAAGCAGATAGTTTAGAGCACCAAATTATTGGCAATACTTCTGTGCAATATTTGGGTTTCCCCCAGCAATCCCCATCACATGCTGACCCAATCCGGAGCTGTTTAGTTTAAAAGACATGGCCTGCAGCTCAAGCCGATACAAAAAGCATCCCAGCCAATATCAGCCAGTTTGCCATTCTCTATTTGCTTTTTGTCTCCATTTGTTCATCTGCTCTGCCCTCTCACATGGTTTCTCTCTGCTTTTCATGTAGGTCACTTATAGTGCTAAGGAGTAACTGAGGGGAGAAAGGAGAGGGCATCCGTATTAACGCTTATGCAGAATTATATACTACATATTTATATGCTACTACTTATCAAGCACTTGCTCTAACAATGTGCTTTCATTCACTTGCTGTTGTGGACAAAAGCCAATATAATTTTTTTGCAAGCGTGTGCATACACAAGAGTCCTGCTTGCCACTGAAAGGACGGATCGGTCAAACAGCCAGTGAATAGCAAAGTTGAATCAGCAGTACAAAATTAAATTTAAAAAAAAAAAAAAAGGAAGAAAAAAGGACCAGGCAGCATTTCCTAGAGAGCTCTGCAAGCTTGCTGGGACCCTCTTAATAGCCTTGCAAGTGTTGTGAGTGGTGTGTAGCCAGTTGCCACTAAACGGTGCAAATGGGAGAACTGCCATCTTTCCATAGCATCAAGACTGGAAAAGCCTGAGACTCAGACTTGGTAATCTAGACTTGGTCTGCCACCTCCTGGCTGTACCAGATACCGAACACAATTTATTATGCTAAACAGCCTACTTCGTATCTTACTCCCCTTCGGGTCATGGGACTGATCTAAAGTTCACTGAAATGACCAAGCTTCAACCTAGCCCTGGAAAGTATATGCAGAATGAATGGAGACATAGACAATGCCTTTTGGATTTTAAATATGAAAGAAAAGCTTTACTGACCTTACACTGCACTCTATGCATGCATTTAAAAATACAATGAAAACATCATTAGAGGTTTTCCTATGCCTGCTTCCCATACAAATGTGTTTTATTAGAGTTTCTCACCTTAAAGGGGAGGGAGATCACTGCCTCTAGAGGTATCCCCGATGTTGTAGTTGTCAGATTTTGTCCTCCCAAATGTTTAGGAATCTACTTCTTTATTGCTCTGTGGAAAGGAAGTTCTGTAAGCAAACAGAAAAGGACTATATACTTGTTTGGTTTGTAACCTGGGACTATAATATGGAAAAAAGCCTCTACTTAATATTCCTCTTCTTTCCTTCCTAGCTTGCAATGTCTAGCAATATTTCCTACTAATGTTGGTGCAGGGATGGAGATAGATATTGACTTTCATCTCTGTACAGAATTCTGGCTTTACTGCTCCATAAACTGCTCCAAGAGAATAATAATAATATGATGTCATGATTTATAAGCACAATATAGTTTTTTACATTTTTACACAGTTTCAAATAGTATTTGCTTTCACAGTTTCCTTTTATCTGAACTTCTACTCAAAAGAAAGTCATAGAAAATCTCAAGAAGATTGTAAGCCTAAAGACATATAACCTTTGGCAATATGAGTCCAGAGGTAAAAGGGAATGCAGGTTTGGAGCTCTTGTTGCTCTAAGTCTGCCCTTCAATCATCATATTGATTTTGAGCATCTAACTTTTAACTTCCTCAATTAGTCAGGTCTCTCACCTGTAAAATAGGTAAGAATCATACTGGTCTACTGCAGTTCAAAAGCAGGTTTACAGCCCTCCATTCTTCCACATTTATTAAGGACTCTGATAGTCCACTGAGTGATATTACCATTTAGAAAGGTTTCTCAAAAAATGTAAACCTAGACAAAAGCAACAGTGTCTTCATTTTGAAACCCACATTATCTTTGCTCTGCAGCTGAGTAGCATCAAATTCACCTGGCAGGAGAATATTCTTCTCTTGGTTTACATGTGTGTGAAGAAGTGATGTATTTTTAATGAGATTTATTTTCATGACAGGAATTGCATTGACAATTTGCATTAAAGACAAGCTAAATGAGCTGTTCAAGAGCAGAACTGGCTTTCTCACATTTGTGTCCTTTAATTAACCCATATAGTATGTCAATTTTGGATTAAGCCCTGCCTTATGCCATCTCTAAGATGAAAGTCATCCTTCCATAAAATCTTCAGTTACCTCATTTTCTTCATGCTTGTTAACCCTTTGAAGACGTAGCTCACAGAGAAAAATTAGAAGGGCATTTTGCTTTAATGTTGTACCACAAAAACACAGTAATGTTTTTTTCTATTTTGTCTCAAGTGAAATGGCAATTGTTAAAATTTTCAGCTGGACAGAAATTTGTATTTCCAGCCAGGTTTACTTTAAGTACCTAGCAATTTATTGGAATTATCAAGTCACTTCCCATGTTAATTGAAAATAAATTATATTATACAAAACCCTGGTGACCTCCAAATGGAACTGAAACCTTTTAGGTCTCCAGTACAGATCTTTACCACATGTGCTAATAAGTAATTGGTAGCACTAGACGTCTGTTATCATCCACAGGGATCAGTTGCATGAGGGAGAAACTCAATCAACAAACTTGAGGGATGTAGGATACATACTTCATTGCCAGATAGTACAGATACTTGCCAACAGACAAAGAAACATGGAGACTCAAGAAAGCCTTGAGTTGTTTCAACACTGGGTGAGAAAGAACAGACATGGGGTTGTATAAATGCTGGTTCTTCCTTCTCCCTGCTTATTCTCCTTCCTCGCGGCTCCTTCCTTCCTATAATATCAAGTCCTAGTACAGTCTCCAACTTTTACCCTTTTTATCTGCTTTACCTGCCTGCTGGCCCTGCTCCCCACGCCTCACCCTGCAGTGCTCTGCTCTTCACAGGAGAAGCTGCCAGCTATGAGTTGCAGCATGGAGCTGCACACAGGCAGATGAGCTGGCAGGTCGAAGATGGAGGGCTGGAGGATGCACGCTGCAGATGTCACCAGCCAGGAATTTAGCTGCCAAATTCTAACAAGCTTCTGCTGAGGGTGTCCAATTTAAAATTGGTCAGAGTTTATGATTTGGCTGATTCATGTTTTCTGGGAGAGAGCAGAAGGGGCTTACTTGATACCAAAAAGGCCTTTTTTGATAAAGCCTGGAAGAAGTAAGACTTTCAAATCAAAGTATTGTAAGCTTTTAACCAGGTCAACATATTTGCCATACTCTCATTTTTATGTGTGGTTGAAAAATTTTAGATGAAATTTTCCAAATTCTGGCTGACATGAGCTGTTGTGAGAGGGTGCCTATAAAGCCAGTGCTACAAAACATTTTAGATAGCTCTGCAACGTCTGCCTTCTATCACAGTACCACAGAGCCTAATCACATCTCATTGCAGTAATGGAAGCATTCCCCTTATCCTCAGTCCCAGAGCATGAAGCACAGAAGATGCATCTTGAACCTATTTCTTCACTCCAACAGTCACACCAGAAAAAAATTAAGGTACAAAGCACGATATACACCTTACCCAAAGGACGCAAAGTCTGGGCCTGGACACAGTCTTAGAACAGGGAGTCTCTATGCTGTTAAACTGCCATAACAGCTCTGGCAGAGGTCTGGTTTGGGTCAGCTAACACTCTTCCAGACAATGCTTGCACATGGTTTGGGGGTTTACAAAGGCTACAGACTGTTCCCAATAGGCACTCTGGATGCAGCTCCCTTGTTTTGAAGGCTGCATGAGTTTAGCTGTGCCTTGCCAGTACTTTATTAGTTTGTTTCCTACATTGTTTGTTTACTAGTAGTTTGTTTACTACCTTCCCAGTTTGTTTACTAGTAGAGAGAGATTTAAACAGGCTCATAACTCCAAAAAATGACTGTGATCCCCCAGGGAGATGGTGTGACAGTAGCTTACTCCCCACTTACTTCCCCTTCCATTTATCATCAAAGAAATGGGCCAGTAGTACTAAGGTTGTTAAACTTGCCAAGTAAGGCAGTTAAACTACCTATTTGGAACAAGAGTTTTTAAAATTACAGCAAAAGAGTAAGGAGGAAGGTCATTTTTATACCCATAGCAAGAGACCAAAAAGATAGCATATCAAGCACATTTTGGCAGGAGATGAAGCCAAGGATCATTACTTGGAGGATTCAAAAAATGTCATTAGCATCTGTACTTCTCCTACTTCGTTCTTATTATGACATCTTGGCAAAGTGCTAAGAACTATTTATAAAGAAAAGGTTACGGATGCTGGCAGATAGGGGCAGACAGGATCACAAGAGCTTGAACTAGAGGAATATTATCTGCCAAGTTAAAAAAAAAAAAAAAGAACTTTTGGAGCTAGTGAGGAAAGATCAAAAAGAACTAATGGGGCAAAGCAACAAATGCAAAGGTAAGAATGACAGAAGATGTTTTTAAACTCTGTGCAAGAGTCCAAGCATCATAATGGGAGCGATAGTTAGAAATAGGAGAATTCTAAAATGATCCAAAGCAAAAGGAATGTGTAGGCATAACATCAAGGAACCTTCACAAATAGATAATCCTCACAGAAAAAAAAAAAAAAAAAGAGAACCATTTATCTAGGGAGAGGACTGAAGAAAATACTTAAACCACTACCATCCAGAAATGAATTAAAATCAGGGAGTTCCAGTCTAGAAGGAAACTTTAAAGCTAGATTTTGGAAAGCAAATATGGTTCAGTTTGTCATCTCTTCTCTTTGAATCCAATGCCAATGACATAGGTCAGCAAATATGGTTCAGTTTGTCATCTCTTTTAATCCAATGCCAATGACATAGGTCGTGTTGAAGCCTTGTGAACCTGTAAGGAGGAAGATAAACAAACCTATCACTGATGATAATTTAAAGCAGATGACTAAGGGGGGGAAAAAAAAAGAGAACCACCTCTCTGGCACCATCAGTTACAAATCAGCCAGGCCTACCTCAAGGCTGTAAAACTTGGGAAATCTGACAAGCACTTAGAAAAATACACCAAAAAATTCTTCTGACAGGTATTGCAGCCCACTTCAATTAGGAGGTGAGTCTTAAGACCAACTGCAGAAGCAAAAGAATTAGTAAAAGCAAAAAGAAAAAAAAAGTGGTCAAGAAAGATGCTGTTCTGAGAATAGAAGCAAAAGCTTATTCTGTGTTTAGATCATTCAATTAAGTTAGCTGTGTGGATTAACCTTGTAGAGAGGTGACATGAGGCTGAAGCCAGCTCCAAGAACTAATATGGTGTTGAAATGCAAATCTTGAGGAGCAATTATGTAAAAGCTCTTACTAGGCAAGTTTGGGGGGGAAACCTTAAAAATAAACTGTAAAGAACAGCCTGACCAGAAATGAGGCAGCACTGTGTGGAATATCAATTGCTATGCCAGGGGATAGAAAGGAAAGAAATGCGCTAAGATTGTCAACTACAACCCTGCTGTGAAATACTGAAGTTCCCCAAAGCGTGAAGTGAGAGTGGCTAGCCCTGTAAGCCACCAGCATATGCATCCAGCCCTTCCTACAGCTAAAAAGAAGAGCTGGGCGTTAGAGACGCATGCTCCATGCCCCCGAGAGCACCCTCAACTGCAGGAGAGAGCAGGGTCACTTCCAGGGCATGTCTTGGAGGTTTGATCTCTCACAGCCATATAACATGCTATCAAAAACAAATGGGGCATTCTGCCTCCCTGATTTTGCATAGGAACACGGATCAAGCCCTCTCTTTGGTCTAATTTAGAAAGTTAACAGTCTGGATTAGCTGAAATGGATTGTAGGTCCCAGATACAGGCAGAGGGCTTTTGTGGAGTTCTGCACATACAGAAAACTCAGAGGCCCAAACCCTCTTGTAGCCTGCTAGCAGTCACCAATCAGTTCTCTGACATTCGTTTTCTCAGGATAAAAGAGGCAAGCAATGCTTCTTTGTTAACACTAAGTACTGCAGCAATGTGGCTTCCTGTAATGAACAAGCAACCTCAGATTCGCTTCTGCACCTTGATCCACTCAGAGGAGAATTACAACCTTTGCAACTGTCTAATTTTCACAATTCACATGGACCAATTTTTGGTCCTGGAATAGATTAATGCACTCAAAGGACTGCTGAAATGTGTGCCATTTGGCCATTATCACTGAAAAGACAGAAACAGAGTCCAGTGAGCCCCTTCCTTCTGCCTATGAGCGATATTCCTGATGTGCTGCCTGTCCCAGGCTTGAAAAAGGGTGGTCTGGTAAGCTCCCAGCACCAGTATGAACTGCAGCCAGGATGACAATATCAGCCCAACTGCTTTCTGGACTGGAGATTCACAAAATCAAGAGAGAAGAGCAACAGCCTTGTCTTTGATCAATTGCTGCTGGTTTGGAAGATGGTCCTTCCAGACAAGGTGATGTGACAATTCTCTGACAGGCTGCTTGTGATCCCAGCCTGTGCTTTTGTGTATTAGAGAAGCACTATCCAAACTTGTCCTCGGTTTCAACCATACAGCCTGCAGCAGTGCACAAGTAAGGAGAGAGTGTGACCACATACTGTGTACAAAAGTAGGGATCAGGAAACACGGTAGCTTTTTACTGCATGCTATATTGATCTCAGGGAGTAAAGGACCTGTCTCTTCTCCAGCACCTCACTTTTGCATTTAGGAAGCAGGGGAAATAGTGTTCCTCTGAAGAACAGTTTGACTGTGTTGGGGTAAGGAGAGAACCAAAAGGACACACTGCTGCTGTAGCTAAATAGATGCAAACCTCCTTCCCAGTGCTGGATTGATGTGATGTAAAATATACAGTTGTAAACCCTGTAACCTCATGAACTGGCACAGAATAAGATTAGAAGCACCACCTTAACTCTTCTCCCTTGCGTGTGTGCATCCCAACGTGTCTCTGATGACATGATTATATATGGCTTCTAAAATAATATAATATCAGGCAGTTTTGTTCTACAGCCTTATTTATTACTTCTGAGTCTGTTGTCTCTATTTAATCTTTTCCTGCCTGGAAGAACATCACTCCATCAGTGAATCAGCATCTCCAGAGAGGAAACGAAATGGAGCCACGTTCATAATATACAGCAAATCGCTGTCTTAACACTCAGTTAATGTTCCACACTGGATTAAGAATTATTGTCCTAGTATTTCAGCTTAGTCCAGATTTAGTGCCCCAGTGGAAGAATTAAGGAGTAGATGAAACAGTGCATGTAAAGCTAGTTTCCAGAGCAATAGAGGAACATGTTGGTATCACAGTCACTAAGGCAGGTACGTAAAAATCAGGAGATGTCACAAAGCAGTTCTGTTTTCACAAAAGCTTGAGTAAGGGGAGAAAAATGCATTTGGATACCACCAGAGTTTTCAGAGGCATTGCTGGAAAGCAAACAAAGATAAGCTGTTTAAACAAAATTATTTTAATGAGTGCAATTATAGACAGAAATATGACTAGCGCCTCCATGGTCCATGCGTTGTTATGCATCATCCAGTTAGGTACTGCCTGGATTGGCTACAAAAGAGACTTTGCAGCAGCTGACGCACATATTCTAAACCTTCACTCACAAAAGATTCCCCTGAGAGATAAGGTCTTCAGCGAGGATCTAAATTTGAGGGGGGGTTTCTCTCAAATTCCTACCTCTATCCAAGGAATATTCCTGCAGCTCTGTTATCTGGCCACTGCTCTCCCTTTCTCTTCTCTACTTGACGTGCTCCTGCAGGTTTGTGATGACTAAGGGTTGTTAAACTGTGCATGTTCTGATGAGATCTGAACTGTAAAACTCAGAAAGGAATGCCCCATTGGAGCTTCATATGATCCTCATTCTTCCTGCAGCTTCAAATATCAGCTGTGCAACCGTAAGCTCACATATCTGACTCACCGCTTCTAATCTATTTCCCTCAACTCAGCTTTGCTTTGGCAATATTGCCACCCCCACATCTCTTGCTGACTGAACACCACGCAAATTAAATCCTGAACTTTCTCTCTTTATTTTTTTATAACTAAGATGCTGCCATGTCCCTTTTCCTGCAGGTAAGGAGCCAGACAGCTCTGCTTGTTTTCTATAGTCTACTGTACATTAGGCTATACCTAAATACCAATGATACTTCTTCTGCCATGTTTCTAAGACTCAGGACAGATCATGCTCTTGCCCACTTTTACCTGATCTTCTGCCTGATGTTATCTCCCCCCTTTCTGGCCTCTCTGACACTGCAACCAACCCAAAGCACAGATTCCAGATCAACCTCATGCCCTGCATAATGATAGCATTATTGACACTTTCCCCTCCTCATCCTTGACTTCCCACTACAGCATTATTTTCTATACATCATCCACAGTCCTTTTATCAATCTCTTATCTGTTTCTGACATTTATTTTGCTGTTCTCCCCTCCATTCTGACAACAGTGTTAACACTGAACATCAAGTATGACTAGTTTGTGGCTCTATCCTCTTCCTTTCTCTCATGCTGCCATGACATAAGTGACTTCTTTTTTTTTTGATCTGGCAGATCAGTGACTCTCCATTTGCCAGTACAGCCGTCTCTGTCCCAGGAGCACAATGCCACATATTACCCCATCTTCCTTCAAATCCCTTTTCAAAACCTGCTTCTATTTATGACAGAGACAGACATCATAAAACCAGAATAACCAAAATACACAATGCCATTGGGCTTGCTGAGGGAACTACAGCCATGCATTTCTTCCTTGTGCTGCTAAAAAAAATCCACTCAGTAACAAAAAGCAAGACATTAAACGGTATTACTGAGCATGGCATGATATACAGAGAAAGAAACCTCAAGGTTTTAAGCTCATTCTGAACTCATCATCTCTTCACCGAGCTATATGATGTACACATTTAA
This sequence comes from Charadrius vociferus, assembly GCF_000708025.1. Lineage (NCBI taxonomy): Eukaryota > Metazoa > Chordata > Aves > Charadriiformes > Charadriidae > Charadrius > Charadrius vociferus. Next base: position 1,245,391 of record NW_009646437.1, on the reverse strand, counting down.
CTATACGGTTGATCACACCACTACCAGCTCTATTACCATCAGCCATTTTACACACCCGTTGCCAGGAGAACCACATGGGGCTGCTGGTTCCACTGGAATACATGATATGTTTTCCACCGACACTGTGTAAGCTAAGCATCGGTATAGGCTTACATGACACAATGTGTTGCTCTCTTATCTGCTTCTATAGGTTAGCTGTTTACTAACTGTACTAATTATGTTTTCTGATACCAGTTCTTCCATGTCTACACTTCTTACTGTAAACTGATTCTGAATATCAATCATAAACATTCAGGAACAGTCCCATTGTTAGGCTGTCTCCTAATCTGTCCTAGAGAAAGATGATGGGAATGCAGTTTACTTATACTAACGTGGGGTTTCTTCCCAGGGTACCAGTAATGCCTAAGGCTCATAATGGCTTCCTGTTATCACATCAGAAGGCTTTCTGATGAGTCAATTCCTAATACTAGCAGGTAGGCTATCACTTTGAAGTCGGTCCCTCATGTTGCTGCTCCGTGCAACTTGTGCTGTTTTGTCATGGGCCAGACTTTGACCAGAAAGCAGGCTGGTAAGTGCCTTTACATAAAGTGTAAATAGTTGGTTTTGGGGAGAAGGCGAGGAATAAAGTGCTTGCACTACTAGCTCAAGTCAATCATACATCATTTCTGGACTTCATTTTCTGTGCCAGTCCATATCTCATGCCAGAAGACTTTGCTGTCCGAGAAAATGGAGGGACATTCTTCCCTGGCGGCGAGGTAGATAATGCTGCTAGTGTAAAAGAATGAAGTGGACTCTTATGAGCTCTCTGGCCTGTGTTTTCCACCCTCAGTGTTCTGTGATTCATCTAATTAAGGTACACAGCCTGGAAAACAAGAGGCAATTTGGAACTTCTACTCATTAGCTGGGTATGAATGGGATTTTTTTTTTTCCTCTTGACTGTCTTCATTTTATCTGCAGCAGTTCTTCATGACTCAGACTCCAGAAGGGCTCATGATTGTGTGGGTTGCCTCTGGCAAAGGCAGTAGCTTGAAAGTAAGTGTCTGTCTGTCTGACTTTTACTTCTCTCTGAAAACAAACACTGAAAAGCCTATTCCCTGTGCATCTGACCCAGCTGCCATGTCTCGCCTGCTTGTTGGGATACAAGATGATTAATCTCCTTCTACATAGTTCAGTACTTAAACCATATGTGAAGGGGGCACAAGGGCTTTCAGATAAAGCAGGGATAAAAAAAGACTTGTTTTACGCTTAATGAAGAAATAATTTCCTTAAGAACAAAAAGCTCCTCGCAGCCAGTGCTTATAAATTGCTTAATTGGAAATACACATAACAGTCCTACGAGGATTATCTGAGTGCTTCTGGCTGGAATTAGCGTCAGGAAAGAAAAGTTATTTTAGAGATACTAATAAAACAGGAGGTTGTGAAGGCTTCTGGGATATATACAGATGTTTTATTTTAGGCTTTGCATATAAAGCTGATTTTTAACCGATTTGTTATTGGTTTGCAAGCTCTGCTGATTAGCCTTGAGGCAGAGAGGAGTGAAAATAAAGGGTCAGACCCCCCAGATCAGAGGCCGATAGCTCCAGAAAGCTATACTGATTTTTGTTAGATGAGACTTCAGGTTACCAGGCCCGCTACCACTGCCTAGGGAGCTATTTGAGATTTAATCAAATGTGCCAGAAACACAGCTAAAGACATCTTTGGCAGTACCTTTCCTTGCTCCTGATCCGTATCCACCCCCTCAGCAATCCTTTGCTTTCTGCAGGAGACGACCACGCTCACAGGCAGGCTCTGTGCCCTGCCGCAGTGGGAATGCCTTCCTCCACGTCCTACTACGGCCAGTCTCACCAGTCTCCTCCTCAGAAAGGGGAACATGGTGGCTCTTGCAGCTCCACCACCTCTGGCTCCTCTGGCTAATGACCTTCTTTGCTTAGGAGTAGTGCACCAGCAGGGCTGCCTCACATGCCTGGATTTTACGTGCTTTGCTAAATACAAATTTAAAATACAAAACTAGCTGCCCACCACCAGCTTCAGCCACCACAGCTTTTCCTGTCCCTTGGAGGCAGCAAGGGTGAGAGGGCGGGAAATGGCTGGTCACTTGTCGGGGCCGAAACTCATCTCCACCCAGTGACCGCCACAAGACCCGTGCAAAACAATTTGCTTCTGCTTATAGCTCTTCGTTTAGAGCTCAGGCCCAGGCTGAACTTCTAGAGACACTTTTGTTGATGGAATAAACCCCACATCTTTGGTGGCTGACAGTAAAGGCACCTGCACCACCTTCCTGTAACCGGTTTTGCTCATTTGGATTTGGGTTGGGCACCGCGTCCAAAAGTTGTGCCGCCATCATCCTCAGCCGGGCGTGGTGA
>NW_009646437.1:1225124-1242912 GCF_000708025.1 Charadrius vociferus | reverse complement strand
AAAAAAAAACCCAAAACAAACAACCAACAACCCAAAACGAAAACAAGCCGATTGCAGTGTGTGGGAACGATTATCGGCAGCAGCTGCACAGGTGTAAGAAGGTTTTTTTTTAACTTCTTCATCTGCTGCAGCTCTGGCAGCCAGCAAGCCTAGGGGAAGGGAGGGTTGTTCATAATCCTCTTTTATTTTTATCCTGCCTTGCCCAGCTGAGTTCCCTCCGTTTTATGAGTTACAATCTTTATTTTTCTCGTCTAATAAAAGGCGGCATTTGAGTTCAAAAGCCCCACGGGGCTCTTGCGGTACTGACGATGAGGAGAAGGCGGAAGAAAAGGTCTAGATGGATCCACTTCAAAGCTGTGGCAATTTGAGGATTGATGGCGAAAATGCAGGGAGCCATGTAGAGAATCAGACAATACCTGGGCAAAACTGGCCTTTCAGGACACGCTGCAGGAGCGAAAGAAGAAGGAAAAACACTTACAGCATTTGAAATGTAAAACTTAAACGCAGGGCTTTCATTTTAAAACACACTCTCCTTTTCCTTGCTTTTAGCCGCTGAGAGCATATTCATTAGCAGCCCTCCCAGGTTCAACAGTTTTTAGATTTTATTGAGAATGGTATAAAGGTCCACACGGAGAATAAAAGCAGTAGCTATTACAAACTAAAGCTGCAGTTGCCTATTTAAAGTCTGACCTGATCTTCCAAAAGGCAAGGAGTTGCCTTCCTGAACCATAGAGCAGTTGCCTCGACAGGTCCAGCATGGAGGCTGGGCGGCTGTGCCAAAACCTGGCAAGCTGGCACCAGCACCAAACTGGGACATTGTTTGTTCCCAGTGTTGCTCGTAGAGTCCTGTGTGGGTGAAGCAGGGTTTTTTTTTTTTACCCAGGGAGCAAAAGAGAGAGTGAGAAAAAGAAGTAAAACTCATGCAGGTCCTCCTCTTTCACATCAGCCATGATGCTTGCATGTGCTTTTATGCTGTATGCTATATATCATGTGCAGTGATTGTTAGAGCTTTAAATTTAGATGTTCATTCCCCCCCGAGGTTGGGGGGCAAAAGCTCAGGCCATGATGGAAGGTGCTCCCCAGGTCTAAACATCTGCAAAAGAGGGCTAAGAATGGGAAGGGACAGGTCTAGGTTTGGACCTTGTAATTTAATCGATGTTTTATACTCAAAGGGATAATGATGATGTGTGCTGGGATAAAACTGAGACCTTTTGAAACCTGGTTCATGTTTCCCAGAGAACACAAAGCACAAATCTGCTTCCAGAATCTGTTAATTCTGCAAAAGGAGAGCTGCGTAATTTTGTGGGAAAGCTACCCTCAGCCTCCTTGATCCCAAATTTGGGTTACTTTCCGTACCTTACACCTTCCTGAAGCTCACCAGATCTGAGTGAGGTGGTCTAAGTAAGCATGTGGATTTCTGAGTGCTTAGGGAACACACCTTTAAGCAGAAACTTAATTGAGGCAGAGCTCTTTCTTCCTATCGTTTCTGCTTTCATTAAATCCCAAATTATGCATGGAATGTAATTTTATCTCTGTCTGTCACCATGCTGGCTCTGCCAGCTGGTACAGAAGTAAGCCAAAGCCTGTAGTTATCACTGGAGTTCAGTTCTGCCCACAGAAGGAGTCCTATAAAAAACATTTGATCAAGCATTCAACTGTATCTGTGAGAAGTTTAGTGTCTGAAAATATATGCATCACAGCTGAAAATAGCATCTCTTTAAGATCTGTAAACTCAGAAAAAGAGACTGTTTACAGTGTCACTGCCTAACACCTTCCAGGCAGAACAACAGATTTTTGTCCTGGAGTTGCTCGTTTTCAGCTTCAGTCAAAGCCTCAAAATCAGAAGAGACTTTGTAAAAATCTTGTCTAGATTTCCCCTGCAATCTCAAGGCAATTTGCTTTACACTGTGATGGGAGTTGCTCCAGAGGGACAGGCATTACGTCATTGAGGGAGACCCTATAAGTACTTCTGTCATTAACTGGGCTTAATTATGTTGGATATTATGCACGCACAGTACAATAATGTTCTTCAGAAAGTTTTGGGATGAGGTCTGTAAAGAGATACAGAAGTAAAAAAGGCAGTCCAACCTGTATTTGTCCTAGTACCAGAGACAGATGTATATACAATAAGGATTTCAGGCCTGTATATGCACCGCTGTATTTGACAAGCCTATTTTACTGCTATATTTTATATTTTATTCAGCTTTTCAAGTATTTAGTGGAAAGGACAACTGAACAGGGAAGTACCGTGGTGAGGGATTGAGCTGCTCTGCTGACTTCCATCCCACACGGGGCAATTTCCATGCCAGGGGAGATACTTCTGTGAGCAGACTTATCACATTTATAAAAGTCTTTAGGTCCTTCTGATGGACACTGCTTTTTTTTTTCTGATGTCTTCTGTCAGAACAGGTTTTACTGCAAAATGTACTTTCATAAAAATGGAATTGTTTGTAAATGACTTGTCTAACTTAAAAGGAGAAAGGATAAAGGAGAGATCCAGTGAACATAATGTATTTGGATTCTCAAAAAGCTGTTGGAAAGGTTCCACACAAAAGATTATTAAAGAAATGAAGCTCTTATGGGACTGGAGGAATTATTTCATGGAGTGAAAGCTGGTTACAGGACGGCAAAGGGCGGGATTTAGTGGTCGGCACTGAGAAGAGCCAGCAGTGGGGTCCCCCAGGGATCAGTGCTGGAACCAGTTTTGTTTAATATATAACCAATGACTGGAGAAAGGATTGAACAGTGAAATCTGTGTTTGCAGTGGTACGGGACTTTTTCAAGTATGCAAACACCACACAGATAGCAAAAGACACCTGAAGGGCCTCACTAAACTGAGTGGGCAAAAAAGTGGCAGATGAGCTTTGGTGCAGATAAATGTAACTTTCCGCCATAGGGTGTTGTCGATGTGACTGTATCAACAGGATCAAAAAAAGAATTAGATTAATTTGGGACATCAGGTCAAAAGATGAATACTAAAGGACCAGGCAAGGATGTATGCTGTCACTTCCCCAATCCAACAGCTATGGGTACTGAGGGAGTAAGCAGGGAATGCGCTGTAGAAAGTGGCCAGGCAAAGGTGCTCTCCTTACCTGGCCTCTCCTATTGCCAGTGCTGGAGACACTGCATAGTGCTGGGTGGACCCAGCAGTGTGGTTTTTATGTTCCTGTTTGGACAAAATTTCTGCTAGAAGAAAATCTGAAAAAAAGTCTTACAGCTATCAGAATAGTTTGCTTTGATGAAGAAAATTTTGACTTTGTCTTTTGCTTTTTTTTTTTAAGTTGTGCTACTGTTGAGGAATTTAAATGCATGCTGTTTTCATTATTTTGTAGCACTTTAACACTACAATAGATGATAAAATATTAAAAATGAAAAGCAAAATATTACAAGATTATAAAAATTTTGCTATTCGTTAAGAAATATTTTGATAGATCTGGATTGGTTTTCTTCTTTATAAAACTGAGTCCATACCAATTTTGATATTTTGAGTTTTCATTCTGAATCAGAATGGAAGTGTGTTTTGCAATATTGTCATTTTTGGTGGTATAGAAACATCAATTTCCAGTCAGATTTAATGATTATTTTCTTTTCCAATGCTTGTCAGCCTCTTTTTCTCCCATTTCAGAAGCCTTCACTGTTATAAGTTTACCAAGTCTTCTCGTCTAAGGAGACAGCTAGGCGATTTCTTAGGTGCACATAATGTACAGCATGTGGGAGGGGAGTTAGTTCAGCGTTACTAGAGATCTCCCCTGGCAATTTTGCATCAAAGAACAAGATCTTCTACTGCTGAAGTTAAAAACAAACTTGGAAAGGAGTTGTACCGCCTGCCTGGTTGCTCATTCCTGTTAGCAGTGCCCCCATCCCCTTGGGTGGCACCGGCACTGGTGTGACAGCACCGTGACCCAGCTTTGCTGGGGCTTGCTCAGTTAAGGGCAGGAGTAGGGGGCAGGCAGGCAGCAGCAGGATGGACCTGTGTCTCTGAACCATTTATGCCAGTGCCTCCTTACACCAGCTTGAAGAGTTCATGACAATATCTCTCCATATGAGACAAAGACCGTCTGAGCTAGACGTCAGCCAGAATGTGGATGGCGAAGGCATTGTATTGCCTCAGTTTTGAGATTGGAACTTTAACGTTCTCTGTGACCCTGAAGCTGAGCTCCAGGAAAAAGTGGCAGGGGATGGTTTCTGTGCTTTTGTGCTTCTCGTAGCTTATACTGTGGTTTGGGATTCTCCACGCTATTTTCCCTATTTCTGTTTAACTGCAGGAGCTGCTTCCCAGAAGGGATCTTGCCGTACTGCCTCTCCCAATCCTTTTCTTCCCTTTTTTTCTCTCGGTTTCTTTTTTCTAAGTCTGACAACTCTGTGATAATCATTCCTCCTCCTCACAGCTCTGCACAGGAATCTGCCCATCTGATGGCGTGGGTGAGCATAGCTGGTGTAGAGCACAGCTATGTTCCCTCTGTATGTATTCATGAATTTCACTAAAAGCCCTCCCACTAGAAATAAACCTCTGTTTCACAGGAGTTCCATAGCCAGATACAAACACACTGGAATTGGGACTCCACTGGGCTGGAACTGGGAGTCAGTCTGGAAAATTACAATTGATTTTCCAATTCAAGTGGCCTTTGGGAGTCACCCCCAGAGAAACCTGGCTGCTTGGCTTCAGAGCGGCCTCCCAAGTGCTAGATGCAACTGTGGGCGTCTTGGGAGCTGCGTCTTGATGGTCACATGCAGTCATCTGTATCATCAGCTGAATGTGGTGGTGCAGCAAAGCGCAGTGCGTGCTGCCAGAAGGCACTGCTGCTGTTGGCCAGCTAGCCAGACACGGGGCAAGTATGGGATGTGCCAAACCTATCAGCTGCATTTGGGGTGACTCACTCAGGGAGGTGCACTCAAGTAACTGAGGTGTGGGCAGGATTTCAGTCATTGCATCATCTGCTTCTGACAGGCCCCCCCCCCCCCTCCCCCGCACAAGGGAATATACCCTTTAAATTTCTCTCTCTATTTAAATACCTGTCATGCTGCCTGCTGGTGCGTGGGCTACAACTAACTACAGTTTTAAAAAACCTGATCCCTGGATGAGACTGTCTCTGAGGGATGCGTCAGCCCAGGGCTCCCTCAGCTGCCAGAGCCACTCACTAGTGCCCTGATGGTCAGCCCCAGCAGAGCTGGCAGGGCACGAGAGAAATTGCATCAGATTCTCATTCTCAAATACAGGAAAGGTGGAATAAATAAGCTGAAAAACTTACATCTTTGGGGACCACATTTTTGTGGTGAAGTAGTCAGGGTTAAATCTCCCATTATGAAGGCAAGGAGATAGTCTTGGCCTTCTTCAAGTGAGAGCAATGAAACATTTCTCCTCTCTGCATTATTCCAGCAAACCAATAACTTATTACGAAAGCATAGGCCACTGTATCAACTCCTTTGGTTGTAACCTGTATGTACTAGTGCACACTGAGGAGATCTGTGGGTACAGTTGGCGGTGGAGTCCAAGCCCCATGATCATCATCATCATCAAAAACAGCTACCCATCACCTGAAAAACTTTGGGTAGCTATTTTTGGCAGGGCAGCGGAGGAGCTGGGTGGTCCATGTTTTCACACAGAAGCCCAGTCATTACCCCAAGATTGCTACCCCAAGGAGAGGACAGCGGGTGCGGGGTCCACATCTGTCTGAGGACATTCAGCAGCAGCTGAGCCTCCAGAAGAAGTTGGAGTTGGTGCTGGAAGCCTTACTGGGGCATCTTTCCATGCAGAGAAGAACCCTAGGAAAGAAAGGAGCTTACTGACGGCGTACAAAGCAGACAGGGAGAGGAGGTTGCCAGCACTGTCATATTGACTGGAAACAGCTTTGTCATAAACTGCCGTGAGCTGAACTCAAACCTGAAAGATGAAAATCTCCAAAACCAATTACCATTCGCCCCTGTTGAGCCCCTTCTTCTGATTCATCACCACCTTGTGGCAGATCTGTGAAACGTGGGTTCACCTCATCTCTTGGGGTCATCCCCTGGCAGCACAGCCAGCTATTGCAATTCTGTGAAGGAAAATACTATCTTCCTCAGATCACATTTTTGGAGGTAATGGCTGAGCAGTCAGAATGAAATCATCAAACACCAAGATGAGCCAAAGCAAAAGCAATAGATACTGGTGGGTGGTTTTGACCAACTGGCTAATAAAAGACACGTCAAGTTTATACTGCAAGTTTATTACAGTAATACAATCAGATTAAATGATTTTCACAGCTAATATACCTAATAATATCAGGGTGTGTACATATATTTTATTCCCAACACATTACAATCTTTTTATCTTTAATCATGCAGCGAGTAATGTACAAACACAATTATATGGAAGATTTTTCCCCCTAAAAAAGAGAAACCAAAATTACAAAAGTATGGCTTTATAAGAAAGTTGTATCATACAATGAACATTCATTTGTACTTGGGCATGGCAACATTCGGTCTTAATCAGTGAACAAGAGCCTCTGTCACTGTCACGCTGATCCCAAAAAAGCTGAGGGAACTGGGAACAGGAAAATGCCCATCGGTGTTAGAGAGATGGAAAATATATATATACACACATTCAAAGTACGAAAAATGTAAAAAATGTTTTCAGGGATTAAGCATCACATTTATTTATATGCTGAAGTCAGAGTTATGGAGCCTTGAAGAATATAAGTGCACAAACAGTTTCTGTTTTCCTTTAGACCAACAAACATCGAGAGTGATGCAATTGACTTAAAAAGCGTTACTTCAGGTGTAAAGAGGTGTAACTGAGGTCAGAATCTGGCCTGTCCTTCCTGCTAATGGTGCTGCAGAAATAGACAGAAGCAGAGGGTTAGGAAGTCATAGGTGGCTGAATTTTCCTGGCAGCCCAGAGAAAAGAAAGACAAAGGTGTATGTTTAATAGATTTTATTTTAAAAACAATGGATTCAAGAATAAAATGCGACCACTTTCACAAACCCTTTGATGGATGATCGTGGTTGTTGACAAGCAGAAGCCCTTGTGCTCGGTGTTCCAGGGTAAAACACCCATTTCAAGAGCAAAGCTGCTGCCTCTGTACAAGAGAAGAAGACGTCCTTACCTGTTAGCGGCACAGAGCTTGGGACACACGTTTATCTCATGAAAAGGCCGTTTTCTTAAGGCATTGGTCACTGATGTGTACAAATACTGAAGTGGGTAAGTATTGTCAGTCAGTTATGAGTTTCACCAGGAGAGGGCAGACAGAGACACAGACAGACATGCATGTGTACGCGTGCACCCACACGTTTACACACACAGACACACACACACGCTAAGTCACTCGCCGTGATCACTGAAATGATCCTCATTGAAACTGGTCACATACCCCCCTCAGATCCTTACAATGCTACTCCTCAAAATTGAAATTAAAAAGATGTAACCTTCAGAGCCAACCTGTAATCCAAAAATTACCAAAGACTTTACCCTCTCCTCTTTCTCTCTTGCTTTTATTCTTTTTCCCAAGTTCAGGAACACAGATCTCAGCTACACTTACTCAGTATGTATATATACAAAATGTAAACACCACTACACAGCACCTAGCACCCTTTTTGATTAACAAAGTCACTAACGTATTTGTCATGCAAGCATAGGGATTTTTCCAGACTACACGCTGTCAGGTTGCAGGAAGTGTGGAAAATATTTTGAGTTTACTTTTGCTAATGACCTGGGTTGGAAAGAATGGAGGGAAAAAATCAACACAGACAGGGCTGAGGTAGATTTGGCCATATCTGATGTAACGTCACTGTACTGAGCAGGAAGACAAATGGGATCTCAAACTAACAGGCAGGTCACTACAAGATAAGCAAACCAGGTTTAGGGAGAAGATTCTTCCACCCCAGCAGAAGGGTGCCCGTCCTGCCCTCATATTGCTACAGGCGATGGAAAGGGTTGTCACCACAATGCTAATGGCCCTAAACTCTGGCTCAGTGGGACTGCACATGGAGATCTGATGGTAGCTCAGCAGCTGAGGAGCAGCTGGTGCTTGGTTTCTTGTTAAAATGGTCAGGAAAAGGAGGAAGGAGAGTGATGGAGAGGAGGAAAGAGAGTGTGGACTGATCTTTCCAGTGTGGGTAGCTGCCTGTTGCACACTGGGCTGAGCACACCAGGGTTTTTGCATGTTGGCCAACAACGGGCCAGCAGCTCTCCGGGCTGTGGTACCAGACCCAGATGTGCCCCCGAATTTGAGTTTCTTGAGCAGAATCCATCTCTTATCCTCTGTCTGAGCTGATGGATAAGGGTTAGCCTCCCACACAGACAAATGCACGCACACGAGCATCCTGCTGCCTGCTACAAATCCATCCATAAAGCCTGAAGTGCCTGAGCCCTGACCTTTGCAAGGATCCACAACTGTTACAGTCAACAAGAGATCCCTGCACCGTTTTAGACCCGCTTGCTCCCAGTGGGTTGCTCTGGCTCTCTGGGTACAGCCCCCTGCCTTATTAGAAAGCACTACCTTGTTAATGCCAAGAATGCCTACCTGCCTCCTTTGATTTGTAAGTTGAAGAGCTTTCCCCTCCCTCCTGTCTTTTCTGAAACTCTTTATGCCACCGAAACTCTCATGGCTTCAAGCCACTGCAAGAACAGTTGATGATTTCCCTTCCCTCCTTCCCTGGGATCTCTGCTCCCAGGGCCTAATTGCTATTCTAATAATATCCATCACCAGCCTCCTCCGCCTCTCGCCCACCGACATCCGGAGGAGATACCGCATTGCTGCTGGGGACAAACCCAATCCTGCTCCTCCGGACTCCAGGGGTGCCACAGGGGCCACGCTCTTCGGTCTTCGCTCTTCGTGGTGGTGGTCGATGTCATCAGCCTCAGGCAACGAGCATTGCCTGCTTTGTCCTCTGCCTCCAGCTCCGGGTTTCTGGGGGCTGCCGGGGCTGGGGACCCCGAAGGGCTTGGCAGAAGCAGCTCAGCCACCGCTTATAATGCAAATCTGCCTTGGGCTCTGCTTTGCTTCCCAAGCTGTGACAGCCTCCGCCAGCCGCAGAGGCTGCCGAGCAAGCGAGTGAGCAAGCAAGCAAGCGAGCAGCCTCTCCGCAAAACCCTCGCCCAAGACTGACCCTGAATTTCTCCGCCACTGTTCACACCCTCCCCCATCGCACAAGGAGGAATAGACACAGATGGGGAGAGACATTGGAGTCCCCAGGGGCAGGGGTGGAAGGACACTGCAGCACCAGGGATGTGGGATTTCAGGAGAAGGGTTAACCCCTTCGTGGCCTGCTTGCCAGTTTTAGGGCTGGGCTGACATTTTCTCCATCTCACAAACAAGCCTGCATCTTCACCTAGCACAGTGCGGGCAGCACCGAGGTGCTTCCACAGCACATGGGAAGAGATGTCTGGCAGGAGGATCCTGGTGTCTCCGAAAGGATGTTCCAGCTGGCTGTGCCCGACACATTTTGCAGCCCTGCAGGAAATCTCCACGTGTGCATGGGCGGCATTGCCAGCATCCTGGCATACAGGAGGTACCTAGCGCACAGGGAAGCGCTCCCTGTCCTGATGGAAAGAAGGGTGCAGCTCCAGCACAGCCGCCTTGGCACAGGCAGGGAATTAACCAGATGAGACAACAGCCATTTTTGCGGGGAGCAACTGAGATGTGAATGCACATCCTTTCCTAGCCAGAGCCTTGCTAAAAGGGGTTTGTGCCCCACAGCCTTTGGCCCCAAATTTCTTTAAAGAGATGAGTGACTTCTTCACTGCTGTTCAGTAGGGATCTGGGGAAATGGGTTACGCTACATCAGCAGAGCAGAGGGTTGTGCTAACAAAGAGAGGAAAACATTGGGGTCCAAAAATAAGGGATGTGCCCCAAAGGGAACTGGGATCCTGCCACTGCTCCATTGGCACTGAGCACAGCTGGAAGAGCAGGACCAGTGCCTTGAACAGCCAGGGCTCTGCCAGGGCAGCGAGGCACAGAGCTCCCCAGGAGGCAGGGCAGCCCCAGCCCTGCTTTCTTGCAAACACACCCTGCCTGCAGTGCCCAGGGCAGTCAACGGGAACTTTTGGTATTTTCCAGGATCAGGCCTTCTGTCTGGACCCAGACATGGCAAAAATACTCTAATTGACAGCAAGTGACAACTTTTAACAGCAGAGCATCATACCCCAGCTTAGGATAACTAGCAAGTGCTGGTAGCTCTGAGACCCAGTGGGAAATCAAGTTAGTGAGCTCGAGTCTCTTGTGGAGATACATTCAGCCCTAAAACACAAGTCAAGGAGAAATAATGTCAATTATAAAGGACAGGGCTTCCACTGGCCCTGCTCTGACTTTCATTTTTTTACTGGACAGCAGGGAAAATGGTTCCTTCCCCATTGCAGAAGTCTGTAGAGGCATCAGGGCTGGGATTGCCTTTAACCCCCTCACTCCCAGGTGAGACAGGATGCTTTCTGTTGGCAATTCTCTCCCGCCCACCCCCCAGGAATACACACTCACTGCCCCTCTCTGAACTCATGCCCTCCACGCTATGACCTGCTGTAAAGTAACTCGGTAAAATCAGGTAACCTGCAAGACTGCCTCTACATCCCTGCAGCATCAGCCATGGACTTTTTTGTTATTACTAGATGATGCTGGATCATTGTTAGAAAGACAACCTGACGTTTCAACCCTGTTGGTACGGGATGGTATTTCTCCCAGCTCTAGCAGAACACAGTCCCATAGTTACACCATTTGAAAATCCCACTGGGCACGTAGTTCCTTTTTACCCAGGTACGTTACACGGGATATAGTTATCATATTGGAAATTCAGATACACTGATACCAGCTGACAGCTAAGAAACCAAACATAACACAGCCTCGACTACAGTTAACCCTTCACATGCACAACAAAACAGAAAACAAGGAAGGCTTTTGCCTTTAAAAGTGCCGTGCCTGCAATCAGTTAGAAAAGACATTTAAAATCTTGTCACAAAATATTGGATTTTCCAGCATAGCCTAATTGGTTAAGTACTAAAATCACACTAAAATGCAGGGGGTGGCGGATGACCAGCTCCCCTCAGTGGCCTTTGAAAATCCAAGACCCAGCGAATAAAGTCAAGGAAAAACATTTACCACATTTTTTGTCGGTAGCTTTTTGCCATAGGATGGTAAGGGCTTTAGTGCCTGAGGTATAGGTAGTTCCTGGATGCTTTTAGGGAAGTGGGAGGGGGGAAGAGTCTGGAGAATAGTTTGCATAGCTTGCAGATATAAAGAAGCAGGTGTGTTCCCCACCAGGCTGTTGAATTTGTCTTCCCCCAGCAAAGCTGTCCAGTGGTCCGGATGCTCCTGCAGAACTTTCCGCATCTTAAACTGTGGGTTGGGCATGAAGAGCAAGAGGTAGTCGAGGCAGAGCTTCTTTGATGCCACATTGACTTTGGAGTCCCACATCTGCTCCAGGATGACGTCCAGCGGGGTCAGCCCTTTACTGTCCTCTATCCTGGGAGAAGCTCCATTCCCGAGGAGGATGAGGACCGTCTCTGACCTCAGCAGTTCACAGGCAAGATGCAGGGGAGTCTTCCCATCTTCCAGATGAAAGCAGCCAGTCCTATTGATGTAGGAGTTCAAGCTGGGGAGCTTGTGCGCAATTTTGATGATCAGCCCCAAGATATCTCTCCTGTCATATGTGACCGCCATGGCCAAGTGAGGAGCAGAGGATGGGCAATAGCAGAAATGTTCCCCAGGTACCTTAAGAGCCTCCTCTGGAAAATGAGACAGCAGATACTGAGCGTAAGGCAGGTGGTTATGCACCACTGCATAGAGAAGGGCTTCTGAAGGTGAGTAGGTTCTTAGGCTGGCATTTTCCTCCCAGTAAAAATATTCCATAGTTCTCATGTCTTCCAGCATCCACACGGGCTTGTGATCTCTCACAGCCTGGTAGAACATGTAGGATAAGAACTTGCAGTGCCTGCTCTGATCATCCTGCAGGCTGGCCTGGTTACTGGCCATGGCTCAGCAAATAAAGAGCAGCTCCACGTAGAATCACTCCAGACTGTAAGATCTGTGCACTTGGAATGCAGATCCCGATGCTGCTGCAACCTTCAGGCTGTCATTGCTGCCTGGACTGCACTAGCTGGAATGCATGGGCTGATCATCTCCACCCATTCATTGTTTTTCCCCTCACTGCAGTGGTTTTGTTTAGGTAAGCACAATCCCACAGGCTCAGTTAACCCATGCCATGCAAGCAGATGGTTAGTAAGTACATCGCGCTCCGCGCGTGGCACAGGTTACTGGAACGCTGTCAGACTGCGAGTGATTTTATACACACACAGCTAGAGAGAAGAGAGGGAGAGACTAAAATTAGCTTGAGAGGTGAGGCGGATCTCTGTCTGCATTTCGTGTCTAACCAGATCAGCTCATGCACTGCAGTAAGTGCAATAGCGATATTCATCTATTTTTTGCATGTCACTCACACACACGCAGCTCATTATATAGTAAAAAATATGTAGCGGTGTAAAATGCTCCACAGCTGATAATACACGTGATTATATGCTCAGGAAATCAAGGGATTGGTAGCTGTAGCATTAGGAAGGGATCCCTATTTTATAAATAATGGTATGGATAGCCACTTAGGAGACACTGATGTTAATGGATTGTCTATCAGGCGTTAGTGATGTTTAAGATCCCAGCATTAATTTCTGCAGAGAAAAGAGTTGAACGGTATGTGGAGTAACTCTGCCCACAGTCATAAAGCATATTGCTCGATTTAAACGCCTGCCTTTGTTTAGGAAGGAAATATCTGAAGTGCGTCTCTATTGCACAGCAGGTTCATAAACAAAAGGTTAATGGCCAAACCCCGCTGGCGGATGGAGAGCTTTGTTCTAAATGTTCCTCAGATGTCATGCTCCCGGACTGGGGTCAGAGGGAGTTTTAATGGGGGGAAGTGGGTTCAAGCAATCAGACTTGTGCAACGCCCTGGTAAGACACAGAGGACTCAGGCCTACAGGTGTGAGGGGGCAGTGCCTGTTGGATGAGGCAGAAGGACCTGACCCCAGCACAGCAAGCTCACAGCAATCTTCTCTGATGTTAAATCCATCACCAATGGCAACCATCTCGACCAAAATGGTTCTGCCACTGCTACAGCAGGGTCATCGCTGAGCAGACCCGCTTTCGTAGCGCCTCCTGTCCCTCTGCTGTGGAGTCACTGCTGGGCAGTCATTTTGTGGTGAAATGCCAATGAATTTCTGCACTTTACCTGCTGTAGGTGGTGGCACACAGAAGACCTGGATCTTTTTCCTTCTCTTCCTTGGCCCAGGAGTGCCCTCCATCCAGTGCCCAGGAGATGCAGCCTGGGCTGCGTTGTCCCCCTTCCTTCTTTGCATCTGGCCTGGTGACTGCAAGCTCACAGGCTCACTTGGACCAGAAACTTGACTATGATTTTTTGGAGATGGAGAAGGGATAATTTGGCGCTGAGTCTGCTTGCTGACCCAGCTGACCCTGAGGCTGCCGGGCGGCTGGTCCTGCACAAGGGACAGTTGCAGGAGTCTTCAGCCAGGAGAGCAGAAATGAGGAAGCCAGACTCTTTCAGGGATAGCCCTCAGTCACAGAGGGGTGGCTGCAACGTCAAATCTAACGTGTGCAGAGACATATAAAAGTAAAGAGAAAAATATTCTGCAAGTATCTCCAAGGAAGAGGGAAGCCGAAATCCCCGAATCAGGAACGGCCACCAGGCTTATGGCAATCACCGCTACACCACAGGTCCAGGATGTCCAGGATGCGAAAACATCTGCAATTACAGGTTACCTTGTAATTACAGGTTACGCTGTAATTCTGCCCAGGAAGCCCAGGACAAAACTAGGGAGTCCTTCACATGGTTTGCTCACCTCTGCGTGGTGTCAAATGGCACAGGTTTCTGCTGTGCCAGAGTACCTACTGCCTGCCATGCTGGCTCCTGTCCTTGGCCTCTTCTGTTTTTTCTGGGAGTTTAGGAAAGCTGAAAGCACGTGTTTGATAACAGTGCATCTCTTCTGAATTTTATTACAAATATAATGCCTCTGTAAAACATTATAGATCCATCAGAAATGGAAGACATTAACATGGAAAGCTTTATTGCGGAACTGGAAGAAGATTAGGAGTTTAGGAGTTTCTGTTTAGTTCTTTGAATTCTGATCTGTGACTAAAAATAATGTATCCTAACTCCTAAGGTTTTTGTTGTGGTTTCTCTCTTGGCCAAAGTGCAGTCTAGAAGGTGAGCAGGATCAGTTTTGAGGGACCGTCCAAGGGAACGGGAACAGTTTTGAAGGATGAACCTGAAAAAAAAGTTAATTTTACCCCAACCACCATTTACCATTTCAGCTGAGACCAAGAGGCTCTTTAGACCTCTCCCAGGCAGATGGATTTTTCGCATTTTGACGGTGATTTCAGCTCATAAAGTGATTTGGTTATTGTGAGCCTGTGAGAAATACAGTATGTTTCTGAGTGGTTCTGAGTTCTTTGGGAATCTTCTTAGTGTTATGCTCAAAAGATTGTTTCTGGGCAAAAGGAAAACCCACCTTATATATAAAGATAAGAATTTATTGTTATTATAACTGAAATCTTAGCACTCTAATAAAAAAATCATTATTAGTCCTGGTCTAGTTATTACAGAAAAATATGTAATACTCTGATGCAGAAAAAGTTGCAATAATAATAACAACAACAACAATTATAATATTGTTATGCACACACTTCTGAACTTCTACCCCTATTCCTGGTGTTATGCCATTGCTCATCTGGGTCCTAAGATTTGGTGGTTTCATTCTGGTGGTGGTGGTGGTGTTACAGGGACTGGTCAGCATCTGGAGTCCTTCAGTGGGAGGAATGTGAGGTTGATGCTGATGGTTTCGTCTTCCTCACTCTACAATCTTCTGGGGGTCATTTTCATGATTGTTAACATGCTTTTACACCTTTTTTTTTTGTTCATTGGACTGAAACCTCACTTTACATCCAGATTTACTACATAAGGTGACTATATGCATGTAATACACTATTTCTTTGCCCTTTTTGCTACCCGTAAAACCACTCTTGTCCTGCTCCTTATCTGCATTTCTTTAACTGACCATAGGTGAGTTGTTTGTTGCTGTGAGGTCTCTAGAGTCAAGCCTGTGCCCCATCTCTCACCATCCCATGCCTTTACTCCTCTGCACCACACCCTGTGCCCCCACTTCTCAAGTCTTCTGCTGCCGTACCAGGCCTATGGTTTAACTCTAGCATGGTAAGTTGGAGTCATGAGCATCTCATGGTGCACAGAATAGCTACTTGTTACTGCTACATGTATAAAACTAAGGTTGTACCATACAGGGCTAACCAAAGTAAAACAAATCCACCGTAGCCACCCAAATTACAATAAAGTTGCAGGCAGGTGAATAAAAGCCCAGGCAAAGCAAGCCTGACAAGCGTCAGTCCTGAGCCTTTGCTAACTCAGTACAAAACCCGCGGGCTGTTACTAGCAATGGCCATAGTGTGCTGCTGGGATAGAGGGGTTCAATAGATCCTGTTTCTGGAATAAAGCAAAGCAGAAAGGCTTTGCGTACTGCATACTACTGAGAACGTGGCTTAGGCTTATCACCTTTTCTGTGTCATTTCTTCCTCCTGCCACTCTGTATAAAGGCACAAGGAGCAATGAGGAGCACTGTGGGGTCACGGGTGGTTGCAGATACCTTCTGGAAACAAACAAAAGTAAACAGCAGCTTTTGGTTGCTGGGACTGAGGATAAATCGCTTATTTGGCTGGGAGTGGGGCTTGTCGTTTCACTGACTGATGGGAATGACACATTTCCTTTAAGGGAGGAGCAGGCATGCCACAGGCCACAGCGGTCTAGTGGCTAATTTGAGCTGAGCTCAGCTCCTTCCTGCTGCATTTTTGCCTGGGCACACACCTGAAAAACTTCAAGGAAGAAGCTGCTTGGGAAACAGAAGAACAAGAGGCTTTGTGGAAGATTGGGACCATCTCCAGCATCCTACATCTGTCAAAAACTTCAGTGAGATGTTTCTTGCTCCCCTTCTGCCTTTCTTCAGTGATCTTTATTGGCATCTGTTTGCAGGGCACAACTGATGCCAGTTCCTCTAGGCAATTTGCACAGGAGGGGCACAGGATGGTCTAGACAGGACGTACAAAGAAGTAAAGCCATTGCTGGGTATCAGATGCACGAGCACAACACAAAAGAGTTACAGAAACATCATCTCTTGATTCAGAGGCACGCTGGTTTTCAGTATCTACTGGCCTTCTTCCTTTCCTTGGGAAAAAACCCCAACCCTCTGATCTGAAGGCAATGGATGACACCTCTTCAGCCACAGAGAGCCTCCAGCCATGCTCGCTGTGTCCTGCTTTCCACGTTCAGCCTAGGCTGAGTGGTGCAGCTTGTGGGCATGCTGTGTGATGAGTTAGCACCCTTCTGCAGTCCCCTACTGCTCATACTCTTAATGCTGTGGTTGTGAAAAGAGTGATCAACTCAGCTGGTGGCCAGGGTGGATCCCGACTCAGGGATGCAGTGAAAAAGAGCGTGACTGAAAAGGCCTGCTAAAACCAAGGTCAAAGACTGCAGGTTTTGGATAGAAAAGAAACTGCCCAATTATAAGAAAACAGCGGACAGCTTACCTATGCCAAGGAAATGGAACAGTATAGCTAATACACGAGGCTGGTTTTACAGAGCACGACAGGTTTCCTTTATACACTGCTACACGCTTACCAGGTCTAATTCATCCAGCTGACTAAACAAGGCTTTGAGATGGTGGAAAAATCTACGGACTGACCTGTCCTGAATTGCAGAATATTTCACTTCTGCTTGCAGAATTCAAACAGTGAGTGCACCAGTCTCTGACTATATGGCTAGGAGCTGGAAATGAAAATAAGCAGAACTTTACCAGTTTTGAAAGCATTTGAATTACTTGTAATGGGACCACCTGATGTGCTGTACACAGAACAAATCAATCCCCAGATGGTTATTGACCTGCAGAAGTTGGGAAATGAAAGATAACTACCTATAATGCAAGAGTCATTTGCAATATATGTAAGAGGGAGTCACCTAGAGACAAATGGAGAATGTTCAGATTATGTCCACGCTGCTGGTTGAGCACTGCTGTTCTCCAGATGTATGTCCTGTTCATAGTTATCCAGATGTATGTCCTGTTCAGACGCTCACCTGCATATTGTACCAAGCCCTGGAGCACTCACAAGATGTAGGGGAGCCTGGGCGACTCACTGTTTTCCCGCAGGTTCTTGTTTATCCAGCCTGCGGAGGGCTTAGCCTGTTGTGCCCGTTTCACCTGGCCCTTCACTTCCCAACTGCAATGACTCTGAGCGCTACCACTGCAAGCCCCAAACCGCAGGCACAGAAAGTGTACGAATGAAGGGGGGCAAGTGTGCCTCTGCCTGTTCCTTTGTTCACTTTTACGCTCAGGGTATAGACAGAGCCCTCAATATAGGGAATGCTTCCAGCCTATATGGATGTTGATATGGGGCAAGCCTTTTAGAAGCAACACCACAAGTGTGGTGGCCACCAAGAGCATAGGTCAGTGCTACATAAGCATTGTGAGAGTAACGCCAGATGAGCTTCCTTGCAATACACTTACGGTGGACCCTGCTGCAAATGCGATAGCATCTCCCCAACAATGAAAGAAGGAAGATGTAAGACTGAAGATGGATCTTGACACAGAATCTTCTGTGTCTCCAGTTTCACAGGATAATTTATAGACACTCCTTAGGTAAATCTGCAAAGTTTTCTTCTGTTTCCTACAGGACACTTAAGCAAAATCCCTGGCATTGTAACATTGTGGTCACCTAGTGCTAACACTTTGTGTTACATCCTCCATGCTGGGAAAGAG
>NW_009646437.1:1221801-1225112 GCF_000708025.1 Charadrius vociferus | reverse complement strand
GTGACAAAGCATGAAGTGTCATGGGGTTAGCGAAGCTGTGAACTCTGGCCCCTCACATCAATTAGCAGAAAATTTTAACAGCATTTCTTGGGTTATGATGGATATTTGTTCCTTTAATCCATCATCTTGCTTCAAGGAATAAAATACGTGGCAGGTCTCTATCTTTACCCCAGGTGAAAGCTGAATGCTTATTTTTGGAGCCCGTCTCATCTCTTCTGACATACATAACCTCAGTGTGCGTAACTGCATGGCACTGGCCTACTACAAAGGTGTGTTGAAGACCATCTGGATGACACCTGAAAGGCAGAGACTGAAGGCGTAATACTAGCTGTGGCCTCTGACTCTGAGGTACAACCTCCCTTACCTTCTGATGAGGGATGTGGGAATATTGAGTCTTTCCTAAAGCAATTTCCCTCCTAAGTCTCAGCGTGAGGAATGTTGCAGGAGGCAGGCGTTGTGGTCTGAACAAGCCTGAGTAAGGGGGATGGGTGCTGAGGTCTTCAGTTGGACTGGGCTTAGGACAAAGAGTGAGCTGGGCCAGGAGATGGGCCAGGAGCAGGATCCAAGTGAGGTGGTGAGAAATGAAGAGCAAACTTTCTCAGAGTGCTGGAGAAGACACAGAGCAATGAGGTGCCACTAGTCCCACCCTTCTCCCTGTGTTCTGTACGGGGCTGTCATGGATATGGGACCCAGGGCCCAAATAAGCTATTTGGCTTATTGAACTCTCTGTTTTCAGGGAAACTGCTTATGAGCAGCTGACGGGCTTGCCAGAGCCTGGGGACCGTCAGGTGCTGCAGGCTGGTCAGGGCAGAATCCCTACTGCCACGAATCAAATGTTTTTCCTCTATCAACTCCCAGGGAGGGATTGCCCATTCCTCAAGATGGGCACTCAGCAAACACTGGCGTAACTCCAAAGGAAGGATAAAGATGTTTCTAACTCTCACTGAATGTCATACATCTCTTCAAATATAGGTTAGATCAAGTAGTACGCTCATGTCTGGAGGATGAGATGTCAACTCGGTTTAATCAGCTATGAAAACAACAAGGCTCATTTTATTCCATTTTTTGAAAATGCTTTTGAGACCTCATTGCACAGAGTCTGCATGCCAAAAATCTTGGTGTCTCCCATTTCTGTGAGCCCATTTGTTTCAGTTCCCGACTCCTGTCCTAATTTGAGACCGCATCTCTCAAAGACGGTACATAAATAGACAGATTACCATGCCTCTTCCAGAAAGTAACCTGTCAGCTGAGCTCTGTTTAAAGAACAAAAAGCCCTTGCAGACAGTCTGTGCCTACAGATACATCGAACCAGATGCTGTTTTTCCAGTGAATGGCTGAGACTGTGAGACAGTCTTCTATTGTTGGATGTTTTCCTTTCTCGTGATGATTATGGGTAGGGTATCGGTGCCCTGTTTTACCATACCTCTATGTAAATGTCAAGGCTGAAAACTACTGAGAAAGCATTCAGGAAGGCATGAATACATTCAGTTTCCAAAACCGATGAAAAGCAATGCTTTTTTATGCAACCTATGATTAATCTGGAGAATTCAGTGCTGCACAATATCAACGAGGCTAAATGCTTTGCAGTCTCGGAAGTAAGATTTTATTTTTTCTGTAAACATTAAGGTGTTTGTTGTGTGCACACGCAGCAGCTGACAGGACACCAAAACTGCCACTCCGAGGTCCTACCAGCATGCAGATGGGCAAATAAATAAAAATCTACAGCTGTGCCATCCATAACACGATGATGACCAATTTGTCTGAACCTTTTTAGTAGTTCTAGTTCTGTAAAGGTATTGCAAACAAGAGCTTGTCAGAAAGACAATGTCTGTGTACTTGTGTGTGGGAAACGCCAGTGCTATGAGACTGAGCCGCTTTGCAGAACCTATCAGTTTCACTCCATCTTTTTGGCAAAACTCATAGTCCAAAAAGGGATAATCATATTTTTTAAATTATTTTTTATTGAATCCGTTACAAAAGAAAAATCCAGGTTGTGACCAGCTCTGTTAAACCTTACAATCTCTGGGTTGTAATCCCATAATTAATGGCTGGAGGTCACTGAAAACAATCTTCAGCTGTACTATCATTACAAAATTATTTATTAAGAAGGTCTTTGCAGTGTCTTCTGCAGGCCTCAGAGGCTGACAGAGACTTCAGTCATCAAGACTGCCAGTTCCTAGGTCCTGCATTTTGTTGTCTCATAGACAATACACTTCATCCAGTACCAAAGATAACCACTACGTTCTCCACAGTTTCCAGTGGGTTTTTCTGCAATGGGATTTTAATCTGGGATAAATGCACAGTCTGATGAACAATAAGCACTTAGAAGTACCTGAAAATTTTATTTGTCCAAGTAAGATCCTTCTGGACTTTATTATCTCTAATGCTTTGTTCAAAGAATTGTATAGGAATACTGGATTCCCTGAACACAGCACTTGTGATGACTCCACCAGTGACAAATTGCTTCTACTACCACACATAATGAGTTCAGAGCTTGCTAACCTGCAGCTGGCATTTCCTTCTTCTCTATGGTTTAATGTATATGTGAAGTTGGCCAGTGAGAATTCACTCAATAGCAGACAGATTAGTAGCAAAATGAAAGCATGAAATTCTGTAAGGCTGCTTAAAGGAGAAGTATTTTGATGCTTCAGAAATGCTTTGGGCACGGAGGTTTCCCATTAAGGCCATTGAGGTACGGTGTTTGCTTGGATCCTGAACTTTCTGTGGCAGGGCTGCCTCAGTGCTCATTCATCAGCACCCAGGAAAATATCATCCTGGACACCTCTGAGGTGCCTGACAATACAAATACTATAAATACTAGAAACCCTGAGACAGCTTAACGACCTTTAATGAGATCCCAGCTAACAGCTGTTGAATTGAACACTGAAGGAGAATTTAAAGACCTTCACAGTCAAAGCCACCCTTCCCCGACTGAAGCCTCTGGTTCATATATCTACTCGATTCAGGACCAAAAAATAAATTCTATTATTTGTGCCTTATTAAACATATGGAAATATTAATCAATAATGCCCCAAAGGATGATGAATTGCTTCAGCATACAGCGGGATTTAAGTTAGTCACTCCTATATTCTGTTTAGAAAGAGTCTTCTGCCCATCATGAGCAAAACTATCTCCTTTTGATACAGCTGATAACTGGGGATAAGGAAAGAACTTTCACTACAAAGTAACCAAGGTGAGAGGCAGAAAGAAATCAGCTCAACTTGCAGATCTTCACTGGAGTTTAGAAGGATGGCTTAAATTTTCAATATACATGTCAGTTGGATGCTGTTTTTCTTTTGTTTTCTTCTTTG
>NW_009646437.1:1201656-1221746 GCF_000708025.1 Charadrius vociferus | reverse complement strand
TGGAGTCTGCACAAACTCATGTTTACAGTCACCTTTCTGGGTGGCTCATGCCAGACTGCCTTTGCAAACACTCGTTCAAGATCTCAACAGCCAGGTACTGAAATTAAACCAAAACATCAGCGTGGCCCTCTTTTCTTAATGGGATATGAGATAATTTGCAGAAGGAAAGATACACCACTGGCAGCAAAATTCCTCTGAGTACCACCCTAATAATAATGCAGGCTAATGAAGGGCCACGGCCTATATTCATGTTCTGGGACTGCAAGCTCCCCTTTGCTCAGCAGCACATGCTGCAGTTGATGTGGGCGTTGCACACTGAACGTGGTTTCTCCCCTCTCCCTCCTTGTCTCAGGCTTTGCATTTCTGCACCAAGCTGTGGTCAGTGAATCAAAAATCCAGGCTGGGGGCGGGGGGGGCAGGAGGTAGACCAGGGGGATGCTGCTCTCCCTGGCATCATGGATGGTGGCAAAACCTGAGCAGATACCTGAGGAGGCCGTCCCTTTGCTTTGCCCGGCAGTGATGTTGAAAATGACAGACTATTCACAAGGGGCTGCCGTCCCTAAATGCAACATCTAGTGCCATTTGAGACGGGCTAAGGATCCGAGACAACTACACAGAGCTGCTACAAGGACCTACTGAAGCTTCTCACCTCTCCACAAAAGTAGCTGTCAGCCAGGGAAAATAATGTGGAGCTTCTGACTCAGCACCAATGTTAGACACCTCATGTGGCTTCACACGTTTCAGTAGCTACTCTGTGTGGCATGAGTCGGGACTCTTCCCTCATCTCAGAGCCGTTGCTTCAAGGGGTGTGGGTGACACTGTGCTGTACACACACCTCACCTTCTGAAGGTCAGCTCAGCTGTGGGCATGCTGAAGACAATGAGTGCTTGTTCAAAGCTACTGGAAGCTTCAGTGGGAAGATTGGAATATTTTTATGGAAATGGTTCTCCTCTGAAGAGGTCCAGAAAAGCCTGTGGTGAGGTCTGACCTTAGCAGGGCTGAAGAACAATTGGGGTTTCTATTACAGCCTCTCTGTGGTCCTTTACCTTCAGGGCTGCTGTGGAGCCCAAGGATCCCCTAGCACAGCCCTGCCATGCCAAGTCCCAGACACGGTCTGTGGGCTCGCAGGCTGGCTTGTTCCCTGAGCACCAGCACACTTGGGAACCACGCAGTAAGGCTCCCAGCCAGCCTTTACTCCTGCCACCCCACAGCTCTGTCAGGCAGGTGACAACAGAGCTGGGACTCCTCGTTCTTCCAGCAGCCCAGCTAAACACCAGCGGCAGCAAGGGATCTCCAACAGTCTTGATGTTGGCAAGACAAAATGTTGTTAATTTCTAAATGACGTTTGAATTCAGCAATTTATATCTTGATCTGGGTCTGAAAATATCCTTAAAATAGACTCATCTTTGTGAAACAGAAATTCATTCTCCTGGCCAACTCCAGTTGTCAGGACTCACTCCTCCTGAAAATGAGGCCGTCTATCATGGAGACAGGCATCTAACTTCATCCCAGGTTTGAAACTGCTGGCTTGGAGGTTTGTAACTAAAATCCCAGCAACACCCCAACTGTTCTCAGGCTCACGCTGAGGGGCCGCATCTGCTCAAAGTAAAAAAATCTGAATTTACATGAGTCACACATCGACTCATTCTATGTAAAGACACTGTAAAAGCAACGCCAAAAAAAAAGCTGTCTGTGTGCCAGCGATGCCATGTTTACATTGAAGCCTGTCAAATATAGCCCTAAAAACACTACATAAATAGGTGGAAATATTGAATGTGCTGCTGCATCATAAAATCGAAAGTGTTAAACCATTACAGATGGCTACTATGCATTATCTTCCTCATCCGTGGAAGTGAGGACTTCTCTTCATCAGGCAGAGGCATTGTCCTCCTGACAGCCACAGCTCCTGCAGGAGAAGGGGACTGTCATGAGCAAGCCTGCTTTGCAGCTGGAGCCCTCCTCTCCCCCCACGGCCCTGCTGGTCGGCTTTCCTATTTGGCAGCTCAGTGCTAAAACAGCATCTGAAAACTGTAAAGAATTGGTGTAACTATACATCAGGGCCAGAAACTGATCTGGTTCCCTTTAGTATGTTGGCATTTCAGAGCCTTTGTGATTTTTGTCAGGCAACTCTTTTTAAGACTGAAGAATTACTATTCAACCCTCACTTTACAAACTGGAAAATGAGGTAGAAACAGAGATAGTAATTTCCCCAAATAACAGAGGCCGTCAATAATTCTTTCATTTCCATAGTATTGCTTTGACATGCCACAATTCTTTCTGGCTATCTTGGATTCACACAAGAGGTGGGGCCAATATTTTAATATGAGCATATCAGTGTCTCCATGACCTTCCCTAGCACCTGGTGAATGAAAACCAAGTTCTAGAGTCTGGGCTAAAAGAATGTGAAGCATGCTGCTGTTTCTACCCGATTTAACGTCTCGTGTGTGCATGATCAGTACATTCCGCTCACATGCTCAGGCTTGACTCCATCGCCACATATCGTCAGGAAAGACTTTTCTTGCAATCAGTTTGGCAGAAACGGTGGGATTTTTTTATCCTTTTTTTTTTGCCTTACATAATCTAACTTATGCTACACTGTCCTTTTCTTGGGACAATCTTGAATCATGTTTGTGACCATCCCGAATGCTGCTGCAGGGATCATTTTCCCAGCTGATGGCTGAGATTGCCTTTCTCAGATTCTCCCACTAGAGGGGCTCCCTCACTCCCTTTCATCGAGGTTGCAAACGTTCACTGCTCATCTCCTCAGCCTGTAAATCCCCATCCTTCCCACCACTGCCACTCAACAGCTGGATATTGATATCCATCTCTGATTGATGTAGGGAGCTCACTGAATTTCTGAATTTCCAAGTAAGTATCTTCATGTTTTCTCCCACAGACACATGTCCAGGATGGTGAAGAGGAAATTCCCATCAATGTCTCTAAGACTGGCTCATTTTTCCCTTCCAGATCCCTGCTTTAAACTCTCTTTCTCTGTCATGGCTGGAAAAAGCAGTCGACAGAGGTTAGACTGCTAATGTGCTGATATTACTGCTTCTCACACCGCTCAACTGTTTCCATAGCACACGCTTTCCTAGTTGTCCATCTTGGTCTATCACCACGTTGTAGGCTCTCTGGGGAAGGGGCTAGCTTTTATCCTGTGCTCATACAATGCCTAACATGGTGTGATCTTGGTTGATGACCGAGTTTATTGGTAACATGCAGTAATCCGCTCCCTGCCCGCAGGTCTCTCAGGCTTGAGGGGCAGAACCAGCCAGCAGACATCAGCCAGATGGTGAGGGACGGGAGGATGACCAGAGCCCAGAGCCTTGCTTTGACTACCCTTGTGACTTCTCACTCCTATCCTGACACTTGCTCTCAGAAACCTCTCTAATCTCCTGCCAAGCTTTCCTCGTCCCTTTTCCTGACACCCTCCTCACTTCATGGACCACATGGCTTTGACCACTTTGTTCTGCCCGTGGGGTCTCAGCATGTCTCTGGCACAACCTTGCACCCAGCATGACCTGCCCTTGTAACTATGCCTAGAAAAAACCTGGGTGGGCACACAGTTGGGTGGGCAACTCTGTAAAAGCAAGATGCTCTTTCCAAAACTGAAATTGAATTTGAGAAGCAGGCTTAAAAAATTTAATTGGTCGTTTAACCATTTGTATTTGTTTATGCTTTTATTGCATTTCTCACCATGGGCAATAGAAGTGGATGAATTTGTCTCCTCACCTGCTTATATTCTGCTTAAGGTTCTGTTCCATTTTCTCGGTGTATTCTAGACTACAATATGTCCATTTTTCCAGGACGTCATCTTTTCCCCTCTGAAAATCATATCTGGGTAGATATCAAGGAGCTGCTGTGTTGTTTGGGATTTATGGATGTGTGATGATCCCACTTGACAAAAAGAAATGGATACTCCACACATGTACAGTCACACTGACTCTCTCATCAGTGGCTATTTTGCATCCTAGGTTCCTGCATACCCATGATAATACGCAACCTATTGCTGTATAAAATACATACCAGGCAGCCAATGATTTCTGGAAATTCTTGGACTCGTACACGGGCTGTTGTTCTATTCATGAACATATGTTTGATGCTTCCCAGAAACTCTGCAGTTAAGGACATGTGCTGTCATTGCCAGGGTAATCCCTAAAGGCAAACACAATAGTACATATGGTAAATTCTCCTGTTACATCTTACTCTCAGAAGTTTAGTGAATTTTGTGATCTGTGGACTGGCTGACACATGAATTTCACATCTTAGAAAGAGCGGAGACATTGCATGTAGGACAGATGACCTTTAATGTATATTTCAGTGTTTTTTCTCTGCATTTCCTCTATAATTGAAAAGTTTTAATTGTTTAATCTGTTTACAGATTTCCAATAAGACCACTAGCAAAGGCAAAATCTGTTAATCCATGAAAATCAACCACTAAGCACTAAAATCTTTTTCTGTCAGCTGGCAGAAACCAAGCAGGAAACCAGTTCTTGATGACTGCCTAGTCTTTGACAAGCAGCGTGAGAATGAATCAACCTTTGCATGCCTCACTATTCAAATGTACCCCTGAAGAATCAACACATGGAAAAAAGATGGAAAACTCTCATCGCCTTCAAGCACCCACAAGGTGGTGCCATTCAATAATTTTAGGAGGAAAGATTCCACCAAGATATTAGGGAAGAGAAGTCAGGATCCAGCTCTCTTATGAATTACCACCTATTGCACAAGCAAGTTGTTTTTCTAAACCATAGGCAAAGCATCACCCCAACAGCAACTTGCACTCAATCAATATGACCCAAAGGATCATATCAAGGATTTCTGGCTGCTGTCTCATGTCTCCTCCAGCATCTTCCCTGTCGCAGGGTTGTGTCCACCTCCGTGCACAGCCCTAGGGACTTTCCTCCATATGAGATGGCTCTGCAGCATCGTAAATCTCACCATCAAGACTGCCTCCCTATCAGCACGCCTCTGCATTAAATAGAGATTGCTTTTAATCTCATGGCTCCAAAATATGCAGCTTAATTTGCTTTGGATAGGCTAGTAGCCATGGGGAAAGTTCCTGGCAAGGGTAACTGTCAGCCCTGTGATAATTCCCCTTCCCATACAGAGACTGCTTGTCCTTTCTGCATCATCACCTCTTGGTCACAGGACAAGCACTGTCCTCCATTAGCGATGGCCTCAGGTAACTGAGTCAACAGAGTGAAGAGTGGGAACCCCTTGTTTCAGTATTAGCAAGACATAACCAGCTATAGTCCACATCAGTTTTCCCAGTGACATAGAGATAACCAGCTTATTTGCTAGTAGGTCTTGAATGAACAGAAGATTTTGAGGACTTGGAGGTTTCCTGCCTGTGTGAGATTCAGATAGGTGGCTTAGAAGTGTACCACTCGCTCAGACTCAGCCTGAATCTCTTGCTCTAGCAAAGCTCCTCTTGAGATCAGGGTGAGCTTTTGCAAGGTTCAGCTGGTTGTTCCTAACCTGCAGGTTATCTCCTTGCCTTCAGGACCTGTTCTTTGCTGAATGTCAAACTGCCTGCAAGATCAGCGACTTCTAAATCATGTAAACAGCATATGTTGACCAGGCTTTAAAATCGTTGCTTGAGGATGCATACTGACCATCCTCGTACACACAAACACCAGATTAGCAGAGCAAGAAGCCAAAACAATCTTTCAGAAAGAATTACAGCTCTCTTTTGCAGCTCTTTAACAGATTAAGTTGCTTTTTTTTCCCCCAGTCAACTTCAGCAGCAGCACTATTCATAATTCTAATGAAATTCAGATGATAATCCAGCTGGGGGTCTTGATAGCACCTCTGCCTGTGGCTGTCCTTGACTCTGTGGCCTGGAGGAATGCAGAGGAAAATTGTATTAGCCTGTCTTTCAAAGGCAAGGAATTAAACTTGTGAACATTGCTGTCTAAAGCCTGTCAGTAAATCATATGTTTACCATTAAGCAATTGCCAGAACAATGCAGGTAAATGAGCAGAAAAATGGTTGTTTATACCCTCAGTTACTCCCAGTTGCTGTTTACTGGTGGAGTGCCATAAAGACGAAGGAGAAGGAAAGAGAAGATGGCAGAGAGTCTCTAAAGCTGACACTCAAATGAAGCATGGAGTCACATGCTGCTGGGAACAAAAGGACAGAAAAGCAGAATATAGCATTTGTTTTACTCGCGTATTTTTGTCCTCTCCTTTGTTATCACTTCTATAGAGATCTATAAAATCATGAAGGGCAGAGGGATGATAAATACTATACAAAGGTTCATTGTGCTTCCTTGTACAAGAGCAAGAAATGAAACTAGCAATTAGCAAGCTCTCCACAAGCAGAAGGAAGTGGTTTTTCACACATTGTGCAAGGAATCTGTAAAACTCCTTGCCAGAGGAGATTGTAGATGCAAACCTTTACAGAGGTTCAAAAGGCAACCAAGACAACTTCATGGAGGAGAAGGACCCATGAGGGGCTTTTGACAGCAATGCCTCCATCAGAAAGCTGTTAAGCTGCTGGGGAGGAGGAAGGAAGCCAGCATGGAGGGAAGTTAGTTATTCTGGACCGCTTGGTGGTGGTGAGGCCACAGCTGGGTTGCTGTGTCTGCTCTCAGCTCCTCTTCCTAGGTCAAGGTGGATGTGGGGAAATTGGCAGGGCTCAGTGCGGGCTGCCCGTGTGTTCAGTACCCCTATGGAGAGGTGGAGGGAGTTGGGCTTGCTTAGGCTTGAAAGAGGTGTCTGAGAGGTGAGTTAGTGTGGCCTACAACCACCCAATGGAGAGATACGAAGATGCAGATACTTCTCAGCACTAGCAGGTGACACAAGAGGTGGCAGCCACAGTTCATGGGGAGGCCCAGTTTGGACTTTAGGGAAGACGTTTTTCACCAGGAGACCTGCACAGGGGACTTCCAGACGACGTTTCCACAATTCTATGAGTATAAGTTCCAAAGCTGAACACTTGCATTTTACAGGACCCCCAAAAAGTGGTAAGGGCTTTCTGAGACAAAATGTAGAGAGAGCTAATAAATCTAATACGATAGCTGGGGGCACCTCCTTATTATCCCGATTTGTACTGACACCATTACGGGTTTCCAGTGAGACAGTCTGTTATTTATGCACCTCATTAAAAAGACCGTTCTCAGTGTCACCGGGATGACACTGTTCTTTGTTTGTATTTCAACAGAAGCAATGCAGTCACATCATGTTCCAATAAATAAGCCCTGACCTCCAACAGTAGTTGCGTGCGAAATAAATGAGGCCCTGCTAGGAAGCTGGGTGCCTGTTGTCTCAGCGTCCCCTGGTCAGGCATTCATAGGCTATTTTGGGCCCCAGTCCACCTCCAGTTCAGCATGAATGAACTTGTCAAGCTGTGGCCCTAATGCAGCTCACTATTCACAGTATTAACATCATGCTCATAAAATACAGTGGTACCAACCCTCTCACGCTCCATGAGACATGGACGCAGAGCAAAATGGCCAACACGCTCCCAAAGAGCCTCCAAGGCAGAGAAAAAACCCGATCACAGGCTGGCTGGGGGCTAAAAGCGGGAGTTACCAGACAAGCGAACATGAATGTAGCACATGTCAGCCTACATGCTGCCAACTTTTGTTTAAGCATTTGGGCTTCCCGAGAAGGATTTCAACAGAGAATAGCAAGTGAGATGTGGGGGTGTGCTGGGGGAGCTCCTCCCAGCCACAGAGAGCATCATGAGACTGTTTGCTGAGGAAAATATAACAAGTGAGGGAAAAGAGCAAAACAGGATGATATGAAGAGCTCAGTAATGAGCATATGTAAGGGTCAAGGATATACAGTGGAAAGAGAAGAACATTTTTGTTTGATAAAAAAGAGAGCATCAAGGAGATATGTGCAGAAGGGATAACACCACCCTCCCCTAGACCTCTTGCTGGGGCAAATGAGCTCTGCTAAGTGTATAGGGAATTGCCCCTCACCTTTTGTAGAATATTTCTGTGCTTTATCCATCCCTCGGCCTCACTGCTAGGGCTAAGAAAAGCTTGTCTGTAATCTCTTGGTGGGGATTTTGTGGAATCCTGTCAATTAGCAATGAGAAGATATCATATGTTCCCTTTAATGTCTGTTAGGATGGGACCTATTTCTGTCTGAAGTGTCTCAACCAACTTCAGATAATGGTGTCCTGGAGGTTAAATACCTCATAACCCTGGAACATCTCAGAGCTTTCCTTATGACCCTTCCTCGGCCTGATTGGCTGAGATGTTAAAATATGGGAAAGGTAGGGAGCTTTTCAGAGGAAAACATTTAGGGGAAAATATGGGGGAAAATGGGGAACCTCTCCCCACTTCTGCCCCCACCGGTGCAGGATATCTTTTGGCATATTCGATAGCAAGAGCTTTGTCCAGCCAGGTTTTATACTACTTAGTATTTACATAGTTTGAGATGACTCTACATTTCTCTGAGATCCTGTTATGAGCGAGTTTATTCTCTTATTGGTATTATTCTTTATTTGGATTCATCACATGAGGATGGGTGAGCTCAAGTTAAATGGTCTGCACCCAGAAGTTGAAGACGTGACAATTCTGGACCTGAGGTTCCCCAGGCCAAGTAGCCCTGCTCAAGATCAAATGTTAGATTTCCTTCGTGTCCCCTGATGCTCAGATCTGAGGGCTTTGAGCCTGTTTCTACATCAATGTGTCATTTCTCTTTATTACAGCTCTCCTGTGCTAGCGCAGAAACTTAAATGGAGGAGCCACAGGCTACCACTTGCAGCCGCAGTCCTGCTGTTTGAGGAGCAATCAATCAGACGGCAGCGGAACATCACATCTCATATTCTGGACAGCCAGGCTCTTCAAAATGTTTTCCAAGAAAATTATCTGCACAGAGTTCTGTAAAAATCTAATTCTACCCCATTAACCAATAGCTTATAACCAGCCCAGAAAAAAATTTAGGTATAATAGCCCTCTGACAAATGTGCTAGCACTTAGTCAATTCATTTATCTATCCACTAAATGGATGCTTTAAACCCAAAAGCCTCACCCCTTTAACCTCCCTGGTTAATGTTTCCAGATGACATGCCAAATGTATCCATTTTATAAAATCACATTAAAATTAGAGATGGGAAAAGTCTGGTGGGTCATCTTGGCTAAGCAAGATTGTTTCATCAAGAATAATACTGAAATTGTATTAACAAAGCTTCAAGAGCATTTTGACATGAAAATCACTGATACTCTTTCTCCATTTTGCTCTAACCAACTTGCTGGCCATTGCTCATTATCTGCATCTCAGCTGTGGCTCAGCGCCCCAGTTTTGTACTGAGGTACCCGTTGTACAAAGACAGCAGAGAAAGGTGGTCCATGTCACAGCAACCCAGCCCAATGTGAGATGTAAGACAACAGAGAGGCTACCTCACAGGTCAGCCACACTCCTAAGTAGTGGATAAGAGCTGAGTTACATGCTTGGCAGTGGGTTTATTACATGCCATCGGTCTAATTCTCAGTGAGTTTTCCACAGAGCTTATGACAGGAGAATTTTAGGAAGGAATTTAAAGGATGGCCTTAAAGTGTGATGTCATGGTGTTTAAACAGAGGAGCTGCTTTGCTGCACGGTGCAGAGTGGAAAGAACATCCAGTAAATGAGACTGCTCTCCTTTGCTAAATGGAGGCATCTGGATTGCAAGAAAAGAGGCCACAAGAGGCCTTAGAGGCAAAGGTTAAGAAATTTAGTTTTGGTGCAGCTGACAGAGGAGTTTGCAAAGCAGCAGTGATGGTGCGGGAGTAGTGTGGACACCCCTTTTGGGCTCCTCAGTCCTCTGCTCTCTGCCTCCTCTGCCTTTGCATGGCATCCTACCCAAGTGACCCACACTCTCCCTGTCCAATATGCCTCAACTGACTGTTCTTCTGAGTAGCCTCTTAGATGGGCTCTGATGTTCCTACTGAAACTATGAAGGTTTTGCCTTATTCCAAGTCAAACAAATGAAGTCACCAGACATAAGAATGGCTCTCCTGTGTCAAACCACACAGCCTGCTATCCTTTCCTTAACAGTGCTTGGGGAGGGTTTAAGAGAATAAGCTGGTCATGGACATCCAACTGCTGTTATATATGCACACCTTTCTGCACATGTTTTCACTACGACTTACAGAAACAGAAAAGACCAGAGATCTGCAGGGATGAAGGGGGAAGGTCAGTCAACCTCCTGTGGCTATGCAAAAGTCCACAGGTGTTGCAAGAAGTCTGGAAGTAGAGTTCTCTCAACCTGTCCCACACTACAGCCTCTGTGCTCCTTAGCTTTTCATTAGCATGCCAGCAATCTGTAAAAAGCTGGAATCAGGAGTGATCATAATCCTGAATGTATTAGGGAAGTGGGATATTCAAAACCATTGAGGTAATCAGATTTACAACCCAGGAAACACGGGACACAGAAAAGCAGCTCCTGACAACTTGGCCAGTTCTAATCGAAGTCAGAGGCTGGATGTACTTCAGGGAGGATGCAGATCAGAGAATAAGAATGGAATACCCTTTAGAAAGAAAACGTATGACATACATTAGGTTTGCTTAGGACCACTGTGGAATCTTTGACATTTGAGATATTTGAAATATGCTTAGGATGATCTAGAAGTACTTGCTCCTGCCTCAGCCTAGGAGGTGGAGGTTGCTGATGTCCTGAGCTGGCTTCTGACCCTTCATTATCTGAACCTCTGGTATCAAATACTAATCTTCTGTGTCAACAACATGTCATTGAGAAAAGGAACCCGGGGTCTTAATACCCTGTGGCAGCTGATGGCACCAAAGCATTTTTATTGCAGCCTGCTGTGGGGATTTTGTGGTCAGGCATTTGAATGCAAGCTGCCCTCGCTAAACTAACATGGACAAATATTTACCTGCAGCAGAGCACAGGCAAC
The DNA here is from genome assembly GCF_000708025.1 of Charadrius vociferus. NCBI lineage: Eukaryota > Metazoa > Chordata > Aves > Charadriiformes > Charadriidae > Charadrius > Charadrius vociferus. Next base: position 1,210,891 of record NW_009646437.1, on the reverse strand, counting down.
TGTAGCTGCAGGCTCCTCTTTATTTATAGCTCACTAGCACAGGCAAGCTGCAGTCTGCCTGTCTTTGGTCACCTGCTCGTATTTGAGGTTAACACACGAGTAAGCAGTAACTTCCTAAAGGCTAAACTGTATTTGCAGAAAAGATCACTTTATCCCAGTCACCCCTATGGACAGATATAAAGTAATCCCTACAGACATCTGAAGGCTAAGCCTGCTTATGTGATGGTGTGAGGTCAAAGGAGGGAGCGATATGGGGATGTGTTTATAATAACAATTGTGGTTGCTTTGCAGACAGACAGTCCTCAAAGGGTTTCTTCAAAATACTGTCAGGCCAAAATACAGATTCTTGATAAATTTGGGTTTTCATAATATATCATCTCCTATCAGGATACTTTTAATCACCCAAACACAAAATAGCTGTGAGATACTTTCTTAGAGAGCTCAAGCTGATCAGATGTCATCTTGCAGGGTTAAGCTGATTAGTGCAATGGTTAGGAAGGAAACCTCCCCACCAGGCACAGTTAGTACCTGCTGGTAGCCGAGGTTTTACCTAGCCCCCACGGCTGGACCCAAGCTGCAGTGGACCTAGAGCCAAGCGTGGGCTGACGGGCAAACCAGCACTCACGTCCTGTTGGCTGCTGCCTTCCTTGATTAAAGGGCTGGGTTATCCCTGCCTTCCCCTACACCAGGCCACCTGGCTGTCCGCAGAGGGAAGCGCCCACTGTCCCACTGTCAAATCTGGCTGACCTTGGCCAATGGGTTCCAGATTTGCTGGGGAACAACCGGAGGGGAAACAGATGGACAAACAGTGTGAGAGCGTAAGCTTCGTTTCCTTAGAAAACCAAGCTAAACTGTCCTTCTTGCTGTAGAATAGCAAATAGGGACTTGCACGTGCACAGCAACTGCTTGCTGGAGCCTGATGTCTCTTTTGGCTTCAAAGCCCCGAAAGCTCTATGAAACATTGCCATACCTGCCACTCCTAGCTATTGCAATTGAACTGCTCTCCTCCATGAATTCTGGTTGCATTGTCCAGAGCTCTGCTACAGTGCATATCTTGTCATGGGGTGGACGTCCTCCCCTTCTCCTTTGCTACCATCCTCACTGGGTCCGACTCCAGCCTTGCACATTACAGCTGCTCTGCTTCTCCATCATACAGTGGGAATGCCTCTGAGAGAAGGCAACTCAGTCGTAGCTGGAATACAACTGTGGATTACACTGTAGCCAAGCACTGCACACCTGCAACAAGCACCACAAGTTCTTCTCAGTAATAAGTATTGATAATGTATGTAATATGATAACTAATTATGCAATAAACATTATCATAGAATCATAGAATGGCTTAGGTTGGAAGGAACCTTAAATATCGCCTAGTTTCAACCCCCCTGCCATGGGCAGGGACACCTCCCACTAGACCAGGTTGCTCAAAGCCCCATCCAGCCTGGCCTTGAACACTTCCAGGGATGGGGCATCCACAACTTCCCTGGGTAATTTCTTCTAGTGCCTCACTACCCTCATAGTAAAAATTTTTTTCCTAATCTCTATTCTAAATCTCCCCTCTTCCAGTTTGAAGCCATTACCCCTCCTCTGATTGCTACATCCCCTTGTGAAAGGTCCCTCTCCAGCTTTCTTGTAGGCCCCCTTCAGATACTGGAAGGCCACTATAAGGTCTCCCTGGAGTCTTCTCTTCTCCAGGCTGAACAGCCCCAACTCTCTCAGCCTCTCCTCATAGGAGAGGTGCTCCAGCCCTCGGATCATCTTCGTGGCCCTCCTCTGGATCTACTCCAACAGGTCCATGTCCTTCTTGTATTGAGGGCTCCAGAGCTGGACACAATATTCCAGGTAGGATCTCATGAGAGCGGAGTAGAGGGGCAGAATCACCCCTCTTGCCCTGCTGGCCACACTTCTTTTGATGCACACCAGGATGCCGTTGGCCTTCTCGGCTGCAGGTGCATATTGCAGGCTCATGTTGAGTTTCTCGTCAACCAACACCCCCAAGTCCTTCTCTTCAGGGCTGCTCTCAATCCATTCTCCACCCAGCCTGTATTTGTGTGTGGGATTGCCCCAACCCATGTGCAGGACGTTGCATTTGGCCTTGTTGAACTTCATGAGGTTGGCACAGGCCCACCTCTCAAGCCTGTCCAGGTCCCTCTGTATGGCATTCCTTCCCTCCAGTGTGCCAACTGCTCCACACAGTTTGGTGTCGTCAGCAAACTTGCTGAGGGTGCACAATATTGATCACAATATCCCTGCAAAATGTCATAAGGAGAGGAATCCAAATAAATATCTCATTGACCCAAAGTAGCTTGGACTTCCCTGTAGGTTTTAGCTGCTACCCAGCCCTAAACCATTCAGATTCACCAACAGCATCTGACCTTTGGAGCAGAGCAGGTTGGTCAATAAGACGAGCTCTAGGTAGAGAAAGTTCCCAGGTTCACAGCAACTTGTAAGGTGAAGTGGACTCAGTGGGAGAGGAAAGGGGAGATGGGTCTGTCTGTGGGTGGCAAATGCTGGACGAGAGAGGCAGTCAAGATAGGCAGGGAGCACATTTTGGAGCAGGGTGATGGGCCTCCCTTTCAAAAACACTAGGCTCAGGCTTAAGAGTTATGAATGTCTGCACAGCTTGGAATCTGTACACCGAGGAATCCATGTTTTAAGGAGGTCCTTTGAAACAGCTGCTTTCCTGGCTCCCTGTAAGCGGTATCCTGGCTGCCTGGTGCTTGCAGTGACTAATACATGTACTTGGCCTGGAGTCTCCGTAGTTGTCCCTGTCCTCAGCACAGCTGCCCTCCAGCCTTGGACAGAGCGAGTTTCAGTGGGCTGAGTGGAGGTGAGGAAGCAGTGCGTAGCAGTGCGTGGCTCATCCTCATCAAAACAGGCAGGAGCAGTCCTGTGATCAGCTAAAGGGATAAGGCAACTTGGTTCAATATTTCTTTCCCTGCGTGCATGTGGAAGCAATGCAAACTCTGGCATAACCCTGGACTATGTCATTCATCGGAAGTCAGTTGATGGTGGGATTTGGCAATCAGCCAGTTCCATGGAGCATTTCCTTCTTACAGCCACCATCATTTCATCTTCCCTATATGCATCTGCAAATTATCCTCCTTCAAATCCCACCTTTAAAATCCTCTTTGCTGGGACGCCAACGAGAACTGATATGCTCACCTCACAGCCTCTGATGTTATCTGCCCTTATTCACTCTTTTTTTCTTCTTTTTTCTTCCATCTCTGAAATAAAGCGTGCTAGATTTCAACATGATTCTTGAACGCTGTTTACTCCCAATCTGTGTTGTTTCCATTTCTATGCCTGCAAATACAAGCTACTGTTGGAGCCTAGTCTGAAAGAAAATATCCCAGCATATGGTTGGCAAATGCAGCATGCTCAGCTTTTGTCCTTAAATCCTGTTTCCCAGCACTTCTTCAGGGAATCAGTGCTGATTAAATGTGCCACTATATTTCACTGCATTTGGAGGATATGCATATCATCCTTCAGAAAAGTGGAAGCATGAGAAAGTAACTGAGTAACGAAGAGCAGTTTACTTGATGCAAACTGCAATTACACTTTGAAATGGTTAAACCCCAGCTCTAGGTAAGAGATACCTCAGTGACTCCTGTACCCTTTAATCCCTTTGCGAACAGAAATTGATGGCGTTTGGATAACCATCTGCTGGAAGTGCGAAGGAGAGCTACCAAATCCATATCTGAGTGCAAGACTTCTTCAGGGTTTCCCAAGATTTATGATCAAACACTCTCAGACTTGAAGCCCTCTTCCTCAGACGTTGCTGATGACCATGTTTCTTCAAGCCAACATTTAATTTCTCCCTAGACGGTGAGTCTTGAGTTGGGATGATTTTCACTGGCACAACTGACAAGGTTACCAAGCCCTGCTCCCCAGGTCTCCCACCTGATGGTACAGCTCAGTGGGCCTTGGTGCAGCTCTTGAGCTGGCTCATGTTGGCAGTTTCATGTTTTTGTGGTGGGCAGGCACCAGTCCTGCTCTACAGCAACGAGGTTTGAGCTGGCAATGTAGGATCCATCTCACTAGCCCAACACAAGTCACCTTTCTTTGATATCAGGAACACATAACCCAAGAAGCTGGAAATGTTTTGGGTTTTTACCCAAGAAAGCTCAGATTTTCACATTTTAACTTATTCCCAGGAGCTTCTCACTGCACAGAAAAATAAAAAACCTCAACCCAAACCAAACAGTCCAAGGCTAATGTAAACAGATAGCTCTCCTTTTGTCCCCCCAAAATGCCACTGAATATTCTTCTGTCCCCTTGCCTAGAAGATAAGTACCATGTTGTGCTTACAGAGCTTTTTTTTGGCCAGTGTACCACAAGCAGGTTTGACGGGACTGGAGATTGCAGCCTTTTATAGGGAATCAAATGAAAAGCCCTGCCAAAGCCAGTAGTGACTAATCCACTCGAATAATTACTTATGGGACAGATGACGATGATTTTCAGAACCCAATATTCCCTGTGAACCGCTGTCACTGAAAACACTTTGCAAATTTGTCAGTGTGCCCTCTATGTAGATTCCAGATTTCTTTACTTCTTCCCTTTCCCATTCCAAACCAGTATCACTCTGTGTTTTTCAAAAAGCATATTTTTAGCTCCTCTAAGAGGAAACAAAAGGCTAATACTGTGAGATTTTTCCACTGTACAGGTAACAGAAATTATAGTGTGCAGCTGAGATTGCTCCCATCAGATGGAACTGGCAATCATTCCCCACCGACATTTTCTGCCAATTAATTAAAAAGCGCTTTCTCCCCGGAGGGCTGTCCACACAAGGCCTTTTGGCCCAAATTTTCCAGGTGGTTTAGTTCCACTGGTGGGATCACGACAGGAGCCATCAGCAGGGATGCTGACTTCAGAACACATCAATCATGAGCTTGGGCTGAGAATCATTTCCCACTCAAAGTGAATCAGGGTAGGAGAGAAAAAGAAAGGGGGAAGGTTACATCCACAATAAAAATCAGCATCTAAAGATGAAATCTGTGCCTGAATGTCAGCACAAGGCTGAAATAAAGCTGAAATTATCTTCCAAGGCTAATTTTCCTTCCCTTGCTTGTGTTAGTGGATCCTGCCTAGCAACAGAGGTGACCTCTTGAGGTTGATTCTAGCAGCCTTTCACGTGGCTCTGTTTGCTCGCTGTCTGCAGCTCCTTCCCATCCAGACAGCTGAACGAGAATAGCCAGTTTCTTTTTCTCTTCTCATCAGTATTATCCTCCAATTGCTATGTGACAGCCCTGCTTTGTGGCATTTCAAGTTATAAACACTGTCAAGGAAGATTTAAATCCCCCAGAAAACAATTCATCTTTAAATAAAAATACGTATCTATGAATCATTCCTCTTAAAAATAAGCACTTATCAGAATTCACACTGTTTTGGGGTAGGAAAAGCTTCTGTTCACTTCTAACAAATTCAGGGTAACTCTGTGACAGAAATGTCTGGTTTCCTTAAGGTTTTCTTCCTTTGGCTTCAAGAAAGGATAAAGCCCAGGCCACTACGGTACCAGACAGTCCCAGCTGTTTTCTCTGCCTCTCTCCCAAATCAGGGTGGATTTAATCTAAGCTCTTAATTATAGACCCCATTCTAAAAACCGTTCCCTGCTAAAATAAGGTACCAATTATGCACATTTATTCTGTGGTACGGGGGGCATGCGGTGAGTTAATCAGTTCCCTCACATCTGGTATGGCCCCTACTGCCTTGCAAATCCCTGCCTGCAGACTGCTCTTGCCTGGGAATAGATTAACCCCTTTCTCACCACCATCTGAATTGGTCTAAAGGCTATAGTCAAGTATATTCACAACTGCAACCTGAAATGTTTTGCCTTCAGCTCCCAGGTCCCAGTGAAGGCCTCAGAGGGCAGGGGCAAGGCTGAAAATAGGAAAGATGTGGAAAATGTTCGTGAATGAAGCTTGGAATTGATTTCCTTGATGCCTGCCAAAGTGCAGGCCCCAAGAGCCTGCAGTCACAGCAAGGAGCAGGAGCCAGGAGAATTAGTCTGCACCTACTCATCTCATCTCTGTCCATGCTTCTTCTGCACTTTGAAGGGATGTTTATTCCTGACTTCTCTGCCTGGATGTAACCCATTCCTTTACCTCCCTTCTGCTTTAATATATGAGTTTGTATGGAAAAAAACATTGAGATGGGTTTCTCCCACCATGCAGAGCACTAAGGGTGATTTGCCTGTAGGACCAACAGCAAAGCCCTTGCATCCTGCCAGCCTTTTTCTTGGTCAAGACTCATCTGAGCGCCTTGTGGAGACCTCCTCTCCTGTTCATCATAGCACACAGATGGAGTCCTCTTCCCCCCAGCCACAGCTCAGTCTTGCTATGATTCCAACAGCTATATGTAAAACTAACAGGCGAGTAACATCAGGAAATTATTTCCTACATTTGCCTTTCCGCTTGTTGTATGCTGGTTTCTAGAAATGAGGAAAAAGACCAGTGTTAGCCCGAAAGCTGAGTCCTGCTCAGCTGGTAGGAAAGAATTCCTTGATGCTGTGGGTCTCAGTTTGCGAGCTGCTGTCATGAGCCAAAAATTGATTTCTAAACCACTCTGTCTCATGTTGAGTATTTGTAATTCTACAATGCTCTCCTAGATAGGAGGGATTGCATAGCTTCGCCCAGACTTAAATGACTCTACAAAAAGCAAAGCAGTGGAGAATCGAGCACACCATGCACAGCGAGAAGGAACAATCTGTAAGAAACTCCCAAACGCTGGTTTGCTTGAGGCAGGAAAATTATTGGGTTATGATATTACAGAGAGATATACATAAAAGGCCTTTTTTATAAGGTGGTCTCCTGCCTAAACATAGCACCTCATGTTATTTTCAAATGGTTTATATACACGGTTATTTCAGCTTACTGTTTGCTCAGTTTGCTTACTTTCGGCAGCAGTGGCAAGAGAAGTTTCTCTAGGTTTCAATTTAATTTATGTTTCTCAGCTTTGTTCCAGCATTACCTAGACTTCTGTATTCAACAGCTAACTCAGAGCTGGAGCTTGCCACTGCCTACATGCAAATGAAAGATCAGATTGTGGGTGTGGGCCAAAGAACTGAGGAACAGATAAAACAAACAAGCTGCGTAGCAGTAATTTAATAGCTCAGATGAGGGCTAAGGATCATTTGCCCTCAAGTCTGATGAGTCAATGTAGACAGAGCTATGCCACACAAAAGAAAACCTCCCAGGTTACCCAGAATAAAAACCCACGAATAATGAAGTCTTGATTAACTTAAATTGATCATTTAGCAACCATCTCTTGTTCGGTCCCAATTGTGTTTGCTGACGTTTTTCTCACGGGCGTACGCAGTGAGTCACTGCACACTAACCTCCCCCTGACCAAGATCCACCATGTTAATTTCTCAGCAGCTAATGACAACTATTAGTAACCATGAGCTAGCACAGATGCAAGTATGTGGGCTGCCCGTGGACGGCTGTATGGCAATTTAACGTGGCTTATGTATGCATCGCTGTCCTAGAAGTTAGGGACGTAGGCAGGAGCACGATGCTTCATGTGCTAATCGATAGCCATTAATGGTGCCTTCAGAAACGAGAGGGTATTTAACAACACCTGCCTGACACATGGCTCATCTCTGCTTTCAGTGGCTTATCAGGTGCTGAAGTGAATTTTCCAGGGAAAGCTTTTTCTGGTGTTTCAGACAGATTTTGACCTATTTATTTTTAATCCATCTCTTGGCTCTGTCATTTTGCTTTTCTGTCCCTAGTTCTGAGCTGTTCCATTTGTTTCATCAGCTCTCATTTTTTCATGTGTAAGCATCACTGGATTTATCTTGTTTGCTTGCTATTTGGGGGGAAGGAGTACTGACTGCATTGTTCTGTTCCTTTGGGAGCTACCTGCAAGAAGTCTTCCAAACAGAAACACATTTGCTCAGGACTTACATGACCTGGGAGAAGCCAGCTCCGTTACTCACAAGTGGTTAGACTGTCCAAACCCCAGTAGGTTTGACTACCAGATTTTATCTGACAGGGGAGGAAAAGTACAGAAGGGCTCTGAGATTACTACTGAATTGTTACCAGGGAGACAGGAAAATAAGAAAACAGAGGTCAATCGAGTATCAAGTTTAAAAGTGTCCTAGTCCTTGTGATGTTCCTCTTCTTGACTTTGTTCTCAGCTATCTAAAATTGGATCTCCCCAAAGTGAATTGGAAACTGCTGAGAGTGTGCATGATTTTTTGGGCGAATATCTGCAAGGAATTGGAATGAGATCAGACACGTTTCTCTTGCTAACTGATCAGATTTGAACCCGAGATTCCACCAGACCAAGGTCAGTACATTTCCACAGAGCAAGGTCATACTAAATTATAATAGCTGAATTCCTAAAAAACAAGAATTAGGAAATGCCGGCATAAGTACTATACTGTGAGAACCTCAAATTAACCTGTTCCTATCATCCGTTTCCTCAGTTAGTGGTGCCACTTTAACTAAAATGTAGTCGTGGCCCTGAGGGCATTAAAAGGCCTTAATTGCACTGACCAGCCTCACTGGGGGCCCTCACCCACACCCCCTGCCCGTGGGCTCCAGGGCTCCATTTAAGCTGCAGGTGGGCCTCTCTGCAGCCCTGCCTCTGGTCTGGACCATGGATCTCTACTGTAGGTAGTTTTTTCTCCTGGATGGGTCCAGTTTGTCTCCAGTCTTGGTTCTGTTTCTTTTTGTTCCTGCATGGACCCTGGACCTGGTTCATTCATTGCTGTGTCTGGGGCGGTCGATGGACCCTGCTACCAGCATATGTCCCTGCTTGCTGTACTTAGGTCTTGTGGGACTGTATTCAATCACTGAGGACACCGCTTGTGCAGAGATTGTCTTTGGTTCCTGGCTTGCCTGCCCTTTGGGAACAGCAGGCCACTGCTGTTCCCTGGCAAATATTCTGGAGTTAAACCTGCCCTCATTTAAGTTACTGGAAGAAGCAGTTCTGTCTAGCACCCTTTGCAAGGAGGTCCAACTACTTGTGGCACTTTATTTTCACTCGTGCAGAGTTGTATATGCATACTTACCAAAATAGGTCCCATGAGGAATATGTCTACTTAAGAGTTTGCAGCTCCTCCTTTTTTTCTTAGGAATTGGTTTATATGGGTTCCTTCTGCTGTCTGTTACAGGTTTCTTCATATCTATCTACTCATCCCTCTGGAGTTTGCTTTTTGAAATACTGTTGAATTAGTCAGTGGAGGTGGGGGGTGGCTGGTGGTGTAAGCAAGCATGTGCTAGGCATTCCT
>NW_009646437.1:1194352-1201565 GCF_000708025.1 Charadrius vociferus | reverse complement strand
ATTCCTGTCATCTCTCCACATGGTAAGAATTATGAACCTGACGGTGTCCTAAGCTCTACTAAACCCCAGGGTGTGCTTGGACATGCAGAGGACCACATATTCTACGGGCTCATTGAGACCTGCTGCATCAGCCTTACTAACTGGCCTGTGAAGAAGTTGATAGCTCACCAGAGGCCATATCAGCATGGCCCATGAGAGAACAGCTTTTTCAATGGCATTGTGTCTGTAAAGGTAGCCCAGTGCCCAGCTCTCCTGCTGATGGTCACAGACTGTTTCCCAGGTTTGCAGTCCTTTCAGCAGTATTTTTCCATTAAATTAAACCCTGTCTTGCTGTGCTGGTATCTTCTCATTGCTGTTGTCTTCTCTTCATTGCTATATGATTAAAGGACCTGAATGTAAAGGGAGGAGGCACAACACAACTTTGCAGGTATACTACAGTCTTTCCTGTTCAGAACTTAGCACGACATGGAGGCTGGTTTTCACACTGTGGTTTTCAAGGGCTCAGCTGTAGCATTAGATTGGTTAGTTAGTGCAGTCTAATGAGTCTTTTCAAACCAGTCCAGATTTTGGCAGGACACCTGTGTAAGTGCATTTGCTTTTGGCTGGTTAGAGATTCATGAAGGGATGATCAATTCATGAAGGGATGATCACTTCATCCAGCCTCCCACGTCCCAGTCTGAGGCTGGACTACGAGCTAAGTTCCTGTTGCCTAAGTCTCTCTGAAATGACTGGGAGTGAGGCACCTACATGATGCCTTTTGAAAATCTGTCTAAACACTGTAATAATAATAATAATTAGCTGTCACATTAGCAGATGCCTAGAAGCTTGACTAATAATGATGCAACAACTGTAATGATGGAATACTCTTCCATGCTTTATTGGCAAATTACTGTTTTTGTTTGCTTTGCTCCTGCTTTGTGCCCCCTCAAAACACATACTGTCCAATCCTTCCCTTAAAGCCTTTCTCTTCCAGGACCTAGACTGCTGTGGCCTCCACCCTGTGCTCTGTTGGATGTACAGGTCCCACATCAAGTTGTCTTTGCTGCAGCTCAGCTCCCTGCTGAGGTACTGTTGATGCCCTGTTGCCTGCCTGTGATGTACTTGTTGATGCACAATCGTCTGTGAAGGCAACTATCCCCCTTGTGTCACGTCTTGCAAATCTAGGAAGAAAGCTTGTTCACCTCTGCCAAATGTGAGCAATCTGTATGTGTAGTCCCAGTGAAATAAGAAAACTGAATCAGGCATGGTGTGGGTTGCTTACATGCATGCTGTACTGCAGTTTTGTGAGCCCATCTGAGTTTAAACCTGTAGTACTCCTTACTCTTCTTGTTTTCACCTGTTTCACTGGTTTATGCGTGACTCAAGCTACCTTTACTAGCAAGTCCCTTCCTAGTCTAACTTGGAGCCTGTCCCATGTAAGGCCAATAACACATGCTGAATAATTATATTATTTGCCATATAAGCAACTGACCACATGAAAGCCCCTAGGCACCCGTCCCTTGGGCTCTCGGCCAAACTGGAACCTGGAGAGCACAACACAAAGACTCTTTGCTTGCTCTCCTGGCCTAGCTCTGCTGTTCCCCCACTGACAGGACCAGGGGCTCCAGATCATTTGCTTTGCCTCCCTTGTATTGTTAATTTTTATCTCTGTAGCAATAATGGCACTGCTTACTCAGCTTAGCAAAGTACTTCAAAATCTTCATGTGCTTGACACTAAGTACAAAATCACATCACTATATCTTCAGATGCAAGACCTGCAGATAGCTTCCAGCTTTTTGTAACTATTGTACCTGGGAAGGAAAGAAATCCTTTCTCACTTCTGTGGTGGTCTCCATAATGCTCTGGAATAAACCATGCATCATCATCCTCCTTTGTCCCAGAGGCAAAGATGTTATTGTTTACTCAGCTGTACAGCTGGTCTCTGAGTTGACAGACCCCTAGAGCATTCGCAGAAGGGGAGCTAGGCATTTTCTGTTTCATCAGGTGTGGGCTTCTCTCATAAGCTTCACTTGTTGAAACACTCTGCTCTAAGGGAGGTGGTGCCACTCACATGTCATTGCTGCTGGACAGAAACCAGATTTGAAGTCTGCTGTCTCAAGACTCCTGAAGACTGGCTTGAAACATGGACACACATCTGCTGAGCTCTCCTTCCAGTCTTATGTGTACTGTGCCTTCACAGGAGTGTTTGACTACCACTGAGTATTATTATGTTGCCAAGAAGATCACAAAAGAAGTCTTTCCCCCACCGTTTCAGTGGTATGGATGAAGCTACTTACTGGGTAGGCTTCTGTGTCCTATTCCCTTCCCTTGCGTGCCCTGTCTCTCCTTTTTACGTGGGCCACTTGTTTCTTCCCCCAGGCTTTGCTTGCCTTTTGCTCTCTGCTCCCTCTGGATTTAGCATATTTGATAAATGTCTCTGCATAGATATCTATGAACAAAAGAGAGTAGTAAGGCTGACTCTTTTCCTTTAAATAGGCTCACCTTTGACACCCAAAAGTGTGGCCCCTGAGCAGGGAGTTGTACTGTTAAAAGACTGATAGCAATATTGAATCTGCTCCAAGACCTTCAAGGAAATGCTGTGTTGACTGTAGCTGGGAAACCCCACCCAGAGCTCTAGGAACAGCAAATGAAAAAGACTGACAACGCTACAAAGATTTTTTTCCTCGCTCTCCTTTCTGTGAAGTGACAATTGTAATGGACCAGTTCCATCTCTTAGTAAGTTCAACCAAAAAGAAACAGTTATGGGAATTCATCTGGGCCTTGGGTATGTATATGTGTGTGTGTATATATATTCCCAAGCTAGTAGATTCCTCTGATTATATCACAAAACAGTGATCCAGTGTAGCATTTAAAGTGTCCTGTTCTGTATGTGCTCTGAATGTCTCTGTGTGGGGCCCTTTCCAGCCCAATCTGTCTTTGTTCTCATCGAGTGCTCACAAACAATAGGGACAGCCCAGACTGTTTGATGAAGTCCACGTGCATTGGAGTAGCTGCTCTCCCCCAGAATGTTTATCTCCTTTCCTGGTAGACAGATGTGGTGGTGTCTTTTCTGTGCCAAAGGAATGGTTCCAGCTTTACTTCCTCAGCTGAGGATGAAAGCTCATTTGAAGTCACCTACTGGAAAATACAGGGGAGTTGGCAGTTGGATCATGGCCTGCCCTGTTCAGCTGGGTCAACGGAGCACTGCCGCACTGCATCTTCTCTCCACTCACATACGTGTGCATCAGACCGAGACTTTGTGTGGAGGAAGTGTCATAATGAGATGGCTGTCATCCATGTGTTGGACACCTGATAAGTTTTCCCCCCCCAACAAAGACTGATAACTTGTATGATCTTGCAAAGCATTGCCACTGTACGGTGATTTGTGAGACAGCAGCAGAGGAAAGCATAACTACACAGCTGTCACACAGGTAGCCTGTCCTCCAAGCCTCTCGTGATCTTCTGAGCAGGGTCAGGTTTCTAAACGTTTTCTGGGAATCAAGGATGGAGTAACACCGTCCCCTGGCAAGATAAGGTGGTTATGGGAGCCTGTATACAGAAAGAAAAATAATCAGCCTGACCCTTTGCAGGAGACCACAACCTAAGAGCTCTCCTTATTTCAGTGATAGTCCTCCACTGTGGAAGACCAAAAAAAAATAAGGCCTAGAAATGCAAAAAACCTGCAAGATCCCTGTCCCATCTTTGATATGTTTGTATCACCACCAATCCTACTTAGCACCATTGTTTTCTTTGCTAGGGAATGGCAGTGAGTCCCATTTACTGCAATAGTGACTGGCTTCAGGGTGATTTGTGTCTCTCTGCCAGCCTCCCTGAACTGTAGTGTTTCCAATAATGACTCTTCATTTCTGCAGGAGAGCGTAATGCATTCCCTGGCATCAGGCCTGCTTACTGTCTCTGTTCCTGAGATGTAAATTCTGAGTCCCTCTTTGAACATTAAGTTCTTTCTTCGATACGGCTCCTGGGTGCTTTGGGGTTTTGCACTTTAACACCTTTTAAAATCTGGCCAACGGATACTAGGTATGGTGACAGGGTAATGAGACCAGCTCTGCTGTTATGGAGAGGGGGGAGGGACCTCCTCATCACTGATCTTCACCTTCTGATCTTGAGATTAACTGTATAAATAATTTCCTCTGGCAAAACACTAGCCATCTGAAAAAGTATCTGTAAATGGCACTTGTGCCCACGTCAGCTTTCAGGTAAGCTAAAAGCAATAGGTGTCAGCTTGTGAGGGAAAATGAAAGGTAATTAATTTTTTTTAGTGTGTCAGTAGGCTTACTTTATGAGAATGAAGCTGCAGGCTGTACCATCTCTACTGAAAAACACAGGCTATCAGTAGCCACTGTCAAATAACAAGAACAGCTAATGGGATGAACCCAGCCTTTGATGAGAAGCAAAGCTGAGAAGGCACAGAGGGGGCATCTAGGAGTCAAGCTGCCTCTCAGAGAGATCACAGCCTTAAAGTCTGGTATCTGTGTTTCAGCTGTCTCCTCTCTGCTGCCAGAATTCCTGGGCACAGGAGAAACAGCAATGGAAAATCCCACTAGATCATTGTCCCACCTCAGGCATGCCTGGTTTGGTAGGCTCAGGTTTGCCACACAGGAATCCACAAGTGTACTGGAAAATTAATAGTGGTTCTGGAGACTGAATAGGAGTAAAAAACACTAAGCTGTAATATTTTCTCTTTAAAAAGTGAAGGTCTGCACAAGCAGCCCCCAAACCCTGACACTAATTCGAAGGGTCTGCTGAATTCCACTGAAGTTTTGTCAGAGGATTTAATTAGATCAATATGTTGGTGTTTGAGTTTCATTGCACAATTCTTTCCCAGATTGTGATTAATTCCTCAGTCACCTAATTTTCTCTGAGGCACTTCCTATAGTGTTGCTCACAGTGCCGGAAAATGGATTTAAATGGGACAAATATTAAAGCTGGGCCTTACTAAGGCTGTTGGGCGCAGGCATCTCCCCTCTCTCTGGTTCATTAAGTTCCAGATCTAACACAGCCTTTTCTGCTCAGTAGTGCTGCACTGAGGACTGGCTCCTCCAGAGCCATTTGAGCTATCGTGGTATCAATCAGCTGTGGAAAAGGCCCAGGGTCTTCCCAAATCCTGGCATAAGAAGTAAAGGAACAAACTGCTGACTGCACTGCATTTCCCTATGTCAGAGCAGGATTAGTTCATGTTTTCAGGCTGCTTTGAAAATTAAAAGTGCCATGTGGTACAATATTGCTGTTCCTGTTTTTCACCCTGTAGCTGGTATGTAGCATGTCCCTTACAAACTAATTGGAAATTGCTTTTGGTATTTTTGAGCGGAGCTGCTACAGCCTGCTGCTTCGTTCTAATAAATGTGTCTGACCTCACCCTCCCCTGTCCCCCTTCCTCTAAGCTCCTCTGCGAGGGAAATAAAAACATCAGTCCCTGGCACCATCTGTCAAGTGCAGGCTAATCCATTCTTTGCTTGTCTCATGGTCAATTTGGTTTCTTTCTGATTGGTACGGCTACCCTTCCTATTGTTGAGAATTTAATACTATTCATAGGTTTGGGCTTTGTTTTATTTTCATGGTATTATTATTATGATGACTGCAATGTTCAGACTTACATACATCCCCTCCATATGCCCAGACTGGAGAACAGTACTTAAGCAAACGTGCAATTGCCCAGTAAGGCAGGTAGCATTGCTCTCCCCATTTTACAGAGGGAAAAGAACTGACTTGCCCAGGGATGCATGGATGCCTCAGTGGCAAAGCTAAGCAGAGAGCTTATGGGTACCTGGATAAGACCGAGTCACTGACGCCGACTAAAGCACCATTGCTTTGCCTCTCTTTTTCCTCTTGTTTTGGCTTTGTTTACAGTGATCTCTATGGAAGCTTTGCAAACACGATTAAGACGTTGACCTTCATATAGCTCCTGTGACGAGACTGAGCAGATCCACCAGGGACAAAGCTCACAGTTACTCAGCGAGGCACAATAGATCAGGTCAACCTGTTAGCAAACAGGGCATGTTAGACCAGTTATTTCCTCCATTTGCTGGTGGTAAATGGGACCCCAGGCACAGTCTTTATGGTTTCCTTCTAATATTCTTAGTACTTCTGTTGTCCCCATGCCATTAACTAAGAGGTGATTGCTGTCTGACAGACTGCTCTGACACTTTTCGCTTCCTTTGCATGATCTACAGAGAGGTTGATGGCAGGTCAATGAGAAATGTCAATGCACATCAATGCACAATGTTCAGGATCAGGACAGAGCTGACCATACTGAAGAGACCTGATTTTTTGGAGATCTGTCCAAAGCAAGCAGCAGTTCTTAACATATCGATGTTGACCCATTGCTGACTGTCTACCCTCATGCAGGTGGTTGTGTGCCCCTCTACCTAGCTATTTCTAACAGTCAAAGAAAGAATCCATGCAAGAAGACACAAGCTGAAGAACAGCTGGGCATGTAAGCATGTGCTGCCTGCCGTACGTTCACAGAGATGTCCCTTTGCCTTTGATGTGAAATGACAGAAGAATCCTGCCGAGTCATTGCTTCCTGCAATACTCTGGTGATGCCACACGGACAGACCCAGGAATCAGCACTGTAGATGAAAAATACACTATCTTTAACGTGGATGTGATGTGATTAGAACAGAAATGCTTAAAACGGCATGGCTTGCCCCATAGGAGAAGGAAAAAAACACACCTTTCCGTGTCTTTTTTCATAGCCAACAACCCAAAACGATTTTTTTCATTGTAATTTGGCCAAGACCACTATTTATTTGCCAAGGATGCAATCTGTGTGCGAGTACTGCGCCATTAGAACTGGCAGGGAATCAGCAACGCTTGCAACCAATGGCCAAGAAAGGCCACAAAACACTTGGCCGCTTTCTTCCCCGATCTTTCACCTCCATCATTGGCAACATTTAAGGTGTCACGCAGATTTCAACTGGAGTGGCCTGAGACACTGCCAGTCACAGCTTCACTGAGGGGGGGATGCGGCTGACAGTCATCCCGGTGCCTTTCCCCACCTCAAACCCTCACAGGGCCTGCGGCACGGTGCAGCTCAGTGCCAGGGCAGGCCACGTCCCTGGGCACGCAGGGCCCTGGGGGCGAGAGCAGGCCTGGGACCCGGGCTTCTGAGGGGAGGGGGCCTCGGAGGCAGATGGGGGAAAGCGGAGGGCACCGGGCTCAGGGCGACGGCTGACAGGCGACGGCAGAAGAGACCTGGCGGGCGGGGAAGGGC
>NW_009646437.1:1157562-1193135 GCF_000708025.1 Charadrius vociferus | reverse complement strand
CCGCTTGACGCGCCTCTCTTCTCCCTTCCCCGTCGGAAGGTGCTGCTTGTTCAGCCGCTCCTCGAAGACTTACTCAGCGCCGAAGCAGCCCCGAGTAAACCCCGCGTCCCTGCCCGGCCCGGCCCGGTCGGTGACTCTGAGGGGAAGGCAGTTGTCAGAAACGGAGCGGGTAGTTTGCTCTTTCCTCATGGAGGTGTGCTCCCGGCTCTCTCAGCAGCGAGCCAGCGTCGCCTGTCAGCTCGTAGGTTGGATTTTGCCCGTGAGAGTATGGATTCCCAGGGAACTGAAATATTTGGCAGGCGCTTTTTCGCTCTGGAAAAGGTTCTAGTCAAAGCAAAAAGGAATGCAAAGACTGTCATCTGTCTGTTCATTCGTTACTCTGTGTACAGACCTCAGCTGTGCTGTGCAAGCAGATACGGATTAAATTAATGCAGCATGCTTGTTTAAGAGTAAAGGCTGTGTTTTGGACTAATATAATTTAATAAATCATTTTTCTTTATCTTCTTTAAACAATAAACACGGTGCTAGGGTTAGACTGAAGGAAGTACACGAGTCCCGTGAGAGGGAAGCACAGGGCATGGCTCTTCTCAAAGTGGTAGGTGTCACAGGGCAACTCTTGATGCCAGCAACTAATGGCAGTAGATTAACTGTTAGCGTAACTACTGTTTGCGACTGATGGTAGAAAGTGAGAGAACTTGCTCTGTGATTGTAAAGATTCTCTCATGCAGCTGGTTCAGCTATATAGCTATAGATATAGCTGTATATATAACTATAGAACAGCTATGTATAAACCTGTTATGTATAGACTCATTCCAGATAGCTGAATTCAAGTGATGTTTTGTGACAAGTGAAACTGTCCATTTTTAAGTGTTACTCCCTTTTTCTAATGTTAGTCTTTAGAAATACTGTTTGGAGGCTTCTGTCATCTGCTACTTTCACTTCCGTACTTGTGGAAGTACTTAACTTATAGAATGCAGATCTAATTTTTTATATATAGATTTTAATAATAACAATGAGTGAGTTTCAGATGTGGCTGCCAAGTGTGTGAGGACAAAAGAAATTGCACCTTAAAGTCTGGTAGAGAAGATAATAAGAGCAGATGAGATTTGTTACTTGTCATCTGACAGTGGCCTTCTCTTAGACATGCACACAAACACATGCACACAAATATATATATATATATAGCATTCCCTCTACTGGTTGTTGTCACAAGCTTGAAGTAGTGTTGTCCAAGTTAGGTCATTGGTTCATGTTTGTTTACTATCATTTGACCTATGTTGAAATCTTGAGTTGCTCAGCTCTTGCTGAAATACGTAATTCCCTTAAGCAAGATTTAATTTAAAAATATCTTGTTTAATGTGTAAAGGAAATGCCTGTACACTGTGGTTTGATAGCAAGGCTTTCTTTAGTTTTGGAGCCTTTACCTTCATTTAGGAGTTTCCTAGTTAATATAAAAATTTCTTGGTGAGGTGCACTAATCGTATTAGCACCCTTTCTGCCAGTTGGTTTTAATTTGTATGGAGGTTTGGATGATCATTGTCTTCTCACCATTTCTTTAAAGTTTATGTGAGATTTTTTTATTTTTTTTATGACTCATGAAACCAGTGGTGTCTTTGGGTGAAGACTTGTATCACTTTATCACTAAAATTAATGAAAACATAAAATCTGAGTTAGTTTAGCTTTCTGAAAGCTGCAGCATGGATTAATAGGCAAAACTTGTCTCATCTGCTTAATTAATACAAGAATGAGTTTATTACAAAACCAGGAAAATACAGTTTTCTTAAAAACAGCTGAAGAATTAAGAGAGGAAAAGGTGACCCTTTTCCTCTCTTGGAGAAGGGAAAGGGGAGACAGGAAGGGAAGGGGAAAAAGGAAGGGAAAAAAGAAACAAGGAGACAGGAATATTTGCTGCTTTTGGACTCTGTGTAGTAGTGGGAAAGAATTAATCTCGGTCTGATACCATTTGTAAACGAATACTTTTATATGTTATCTAGCAAGAGTATTGCGAGGGTGTAAGTTACTGTGTGGGAGATGCTGAGATATGGGGGCTGTATTAGAAACAAGCACCCATCTGTATGGCTCTGCTCTCTGTAAACTTGAAACAAACTACCCTGTATTATTGCATATACCAGTATAATGTTCTTTTAATGTATTTAAGTGCCAGTATCCCAATGCAATGCTTTTGCCTTACCTGGAAATAAAACCAGGTTGCAATAGAAAATTATACTACTGTAGCTTGCAATAGAAAATTAGACTAGTGTCACTTGCACAAATGCAGCTTCATCCTGCGAGCCAGCCTGTTCCAGGCGGCTGCTGTGCATTGCATCTGGGCACAGCTTTTATTACTTTGCCAAAGCCTCTTTAATACAGTCATTTGACTGTATTAACTTCCTTGTACAGTTTGCTACTGTAGCTGGGTGGTTCTAATGAGCATAGCATGCTGTTTCAGTTCACTTTCTTTCCTCACATTTGGCTATGTGTGGTGCTTTTTGATAACAAATTGTTCATATAGGCAGAGGCCAGAGGCTGGGCCCTGCTTAGCTCAACAGTTGCAGAAGTCCATGGCAGACGGTTGAATCTCAGACCTCCTAAGAGACTGACCACATGTGTATTTTCAGATGCAACCCCACTTGTGAGCAGCAGAAACCTGGGAAGGTAAGGAGCAAGTTCTATTTTTTTTTTTTTTTTTTTACTTATGCAGTGATTCTTTAATGTGTGGTCTTGTGTAGCTGTGCTAAGTATTCTTTCTCCTCTTTTGTTCAGCTCTGAGATGAGAAGAGGAAGCTCAAGCTGGGTTCCTGAGATGTGAAGATGAAGTATAAGCCCGGTTCTAGAGTAAGTACATCTTGAGAATGTTTTATGGTGCCTAGGAAAAGGCACGGCCCTTTTTCAATGGGGAGAGAGTGCTTGTTGGTTCACCATACAAAGGAATATGTTTTTAGTTGGTGAAATGACGAAAGAGGCTGTCATAGTTTTTTATCCTTTAACTAGCAGCTGTTTTCTGTTGTAGATCTGAGATGCAGTAGATGGTGCTGAAGCAACACTGAGGCTCCTGAAATATCCACAGTCCAGTGTGTATATAGAAAGTGCCTGCTGGCTCTCCCAAACGTTGATGGTCCTGTGTCTTCAAGAGATGCACTCTGGGACAAGAAAACACTGACTGTTAGTTTTAAAAATGTTAATAAATAATTCTTTGTGTTACTTTTTTGTTCTTTACTGCTCGTGAAGGTAGGCAGATTAGGTAGTACAAATACCAACCAAGTAGTGCTTCAGGTGGTTTCAGCTCTGTGTGCAGATAGTGGACAGGTTTAAGCTCTCGAATGTCAGCTTTTTGACAGCTGTTGCTCAGTGTTGCCAAAATCAACACTGAAAGACGGGTGGAAGTTTGGGAGCACACTGCTCTAGGAATACCTATTATAGCACACAGCCACAGTGCTTGTGTTTCCTGTCTGTCCATGCGCTCACTGGGAGAAGTATGCAGACAGGAAATGTTTCTCACTGTGACTAAGAAGTTGTATCAAGTTTTGTCCTGTCAAAATAATGCACTATCAGCAAGCCTTACGAGCTAGTAATGATAAGAGCTATCATGGACTGTTCTGCTTAAAGGTCCTCTCAAGAATGCAGGTTGATAGTGGTGATCAGGATGCCAACTAATAACACAGTGGCATCATCTCTCAGTTCATAAAAGTACCTGTCTCTTTGAACTGTGTGGATTTGACAAGTGGTAGATACTTTATATCCCATTAGTGAAGGTAAATAAGTCTGCCTTTTTTACATTGGAGTCATTAATTTAATATTAGACTTGTGTTTGGTAATTTGCACGAGGGCAGGATCACTAGGACTCATCACTGACACGCAGCCAACAAAGAATGCTTAGCTGACTTTAAAGGTGAAATCATGGGCCAAAAAAATCTCTGTTCTTTCCTCAGCAGTTGGTTTTGTGAATAACTAAGATTCCTGTCCACTGCTTCTGAAAATTCTGCTCATAGCATGGAATTGGTGTGATATGGTAGCGTTGGTTTCTGGGGTTGTGAATAGCAATAGGCTCTCTGAAGCAATGGAAGTTATTTTCACTGTTCTCTACGAGTGTAGAGAGTGGATGAATGGCTAAGTGCACCGCTTGAATTTTCCTCCCTCAAATTGGAGGATCTTAAGCTTTAGAAATGCTTTAATGTTTCACAATTCTTCGACTTCTCTTTATTTAAGAGAGCCCTCCCACTGCCTATAAAAGCTGCCTATAAGTGGCTTTTTTCAGATCGCTTATGTATGTGTGAACATAAATAGACGCCCACTCCTTTTACATGGGAAGTGAAAACTATAGGGGGAAAAAAATTACGCAGTTATCTTGGGTGACTTTGTACACACCAGTTTGGTATGTAAGGGATATGAGCCTGAGAGCAAAGGAAAATTGCTTTCCCTTGTTCTGTTGTGCTTCTGCGTTTTCCAGTGTACAATGAGTATACCCTACAGGATCCTTACATAACGAGGGAACAGTGTTTATCTGTAGCAAGTAACTTCTGAATTGGTCTTATAAGAGAATACTATTGGGGGATAAAAAAAAGAGGGAACTGTGAAATCATCCCAGGCTGAAATTAACTTCTCTGCCTTATATGAAGGTAAAAAAGCAAAATTTCCTTGTTAGTTTATTTAGAAAATTCATGATCAAATGCAGCATGACAGGCTGAGAGAGTTGGGATTGTTCAGCCTGGAGAAGAGAAGATTCCAGGGAGACCTTATATCCAGTATCTGAAGGGCGCCTACAAGAAAGCTGGAGAGGGACTTTTCACAAGGGCATGTAGTGATAGGAGGAGTGGGAATGGCTTCAAACTGGAAAAGGGTAGATTTAGAGTAGATATAAGGAAAAAAAAAATTTCACTCTAAGGGTGGTGAGGCACTGGAACGAATTGTCCAGGGAAGTTGTGGGTTCCCCATCCCTGGAGGTGTTCAAGGCCAGGCTGGATGGGGCTTCGAGCAGCCTGGTGTAGCGGAAGGTGTTCCTGCCCGTGGCGGCGGGGGGTGGGGTGGGGTGGGGTGTTGGAACTAGATAATCTTTAAGGTCCCTTCCAACTCTAACCATTCTATGATCCTACGATTTGAAGGCTGCCTTACTAGCAGTCATTCTGTAACTTCTTTCCTACTTTTTACTACTGTGAGCAGTAATACAAAGACTGATGTAAGGTGACTAGTTTTCCAACACTTCAGCTGGACCCTTACAGATTCACTGAAATCCTGTAGCAATCAAAACCGAGTGCTAATGATAGTTGTAGGCTGCTGTTTGTTTTGGCTGAAATCTACCAGGGCAGTTAAGTGTAGACGTTATTTTAAACATCAGATATTCTATTTCTTAAAAAAACATACTTGAAACCTAGACTGTTTTGACAGTTATAATGCAGATTGTAGAATTTCATTTTCTAAATTTTTAAATGTGTATGTATGTATTTATTTATTTATTTCAAGAATACGTGTTTTCTTAAGCATTGTATTCTGAAGCAAATTGTTCTGGTGCCAGTTGGTTTATTAGATTCTGCGGTAACTTTAGTCTGAATTCTCACAGCTTTGTGCTACCATCAAATGAATCTCACTTTGTCTTTCTGTTGGGACCCAAGTCTTATTGGAAGTTTCGTTCTCATTTAGATACTTGATGAGGTTACTTTCAGCTTTTTGGGGTGATATAAATAATTGAAGATATTGCGCCTTGTATTTTGGCAGGCTTTTCAGCCTTAAGTCTTTGAACATGTTTCTTCAAGCATTTATTTTAGTCTTCAGTATCTTCAGGACTCCACACTTCAGTCTATGCATAATGCCATATCCAGAAGTAACACATTTGTATGTCACTTTGATTTCTAACTTGCTTGTAAGAATTATACTCGTGCTCTTGTCTGAAGTATTTAAATTTTGGTCTTAGTGACTTTGTTTTACTGGGTGCAGTAACGTGAATTATGTTTTTTAGGTAGGTGATGTATTTGCATTTTAAGTGTTCAGATGCGTATTTTTCAAAATAGCATGCTTTACACAGTCTGTGTAATGGATCTGTTCTTGTCACTTACTGAGCTTAGTGTTTGTGTTGCTTTTGGTAGAGAGGGATGTCTTTTGATTTGTTTTCTGTTAGTTTCTAAAAATACCGACAGGGTGAGCATTGTGTTTACCCTGAAAGAATGTTTTACATCCCTTTGGATGTTGATTCCACATTTACAATAACTTATGATCAGTTAATTGTTTTTAATCCACAGTACAATCAACACAAAAATAACATTATCCAAAATTAGTAAGGATGGCACATGGAGCTAGGCCAAGTGCCTTATGGGCATATCTGTCACAATTGCTTTTATTGCTTGTATTTGTGGTTTCTTCTGGTCAGAGACTTTGACTGATAGTTGTTTATTCACACTTATTGCCTGTTGATTTTTCTTCATGCTGTCACTATTCTTATTTTGATTTTTTCTGTTGCCCTTGCTTGATAGGAAAGAGAAAGGCATATTATAAAGGTATAATGCTTAGAGAAATTGATGGAAAATGCTTCCTGTATTTTGATTGGTGTCACAAGGAGTCACGCTCCTACAGTCAGCTAAGTATTTGACACATTTTTGTCAAACTCAAGACCTATGTTCTTTATCCTTTCAAGAAGAGAAAGGGGTATTATATCACCTTTAAAGGAAAGAGTCATTCCATTGCTTTGAATTTTTATGTATCCTTCAGATGGGATACAAAAGACTAATAGTGATTAGAAAAATCTGAATGTAAGGAACTTGTGCTAAAAATCACTCTGTTCAATATTAGGAACCCTTTTTATTGCTATGCAGTGTAAGAAAACAAAGTGGTGAAATAATTGGGAAAAAATCATTATGTCATTGACTTATGATTTTTACATGTAAAAACGATATCTTAAATTCTGTGTGTGCTTTGTGCATGTCAGAGTAAGCTTTAAGAAACTGATCCCCTAAAACTTGAAATGGGTTTAATTTAGGTATTTGCACTTCTTAAAGGCATTTGACATAGAATATTCAGCTTGATGAGCACAAAATTTGATTAATTTCTCTGTGAATGGCACACTGTCTCGTGCTCTGAAAAGTAAAACCCACACAACTTTAATATTGCAGTGTGTCAGATTTACTTTGCATTGCTGTGCATGAAAAAAGCAGAAACAATACTCTTTTCTGATTGCACATCTGAAGCATAAATGGAGGTATATTTAACTTGTTTAACTATAGATGCTTAGTCATAAAACGTTTCTGCAGTTGAAATGGAAATAACATCATCATTTAATTCCTTTGTCATGTTATCTTAGCCTTTGTGATTTAAGTTTTCAGCTGTCTGATATGTTCCATGCCTACTCACTAGTTAACTTTGAGTAATTTATGTTAGTTGCTCTAAAGTTGGTGAGATACTTTGATTTTCCCAAGCAGTGAAGAGGTCTATTTATCAGGTACTGCAGATTTGCTCTAAACTTTCTCAGCTGTCTTTTTCTTTTTGCATTAGATTAGACAACTTGAACCATTTATATATAAAGCTGTGTGGTGTAAAGACTTGGGTGGATTGTTTATTATGTGAAATAGCATCCAAACCTTTCTTACGTTGTTATGTACGTGAAACCAGTAAGTGTCAAGTCAAATACAGTAGGCCAGTCTGCTGTGCTAGAAGACAAAAGCATCCTGGATGGTGGTGTGTGTGGCTGCATGTCATAAATCATGCTAAGGGGAAGTGACAAAATAAATATGTATTTAAAAAAGGGGGGGTGACTTGGAGAAATTAAACTATAATTGTCTCGGTGACTCAATGTACTTTTCAGTGCTTCATTTCCCAATGCTGACTAAGATGGGTGAGTTGTTGGGAATATATTGGAATGGAATTTCAGTATTGTATTAAAGAGGAAAAGAAAATAGGAAAGAAGTGGAAGCTTCTTGAGTTTAAGAACTACAGGGTCCAGTAGTGGTCTGCAAGTGTCTGAACTATATATTAAAGGTTTCAGTTCATGTTTTCCTTATTTAATGTAGTTAGTTGGTGTCTAGGTGTGTCATCTTATTGGTTAGATGGTCACTTTGGGAAAGAACTTGTCGATGGGAAAGGATGAATACAGTCTATAAGTTCAGTAATTCATCTATGAAAGAAAGAGCCTCTGCAATCATTAGCTGAATTGGTTCACAGAGTATTCTGCCGTATATATAGGGTGGGGGGCTTTTTAGTTTTGTTTTGTGGTGGTATTTTTTTCTGCAATGTTTTTTTCTTTAACGTACATCTTTCTTTTTGCTTTCAGGTCTTGAGTATAAACTTAACGTAAGTTCTAAAAATGGGAAGAATTTTTCTGGATCATATTGGTGGCACTCGCCTGTTCTCCTGTGCAAACTGCGACACAATTCTGACCAATCGATCTGAGCTCATCTCCACTCGTTTTACAGGGGCCACGGGAAGAGCCTTTCTTTTTAACAAGGTTGGTAAGAAGCTGAGGGGGAGCTACTAGTTGCTTTTGAAAAATGAGTTTGTGGGATATGAATCTGCTATCAAAACTAGAAAACTTCTTGGCTAAAGTGTTGTGTAATTGCTATCCTATTTTTTTTTCTACTGTTCTATTCTGTTTTTGAAGTCAAATTAGGCATTTACTATTGATGGCAAGCTATGTAAATTAGTTTATCTGCAGTACTAAAAGACTATAAAGAGAACCGTGTATATAGAGAGGCATCATGCCAAAATGCATGGAGTTTTAACTTTGGAAACTTCTGTAAAAGGAAACTCAAATTCACTGTGAGAGTAGCTTTTGTCTATCAAAGAGTTCCAAAGGCATTTGCACTTCTACTCAGCGGGGAAAAAAAGTCTAGGTAATATTTTGTTTAATTTCTAGAACACATTTAAGTTAACAGTAGCTTGGCAGCTTTAGGTAACCACATCTTTTTTACAGGCAATAATACTCTGGTTTAGTTTAATATTTTTTTTATTGATCAAATTTGATTTAATTCAACAGGCTGAAATATGAAAGTCATAACTCTTGAGTGAATTGTAGTGTTATTCATCAACTCTTCCATATAGACTTGCCCATTAGACTCACTGAAAAACAGTGGTCGTCCTTTGCCTTCTCACAGAGTCCCTGGTCACGTAATCATTGGTGTGTTTTGGTTTGGGCTTTTCCTTGAAAGCCATTTGGCCATTAGCAGAGTTGACAGAGGCATCATTAACGTCTTCGCTTAACTGTGCTTGGCCTTTAGATTTGTGGTATGCTGTTAACCCATAGCTGTGCATCTGATTTCTTTCTCATTCAATAAGCACTGGATCCTGGGGTTCAAATTTTTCTTGTGGTTACGTAGAGGGTTTTAATCACAGAAGTTTGATTTTTACATTTCTGCAGTCAGAAGCCTTACATGTGAAGCAGAGAGCAAGCACAGTCAGGTGGAAAGCAGTGCGGCCCAATCTTTTAAAATCCTACCGCATATTAGTAGTTTGAATATAGTTCTGACATCAGCTTTTAATTCAACTAGAGTTATACATCGTGGTTCTGTGGTGTTGCTGCCTAAACAAGTTAAAAGTGTATTTTAAACTGCGAGATAGCACACAAAGAAAGGTGAATGTTTAATGCCTATGTTCTCAGCCACTGAGCCTTCCTTTTTCTGAGATGATTATTTCAAAAGCACCCTAAGATTTTTAAAGAAGTACCTCTTAATATTTTGGTTCTGATTTCTGGGAATAAGTGATCACATCAGTTGCAGAAATGAGTTACATATGTTACAAGTGGATTAATATCAATTAGTTTACAAGCTATTCACCAGGAATTTCTCGCCTAAAGTTGAACACAGCTCTGCAGTCTCATACGTCTTTTGATGGCATTTCATGTCTCTCAGTTAAACAGTGAAGGTTATACATCACTGTGAAGCACACCTTCAAAGTGTTACCTTCTCAAGCAGGAGATTTTCAAGGACTGTCGACTTATTACACTGCAGTTTTCAGTTTGTGTGCAGTGCCACAGGCTCTTTACTTTTAGAATGTTGATAGCTATGCACATTGTTGCCAAGCTTTGCTCTAGGCACACTAATCCTTCTATTCCCTATCCCCTGTGTATTTGTACCAGGTGGTAAATCTGCAATACAGTGAAGTTCAGGATCGGGTCATGCTCACTGGCCGCCACATGGTTCGAGACGTGAGCTGCAAGAACTGCAACAGCAAACTGGGTTGGATCTATGAATTTGCCACTGAAGACAGCCAGCGCTACAAGGAAGGCCGTGTTATCCTGGAAAGAGCGTTGGTCCGAGAGAGTGAAGGATTTGAGGAGCATGTTCCATCCGACAATTCCTGAAGAGACTTGAGTCTCTGCACAGGTTCTCTTCAATTGAAACTCAAAAATAATAAAATCAACAAAAAAATCTGCTTACATACACTGTCACCTTAGCATCAGAGTCGGATTCATGGACAACAGAGTGGGAAAGATTGAGAGTATTTCAGATGGAACCTTTCTTTCTTTATTCCTTTTATATTTTACTTTCCCTCCAGCAGCTGTTTGTAGAAAGAATGTTGTGCAGATGCTGTAACTTTTTCTCTCTTGCATTTACATCTGTTAGATTTGAGATTGTATCTACAGGTACAATGGGCTAAAAGGAAAATACTTGGGGAATTTGTCTTTTGTTAGAGAGAAATCAATGAGGTTTGTTGTTTTTGTTTTTTTTTTTTAGTTTGCACAAACTGATGTCAGCATAAAGTTATTTTAAAATTACAGATGTTTTTTAAAAGGTATATTCCAATTTTTGGCTTAAGTTTTTAGTTAGTTTTTTTTTTTTTTTACCTGGTCTTTTCACCTGATTTGCTAGCTAAAGTAAAGAGATCCGAATTTGTGCCGAGTGCTAAAGGTTCAGTGTTGGTACAGCTTGGGCTGGCCCTTGTGCCATATTCTTGTTGAGGTTGATTGGTAGCACAGAGCCCATTATTTCTTGTCGTTCCTGACCCAAAGATGTCACCATTCCTTGTTTATTTGTGAAGTCCCATTCACCATGTAAACTGGTGTTGATTGGAAACTACTCTTGAAATAGGGCAAAACTGCTTGGCTTTTTTTAATTTTAACTGATGTAACTTATGAGCATAGTAATAATATAAAATAATAGTTGTCTGTTTAGTCTTGCGTTGCTTACAAATCAGAAGCTGTGTTTGTAATGATAGGGATCCACTGAGAAACTACTGTTTCAGTAGTAATTTTTTTCGTTTCTCTACTAATCTCATTAAGTAGACAGGCAATTGCAAATCTTAATTCTTCTTCAAGTAGCTTTCTTTAAACCCAGAACTTCCTATGTTAAACACAGCTGCTGTGTAAAAGGAGAAAATTGCCAGCATGTTTGTTCATGCCTAGAGTTATGCAATCTGCATCTCTTGAAAAGATTAACTTAAACAGCTTGTTTTCAAATGCTGCTTCTGGTGTTGAAACCTTTATCTTTCAACTTTGTTGAACCTTTTCATTGTGATGTTACATTTTTATCTTTCTGGGCAGCAGTACGTCAGCCTAGTAGTAACTAGTGACTTGGATTCCTGCTTTCTTCTTGTAGAGGTCAGCTCTGTTTAAAACAGTGATCTTGCTTGCCTTTTTAGCAAAAATGCTCTTCATTAACTTAACTCAAGGGTGCCCAAACACTTTCATTGTGTTTTAAGCCATAAGTTGTGATCTCAAGGGCTGAAATGATTTTGAATGTTAGATATGTATGATTCAGTATCAAAGAGATACAAGTTGTTTTTTTTTTTTTTTTCGTATTGGAACATTGTGGTCAACATGAAATAAGTTACCTGCAGATGTACAAGAGCAGGGGGGGAAAACCCACCCAATCAAACAGATCTGGGTTCTGACCTTTCAGAATAACTTTTCTTCACTAGCCACAGCTCCATACCTGAAACTAAAATGTGGAGGGTGACTATGCAGAGTATTTTTCTTAATTTTTTTGCTTGCCAAGTGGCAATTTGGACACCCCTGACTTGAATCTACTGCCTATTTCATGTAAAAGTAGCTTTATTATAGAACTGTCACATAGAAAGAAAACAGAGTAGATCACATACCAGAGCTGTGCTTGAATCAAGCTGCTTAAACAATAGTGTACTTGTGCCTCAAATGAATCAGTTTTTGCACTGAGTACAGTAGTACCCCATTATCTTGTACTTCTGTCCTTCACAGACCTAAAAGCCCCATTAGCATGGTTCTCTGCAGTACTTTTCTTGTACTTATGACATTACAGTACAATAAAGTATGTTTTGTCCTGAATTGATATTTGCCGTTCTTTCTGAGTAATTTTCATGGAGTCTGTCAACCGAATGACATAACCTGTCTTCTATTCCCTACGTTGAGTAAATCATTGTGTTTCTGCAGCACAGTGACAAGCTGTTGATGAACATCTCTCTGAATAGGTGGCAAAAGAGTGTACTGTTGATTTTTGGAAGGTGCTAAGTAAAGCTTCATGTGTACCTCCTGGACACTTGAAAGCCTTCAATTTACTCCTGATAAACAGAAAATAAAACCAGGAAATTGCTCATTTAATGGAATTACGGGTGCCAAATATCTTTTCCTGTCCTTGAAAAGACGGCAAGCTAAGCAAAACTCCAGCTGCTGCAAGAAATGTGAAGTTTTCGCTTCTGAAGTGGCTTGGGAATTGAATTGGGAATTTGTATACCTGGAATTTTGTGACCTTTTTTCTTTGCATGCAAATGCTAGGGAGAAGCCACCTACTAGCAGCTGGTCAACTTCGTAAGCTGTAGCTGAAGAACTGAGGTGAGAGGATCATTATATTGGTTTAATGGAGCCTGAGGGGCTTATCCTAACTTATATTAAGACATCTTTATT
Organism: Charadrius vociferus; assembly: GCF_000708025.1. NCBI lineage: Eukaryota > Metazoa > Chordata > Aves > Charadriiformes > Charadriidae > Charadrius > Charadrius vociferus. The sequence continues at coordinate 1,180,345 of NW_009646437.1, read as the reverse complement.
TGGTAGAATGTTAGACTGTGAGATGTTAAAGATTACTTTCCCCAAAGTCTATGATTTGGAAAACACTATTGAGGTGAATTCATTAAAAGCCCATAAGGCTTAAGCAAGTCCACTGGAGCTTTAAAACAGTAGACATCCGATGGCTCCTTTTAGCCCACATGCTGTTCCCTTCTGTATCACCTTCATGGCGCTGTGGGAGAGTTCAGCCTCAAATTTTGACTGCTCCTCCTTGAGGCGCTTTGTGTGTGAACACAGATAACTTATCTGTAGGGAACAAGATGATTGGTTACAGTACAGCTAGCAACAGAGAAGGCATTGCTATTTGGCCTTAAATATTATTTTGTATTAGTGTGGTAGCCGTGGATTCCCAAACAAGGCATGGCTGGCACAGCAAAATGTGCCACTGCAGTGAACGTGTGCCTGGCATGTGATGGTGTGCCTGTGCTGTCTTAGGCGAAGAAGGTAGCAAGGAAATTACAGTGCACAACAGATTCCACTTTGTATTTATGGAAGCCTTGGGATTTGTCCTCTTAGGCTGCAGTTTGGGCTGAAGCTTAGGCTGCAGCTTGGGCTAGCAGTGGTGCTACGGCTTTTGCCTAGCATGAGCTGTATTAGAGTTTACATTACCCGCGCTCTGATCTCATCCTGGTGTTGCAGTGTAGGTGCACCCAAAATTGAAGTATTTCACTGAAGCTGCTGACTACCATTTCAGCAAAACACAGCTTTGGGGAGATTAAAAGATTGGATGGTGTGTTTGTGGATTGAAAAAGCATTTTAATTATGCTTTCTATGGATGTTCAAAAGACCTTTTGAAAGGGCATGCGTATCTCGTGGCTCTGTTAGAAAAGGTGGTGTTACACTGGGCTCTGGGTATGGCTATGGTCAGCTGATGCAGGCTTATTCTTACAGGGCAAACTTGTCTCTCCAGATTTCTGCCAGAGCTGTGGGAAATAGCAAATCATCAGTGGATTAACAGGTAAGGAACCGGTGAAGCTGCAGTTCAGGACACAATTGACGGCTATAGCACTGGTGTAGGAAAAGGCTAGCTACTTAATCACCCCAATTTTAGAAGAGAAAGCTAAGCTGTGATGTTGCAGTACCATTCTGCAAATGCCAGTAGTAGCGTGTTGTGTTTCCTTCTTGGGCATGCCTTCACTTATTTAACAAAACAATTAAAAAAAAAAAATAATCCAGTGAAGCTTGGTTTCCTGTGGTTCTTGAGGGCTTTGTGGACTCCCTGATACCTGGCAGGGATGAAATGCTTCAGACTTTGTTTGACTGGGACACTGATTAGGGTCAGTCTCCAATCTGGGCTCTGTTTTTGCAGGACTTTAAAGATCTAAGCAATTTTGAGACCCTTTTCTTCATAAGCTGGGAGTAAAAAGTGCCAAATAACTTAAAAAGATCACTTTGAGTGGTGAGGAGGAGTGTGACCTGATTGATGATGTCACTCTAAGCTTTTTTTTTTCCTTCCAGGAAATCTGAAATATGGCCAAAGAAAATGAGCTCCTGTCTGTCTCATTAACTATTACATGGCAAAGACATTCAGCAGCTTCTGACAAGCCTAATTTTGACAGCGTGAAGCTCTTCCTGGTCTCATTGTTACTTCCCTCACCACCTCTCTCTGGTGTAAGGATTTCTGGTAGGTGTAGGAAATGTCAGTGTTTGCCTTCAAGCCTTTTGTTTGTGTACTCATAGGGTTGTTCTTATTTGGATGGATTTCTGTGATGCTGGTAAAACTGCTGGCAGCCTAATGCCAGCCTTCCACTAGGTAAGGGCCCTTCTGGCAGGGTATCAGTGATGTTATCATCTCTCTTATCCTCAAGTCTAGGCAGAGGTTGTTTGAGAATCACAGAATCTCCTAGATTGGAAAAGACCCGTAAGATCATCTAGTCCAATCATTAACCTAGTGACTGAACATCCTGTTCTGGGTGGAGGTGATGTGAAGGAAGACCTCATTCACCCTGTTCACAGGACGCTTCCATTCCATTGCTATGCTGTATCTTTTTGCATCTGATGTTGTTGTAGGTGTGATCTGCTTAAGTTTGCATTGCAGCTCCTCCTTTTGAAAAGGAGATGAATGTGAGACAGCGGTCTGTGCCTCTTACGTGTGGCATATCTCTCTCAGGGGCCTGAAATACTTACAGTTTGTTACAGGCTGCTCTGTCTTCTGCTCAGTTTGAAGGGGTGGCTGTGTTTCTGCTTGACTTGCTACTGCAAAAATGAACCCTGGCACTTGGCTAAGAAATAGCCAGAATGTCTCTGCGCTGGGAGGCAGGTTATGGAAGACAAACCCAGATAAATGAGGAAGGAAAAAATCTGTAGGTGTGAGGGGGGATTCAAGTCTTGGTAAACCAGACAAATTCACTCAGAAGCAGCAGAGTTGGGAGAAATTCTGGAGGTAAGCTTGCACCTTTTCTTTGACTTGTGTGGGTTCAGGGAAAGTGGAAATCACTTGGGCAGCGTAGAGGATCTAAGGTTTCCTATTAAATGGAGGAAGAGACTAAATTTAAGCACTTACTGTTTCTTTTGAGAAACCTCACTGAATGTCCTTGCTGTAGGACACTGATAACCAAGTGCATAACCAGATCTAAGTTTCTGGCCTCTCTGTGTTTGGGTGAAGGCAGCTGGAAACTAATTGTCCTTCAGAGTAGGCTCTGGTTTTGTTCTCATTATCTGAAGCATTTAACACTATCAGAAACTTGCATTTCTTATAGAAGTAAAAATAGGAGAAGGAGCAAAAAGCTATGGTGTTGATTTGTATTTTCTAAGTGTCTGATAGGAGTAGGTGGGGGAGAGAAGGGTGTTCAGACTTTACATTTTGACTCTGACCACAAGAGAGATATGTGCTTGCCTGACATCAGGATACAGGGGTGTTTACCTCTAGGACTTGGGGATGTTTAGATTTTGGATTTTGCTTTGTCCTTTTAGAAGCATTTGATTTGACGGTTGTAAACATTTACAAGTGTCTGAAACATTGTTTACTGAATTAGGACAGACTGCATGTCATAGTTGTTTGCAGACTAATGGGAGACATTGCAATAGGTGCAGTTGGTGAAATAGGGAGACCCCTTTCCTGCTAGGGGAACATGAGAATGGCTAGCTCATGCAAGGGTGCTTAGCCAAAAAAACCTGCCTGGTGACTTTCATCTGTCCTTATAGAAAACTGAGTATCACCATCTTCTGTCCTTGCAAGTGTTTGAAGACTATTATTCCCAGCACAACTACCTGATGAGTACAGAAGGAGGAAGAGTATGTTTATTACTTTTCAGGGGTGGACCTTTGCTCCAGTGCACCATCGAGACGGTGGGATGCTCTGAGGGAGGTGGTGAGAACTCAGGTGCCGTCCCATGGCTAGAGTGCAGAAGCAGCCTTTGTGGCTATGCTGCTGGTGGTATTTGGCCAGCAGATCTTTATCCCGTGTCCTACCCACTTTAATCAGGTTTGGTCTGGTCTGGAAATCCATGTGCAGGTATGCTTTAGTCCACACAAAGTGCAGCTGCCCATGCCCCCAACCAGAGCAATTTGCTTAGGCTTCCTTAGGGCGATCTGTTGGCTTTAGGGAATAAGGGAAAAGTAAAACCTACCGTAGCTCAGTCAGCACCCACAGGCATATGTGGTGAAATGCATACCAAAAAAGCCATAACTGCATGAATCTGTCATGATTGCTGCACCTTCCCTCCAGAATTGGCACAGTTTAAGGATTCGGGGTAGTGTCTGCTTTTGGCAGTATTAGAGGGTCATTTCTAGTATCACTGTACTAGCATGATAGATTAGTCATTTCAGCTCAGAAGGGATTGATGGATTATCTACTCCTTGTCTCCTTGCTGAGAAGGGATTAGCTTAGTGATGTACTCAATAAGCCTCCATTCTTGGGATGAAGTTTCTCAGCGTGATTTCATATTGTAGCTGAAAGTACATCAGAGAGATACGATTTAGGTCAAAAAAGTAGAACACTTAAAAAGTGCCAGATTTCTGATGGAGTGTGCTCATGGTTATCCTGTCCCTGCATACATGCAGCCTGGGGGTGAAACTGGTATGTGATCACAAGAGTAAGGATGGCACCATCATCACCATTCTATAGGTATGTATTGAGCTTGTAGTTACAACCTCCGTCCCACCATTCCTAACTTTGGACTGTTTGACTTCTTAATAAATTTGTTTCTAAAGGTAGTTTGGATATGAATTTCCAATGTGCATTTAACTGGCAACAGTAAAAGAAACTCAGATTAAGCATTTGTAATTGCTGACTTCTTCAGGACTGGGATTTGAACTGGGAACCCCACTTGATGCAGTAACCCTTACTCCTTAAGCTCCAAGGCTGACTGGTACTCAATCAGCAGCTGGAGGAAGCTTTTCATCAAAGAAAGCTGAGCAGATGTCAGACCTAGGCTTTAGAGGTTTTCTTTTGATGTAAGGTCTCAGCATGGGATAGGAAACTTTTTTCAGTTTGTATGCTGGTTATGGTTGGGTGAAGGGGGGGTGTTTTTGTTTTGGGTTTTTTTCCCCTCCTGATGCCTAGAGTTGGTGAATTTCCTGCACCATATAGGGCTTTGGAGGAAGAGATAGGAAGATGAAAATTACTCTCTTTTTCCTACCCAGACTGCTTGACTGACTCTCTTGCTTCCAGCCTCCTGAGTTGGGAAGGTTCCTGCTCCATGCATGTTCCCTATCGGAGAGAAATGCCCCGTGATTCGTGTGCCACATTTCTGAAAAAGGGAGGAGCAGCTGGAGGTAGCTTACTGTCTATCTCACCATGCTTCATTTGCTCTATCAAGCTGCAGGTAAGCTCAGGGCTTCTGGAAGCTTTGGCTGCCTGTCAAAACAAACTTGAGGCACAGAAAAACAACAGCTTTTAACACTCAGTCCAGTGCAGATTTCAAACAAAAAATTCCAATGTTTGCATGAAACCAAAAATAAACACGAAAGCTATTTCCCCCATAAAACTCACTTCCGCAGCATCGGTATTTTTATGTTGAAAGGCTGAAGGAGAAACTGGTGAAAGTCAGGCACAGGGAGGGAGGGGAAGAAGGCAAAGGCAGAGATGGACACCCTGCCAGAGGTTTTGTAGGTCGTTGCTGGTGGTGTTGATGCTTAGATATCATCTCCAGGTGCCTTGGGAAAGGTGATACTCATTACTCCTTTACCTGTCTCCTTTTTTTCCTACTTCTTTCCCTGTTCTCTGCAGCCCTGTTGTGCTTTGTTCCTCCTACAGTCTGTGTTCTTGCCTCTTGTCATCTCTCCACACTGCCATTCATTCCTCTCTTTTCCTTCTTGCCCTGCTCCTTGCATCCCTGTTGAGTTTTCAGCAGGTGACCTTGTTCCTCCCAGCATGGCATCGGAGGTTGTGGTTCTCTGGTGCTGGGCTCAGCTCTTCGCTGCAGGCTCCTCCTCACCCCTGCATTGTGACAGCGATGCTGGTGGCGTGGCCGTATGGTGAACCGGTGCAGGGAGACAGAAAGCCTGTTGCTGGTCTGATTCACTGGGCTGTCACGCAAACAACACACGCAGCCTTGTGAGCAGACCGCTGGGGGTGATGCAAAGAGCAGCCAAGGCTTGCTTGCACTGGCACTACCTCTGAAATTAGGTTTTTATCCCTGGCCCTTCTTTGCTGCCAGGGAGGTGTGAAGAACAGACACAGGTGAAGTGATCTTACCATTCTCAGCTCCTGCTTTGGTGGCACAGATGCTCAGGAGAGACAGGCATGGAGAAGGCTCTGCTCATCTCTTCTGCACGGGGCTGGTGCGCAGCATGGATGGGGAACTGAGCTGGAACACTAACACATCCCTCTGCAGACATGCAGGGAACGGGCAACAGGCATGCACTGGTGTGACAATGCTACCCAATTCCAAGACCCAGCTCCAAAGTATTGTGTCACAAAATCTTTTTAACAAGGTACTTGGAAACTTTGTTTTAAACAGGCAGAATTATATACATCCCCAGAGCCTTGTTTTCAGAAATGCCTAACCATTTCTAGATGAACTATTTTAGAACGCAATAACCTATCCTGAAGCAGACCTCCAGCATGGAAAACTTCAACCCAACTGTTCAATGCTTGGTAAGTAAAATTATAACCAGCTGAAAGCAGAGCTGTGCATTAGAAAGTGCCAAGCAGCCTTAATTTAGGAGTCACTCTTTGCACAGACACTTCAGTTTGCCAGAGAAGAAAGGAGAGCCCAGCTGCCAACAAGTGCATCAGTTTGGACAGAGGGATGGAAAATTACATTTTTGCCTTTCATTTATTGTGCTTTGATATCTCTTTTGAGGAAACGTACATACATCTGTTTTTTCTTGTCTTAAATGGGTAGTTGTATAAAATCTAGCAGAGGCACATGTTTTTGTCCATCTTCTAACACTATAAAATTAAGTGTTTACAATATTGGCTTAGTTCAGTGACCTTTCCTAGCACTGACTAGCTGCCAAATAATCAGTGCTTGAAAGACTCTGAACTTGATTCTTCTCTCCTTTACACTGTTGTGGGTTTTTTTCTGTAGTCATCAGCTGACTTCATTGGAGTTACTCATTCCCTACAGGCTTGGTCTGAGTAGAAATATATATACATATATATATACACATATATAGTCTAGTTGGACTAGATGATCTCTAGAGGTCCCTTCCAACTCTAAAAATTCTGTGATTCTGTGATATTTATGTATAATATACAGAATATATATACATCTATAGAGAGAAATTATATAGAATAGAAATAAAATCATAGTAACTGGTGGGTTTCAGTTTTAGTTGACATTGTGCACACGTGCTGATATCATCAGTTTCCTGTAGCGTACTTGTAAGCATCTTTTCCCTAAAGAATACCTCTGCAGCTGTTCTTTAGAGTTTTGTGTGACTTGCTGTTACCTGTAAATTTCCCCATCGGTACCAGTTAGAGGACCAGACCAAAATCTTTGTTATAAAAACACTAAATAATTTCTTTTCTTTTTGTAGACAGTACAAAATACAGTCCTGGTTTGAGGTCCAAGAACTGGCAGCTCAGGTGAAATCCATTCTTTAACCACTCACAGCTTAGGCTTTATGCTGTATCATTAAGTGGAGGCAGTGTCCTTTCCTACTATCAAGCTTAGTAACAGATGTGACCAGTTTTGGAATGACTGTAGCAAATCATCACAGTTTTCCATGCTGCATGCCATTTGCTGCACATGTTTATATTTGACAGGTGAGAATGATACCACCCAGCATTTTTATTTATGATTTAAACCCAAAGACTTCAAGGCTTTTTATCAAAAAAAGCTGATAATGACTACTCACTTTTGCATATGGATGCTCAGACACTTCAGGTGATTCAGCCGGAGTCTACACTACAGTTCTGAGGTCTTACAGCTTGTGACTCTGGGAGCGCAGTGACTCTGAGTAAAAGTTGTTATCCACTGATGTTGGATTGCTGGTCTGTGGTGGCAGGGAAGTGCTGCTTGGTGGGGGTACACTGAGGATGTGTAACCTGAGGGTAACAGTCAGTAAGGTTATACTATCCCAAATATTAACTCAGTTGTGCCTTATGGCAAAGCTTTGACTACTGCTGAATTAAAATGACAGCAAGCAATGAAATGGTGTCATTTTTCAGTCACCTTTCAGAGTGATTCCTTTTAAGTCTTCTTAGAAACAAGTTTGGTGATCTGCCATCTTCATTTCTTCCCTGCCGTCGCTCCTGTCTTTTGTCTCCATCTGTTCATCACAAACTGAATGCTTCTCATTGTGACATCCTGCCAAACCACCATCCTCTTTCTTGAAGAGCTTTTGCTCCCTGTTCTTCCCATCTACTCAGACCTTCACCAGCCTCCACCCTTCTCCAGTCCCATCATATGCTTTCTTCTGTTGTCCTTGGCTGATCTCTGCATCCTCTTTCTACTTCACCAAATCTGTGTGGTTTCTTACTAGATCAAGCGGTGTTTAGAACTCTCACTGACTCCTTTTCCTAGGCTGCAGGTAGGATTGGTGTGAAATGTGCCAGAGACTCTAACAGGGGTCCTCCATAGACATTCTATCTCTGTTTTGAAACTGAGCCGGGAGGTCTTTAAGATTAATGTAGCAGTATTTCCATTGCTCCCTCAACAAATGCAGTACATCTGACTAGGCTGCTGCCTCCATGCTTTGAGTGTATCTGATTACCACCCCTCAGCTTACCTTTAATAAAATCCCAAGCTGACCTGGCTGCAGCTGGTGGGGTGTGATGGAGGTGACAAAATTAATTTACAGGAGGGGAAGCAAGCAGTGACAGGGACCCCTGCATAGAGATACCATTCTTTTCCTCCCTCAGCCTAAGAAACAATAGAAAAAAAGAATGCTGTAGCTGGGTGCTTCAGTATGTATCCACAGATGGTGGTTTGCCTGGCATACTCCCTTCTATACTTTTTCTTTATAAAGGGGTATTTTGCACTTCTCTGATATTTGATGTGGCCTGATCCCAGAGAGGAATGCCAGCCACTGTCAAATTTCTACTGCATGTGTGGCTTCGTTTGCGTGTCCATGTGGGATAAATCCAGGTTCTCTACAAAGCACCAGTGTTCCACACATCAGCTCTATTTTAAAGATTCCTGTTGTTAAGAAAATGCTGTTGCAATCCCTTCCAACATCACCTGTGAGGTGACCCTTATGGGGTGGTCTAAATCCAGCTCAGTGCCAACTCACCATCTGGAGGCATCTGCATCCCACTCCCCCTTCATTACCTTTACAGTGAGATGTGCCCATTGTAATAATCAATGTTTGTGTCTGAAAAATGTTAATGGCTGGTTATATACCACATGCCATACATTATCAACCCTGTGTTTTTTTACAAAGAGCTATTTTCTGAGAGCACAAGGGACTCTCTGGAAGTTTCAAGATCTAGAAACGCTGGGGAGTGAAACCTGAAGCAAAATTTGGCAGCCTGAAAATTATTTATCACCTGGGAGCAAAAGAAGAGTGGGCTGGACTTTCACCGAATCACTGCAGCCCAGAGATGTGGTCCTGCCTGCTTGCTTGGCCTTTGCCAGGGCTCCTCTGCCTAATTTTTAGCTGAGAAGGATGGGCACCCTGCCCTTACTGGGGAGAACCTTTCTCTGACGAGTGTACCTGGGCCTCAAGACAAACGTATATCCTTAAAAGCTTTTCTCCTGCAAATTCTCGCTTATTTTCCTGGTTGTCAAAGCTGCTAACAAAGATGATTTGATTTGTCCTCACAGAATAACTTCAGACAACCTTCCCAAGGAGGTTGCAGTTGCAATTTGTGATTAAAGTATTCCAGCTCACCCTGACCTGGCTGAAGCAGAGGTCCATGGGATTGCGGGGGGATGAGTGTTTGTGACTGACTTGAAGGATATAGAATATCTGGCTATAATCTTTGGGGTAAAATACATCTGTGTCACTTCAAGTTCTCAGGCCAGTTCTCAAGTTCTTATTTGTTTCCTTCCATAATAAAACTTGTGTCAGGTTCTTCCCAAAGCTATGCTTCAGCACTGTTTATTGCAACATGAAGCTTTGGGACAGACGTTGTTAGGCTCGTGTTGGTTGAAGAAGTATTTATAAGAAATCTAAAGCAACTTTATTTCCCCAGCGTTCCACACCAAGGATGTCAGGTTTGGACCTTTCCAAGGCAGCTGCCACCTTAAAATAGACCAGGAGAATTCCTATTGTTCAGGTGACATAATGAGGCTGAGATGCAAGCACAGAGGGAAGCAGTAGCTGGTATGTTTTGACTGATTCTTTTTTTTCCTGATGTCTTTTTCTTCTTTTTTAAATAATATAATTTTATAGGGGAGAATAGGGGAAGATCAGTGGCCAGCTTCTGGCTGGTGAAGTTGGGATGCACAGCCTGCAGAGAGGGTGAATGTGACTTAACGCCTACTTCTGACAGGAACCGATTTAGACATGTTCTCTGTCTCTGCAGAGGGCTGCACTGCAGTATTAAACATCAGCGCCTGATTAGTACCCCCCGCCCAGAAGTTAATAGCTGCTGGCCAGTGCATTCGCTGTAGCTTTATAAGCACTGAATTGAAGTCCTTGCCCCAAAACGTGTGGGTAGGTTCTGGTATAAAACCAAGTCCCCTTTGCAGACCATAAGCATTGCACTGTGGGGAGAGGGAGCTGCTATAAGCATCACCCTGACCAGAGATTCTGCTGAGAACCACAGGAACACATCTCAGTCAAGCTTCGTTGAACCCAGCATGTCCTCACAAACTGTTTGAGTGAATCACCGCTTACCAGCATCGGACTAAATTTTGTTGTTGACAATCCTACTTGCATGAAGTGGAGTCAGAAGGAGGGCAGCTGGTACAGCCCTGGAGATGAAGAGACCTTGGGTCTATGCCCAGTTCTGCCACAACCCCTTTCCTACAAGGTCATTTCACTTTTTCTCCTTCAAGTTACCCCCATCCTGTGTGAAATAAGAGGGCTATGAAAGACCTAGAGGTTGTCTGTCAAAAGTATTATTTTGTCAACTGAAGAAGCCATGGCAACATAAAGCTACAACACAGTTTCTGTCACAAGACTAACTTGAGTCAGTAACTGCCTTTGAAACATCTGTGGTGTGGGCTAAAAGTAGACTTTTCTACCAGAATTGAAGTACATTGAAGGAGTCACAAAAAATGTCCCAAAATAGGGGAAGGAAAGAGGGAATATCAGACAAGGGGGGGATGGACAGACAAAAGAGTGCAACAACAGTTATAAAATGCCTAAAAAATTTCCCTGCTTTTGTTGCTGTTATTCTTTTTCCAGACAGACTGATGAGTTTACTGGATTCGCTGAATTGTGATATAGTGAAGGAATTACCTGCAGCTGGGGGTTTATACCACCACTTGCTTCTAGGGAATGGAAAGTTGTTGGAGTCTTACCTGAGGGCTTTATCCAGATGTGTACCGGTTCCTATTTTGCCTTTATCCTAAGTTATGCTAACTTCTATCCTCCGTGCGTTCCTCACTGTTCTAGGAATGTGTCTCTCTAGAGATTTGAAACATTGAAATAAGATCACCAGATGATACGTTACCTGGAATAATGCAAATACATGTGCTGGAGGGGAAAAAAGTTGCTTCTCTGTGGGAGGGATTTGAGACAGCTGAAATAGCGGAGATATAGTGGGGAACATTTTGGACATGACTTTGTGATGGGACTAGCAAAACAGGCCAGTTTTGGGCCTGCCTGTGTGAAGGCAGCATGCCCTTGGACACATCACGCTTGCTCGGATCTGTAAAGTGTACATAGGAGTCTTATTAAAGAAACACATTTCTACAATGCTTTTCACTTGATTATCTCAGAGTGCTTTAGTAGGCTTAGAAGATGCTGGGGAACAATAGACACAGAAGCTGTGCTGTTAAGTCTTGCAACACGTATTTCTGTGGCAGTCATCTTTTCTTGCTCTCTTATCCAGGCATCAAAAGGAAAAGAACAAGAGGAAGACAAAGGCTGAGGCTCACATCCAACGTTTTTCTCTATCATTTTTGCCAAAGAAAAGAAGAAAGGAAACAAACACTATGGCATGTAAATAATACTTTTTTTTCCTTGTCTAATTTAGACACACTCTCATTTGTTCGCTGTAATTAGGCAGAAGGTACTGAAATTATTTATATGTCAGACCTGACAGACAATATTGTAATTATACCATCCTTTTAATAGATACTTTGACTCCTAAAAGCTTTGAATCAAAAACTTTATATCAAATGCATACATGCTTCAGCAAATTTCAGAAGTAATTGCCAGTTTCATGGTTTGTACCTGATATTACGTTGAGCTAAAGCCAGGATTTGAAAGTTTGGAAAATATGGCTCCAGATTTTTTAGCAAAGGCCATCTGAGATAACGAGCCAGAAGAAAAGAAGAGTGTTAATATTTTATGGGTCAGGTGTGTAGGAGTATGTGATATGTTTGGTGCTTTTAAGATATGCCAGAAAGTCTAATCCCAAGGCCAGGAAGGCAACCCAGCAAGCAGAGGAATTTGGATGATAAAAGAAAGTATCAACACAAATTGATGACTGCTGTAGTTAGTGTTTGCATTAAGGGGGGTTTAAAGCCCCCTTAAAGCGAAACAAAGGCTCTGCAGCAGTTGTTAGGAGATCCTTGTCTGAGGGATGGACCAACAAGCAAAGTAAGGTGGAGAAAGGGGACAGGTTTATGTGCAGCCTTGAAGGAGGATGGGGAATCATGGCTGTGCCGGCTCATCCCGGCTGGCAGCCGCACTTAGTAGGTGCTGCTGTTTCGATCTGTGACGTGGGGAATCGAGGGCTGGGTTTGCAGGGGTGCAGCGAGCATCTTCTGCTCTCACGGAGGCAAGTGAGAGGTGTGGGTACCCGCTTGCTCTGAAAGGCTAAACCACGACACTTTGCTGTTCTTAGACTACCCCTTTTTGTACCTACTGACCTTGTTGGTTTTGGGGCCTTGCCCTGGTACAGGAGTGTTTGGAGATGTTCCTCTGAAAAAGGTAGCTGCTTTTTCTTTTGTAATGTTTTCTACTAAAATATCCTCCCCCCTCCCTCCCCAAACTGTAGTCTCCTGTCTCCATAAGGACTGTACCTGACCTTGGCTGGTGGGTCACCTCTCCATTCTCCATTTATCTCCAGGACATTAGTCTGTAATGAAACCCCACTGATGCGGAACTGATGAAAATTGCATGGGGGACCCTGAATGAGGTGGTGTGTAAAAATCAGTCACCAAGGTAAAGCAAATCTTTTCAAAGCCCTTTCTTGGCAAGCAAAATAGGAACAGTCTCTGAGCATGGCTGGTAGGGGGTGATTTGTGGTGCTGTGACTCTCCTGAGGGCTGGTGGCACCAGCAGCAGGGATTGAGTTTGCTCACAGTGGGAAGTCAGGAATTTTGTTAGAAGGTATTTATGCAAGTGAGTATTGGCTGTGTGGTGCAGCAGCTGAGTCTCACAGTGTGAAGCCTGCATCACCCGTTGTCTTGATGAAACAAGCCCGGGGTGAAAGGACCGCTCCCCCCACCATCATAGCTGACAGCAGCTCTCTGTTCCCATGTAATGGGCAGTCTCCCTGTATGTAATGAACAACCATCGGAGGATTGTGGAAGTAGAAATGCTAGGATGTAAGCAGTTCTCTTGATGGAACATTCACCCTGTCTCCAGAAACACTAATCACTGTGTAACCTTCGTGATAAACTGGTTCCTGGCCATAAGCTCTCCTGTGGCCTTGTGTGTGTGCAACAGATGTGTACAACTCGCACCCCGTTATCTGTCTTTTGCATAGCATCTCTGAGAGAATATAAATCCTCTATCCGCTCTGCAAGCACGGCCTTCACATCAGCAGAGCCTGTTTCCCTGCTGCTCAGTCTTCTCTCCTGTAGCTATCGTAAATGAATGGCTGCTCTTCTGACCTGACCCACATTTGTATTCCAGTTATTCCACAACAGGATGGAGGAGCCAACAGCTTGCACTGTGTTTGAACAACGTTGTCTACATCTTAAAACACCCGAGATATGATGCTCTGCTGCGGGGCTGTTGGTGTTGGAGACAGGGCTTGTACCCACTGTTCTCGAGTACCTGTGAGGCTGTGCTTTAGAAATTGGGCATCTCACTGATTTCTGTGTACTGTGAGGAGAAAGCTCATTTAATCATATGTTGAGGGAGTGGCAGCACTGCAGGGAAAGGCCTAAAAGGCCTGAGCTGGATCCTGTGGCCTGGAAAGACAATAAAGGGTGGCACTCAACCAGACCTCATTTTCTGAGGTTACCGTTGGATGCTCATCTTTTTCTTGATTGTTATTCCAGCTTAGCAAATACTGCCCTTATGGAAGTCGGAGTTGTTTTACCACAATTTGTGCCATTAATGTTGGCTAGAGAAAGACAACTTCTATGAGAAGACATACAATTTATTTTTAGTCTACTTAAAAGCTTTAACAGTCTAATCAAAGAGTCCTTGTCAATCCACTTACAACGATGCTAACAATGATAGATTATATTGTTGAGAGTATTAGAGAGAAAGAGGATAAAAGAATAAAAACCCTTAATATACCAGTGTTAAAACTAATACACACACAGTGCTTTTGCTGCTGCAGCTTTCCCCAGATTATGCTCACCCCTCCACTGCCTGGGCACCTGGTTCAGAGGTGCTGGCTGTCCCCCAGGAGAAGGTGGGAGGGCTGCAGGTAACATAGACCCACCAAGTCCTTCTCCTCCAGCAGTGTAATGCCAACAGTGGGGCGCCTCCGTCTGCAGCTGGAGGGTGGTGCTGGTGGGGTTTCTGCCTCCTCCTTTGTTAGAGTCCACCTGGGGCAGTTTCCACTCCGTTTCTAAGGCTTTCCTTGCCATGCTCCTCGGTCCCCAGAGCCGCAGACGTCCACACTGACCCTCCAGGCAGAGCTGTGCACACCTCGCAGACCTGCTCCTCGCCCTCCTTGCTGCCCGCGAGCGGTGTTTCCCAGCCCCAAGGTCATGTTCCTCCCTGGATGCAGCGGTTGCCCATGGGGGAGTCGTTCATAGCGCCAGGGCTGCCGGTATCGCCCAGGGCCGCAGGTTTCAAGGCCCCGCTGCCCTCCCCTGCCGGCACCCCCACGCTGCCATTTTCCTCCCGGCTCAGGGGCCGATTGCTGTGCCCGCAGCTGCTCCTGCTGTGCTGCAGAAACACAGCCACGCCGTGCTGCTGGGGGCCTCGCGGCACCTCTTGGACCAGGCGAAGCAAAATCTGAGGGCAGATGGGTGAGGGTCCCAGGTTGTTAGACCGTTGCTGTTACAGCCACGGCGCTCACATGAAGCTCTCCACATGGCAAGTCCCAACCAAAGCAAGGCTGGCAAACCTCTGTATTAGGTTTTGCAGCATTATTACACATCCTGTGGCCTGTTCCTGGCAGTGGCAAGACCATATTTTGTGAGCTGTAGGCATACAGACCCCCTCCGCCAGTCCATGGACATAAGCTGTCACACATGAGTCCAGTAAGGATGTTGCAAACCCTCCTGTGGCTCAAGGCTCCTCACCAGGACCGAGCAATTGATCTTCTCGGAGGCATTTGCTCTTTCCTACCTGGTCTTGCCTCATGTGGGTCTGAGGGTGTCCTGTAGTTCTTGGCTTTGGTGCACGGCCACTACTTGGTTTACTTAATATATTATTTCGTAGCCAGGATCATTTGCACAATTAACCAAACTCTTACAATACCCAGGATTATACTTCTAGACTGTACAGCAGAGTTAAAAATTTCAGTAGTTGATGGAAGTCCTGCTAAGGAGGGTTTTACACCAAGAATGATGGTCAGCATCTTTCATTGCGGTTGTAGTGACAGCAACTTGCTCACTCTTGTCACGTACTGCAAACCTAGCTTTGGCGCACTATTGTACTGCCTGTGGGACTACAAATGTTACAAGTGGATGCTCTGTTATCTGCAACAACTGCTCAACCTAAACCAACTCTTACTAGGCTTTGTTTAGTACACACGTTAAAACTTTCTCGTAATTTTAGTGTCACATTGTGTAATTAAAATCGTGCCTTTCAATTAAAGTTATGTTACATGCACATGCGTTATAAGACAGCTTAGCCAGGCAGAGGTGATTTCTGGATGCTGGTCATACACACAAACCCAGCTGGATCCCACATAAGGGATTACAGACCCACTAGAAACCAAAGGATCTATTTCATATTCACATCTGGCTAAACTCTGTTCTAAACTGATTGCAAACTGGTATCTTTTTGTATGCAATTTGCACGTGTAAGCACTCCCGCTTGCTGGTGTCCTTCGAGAGAGGCAGCTGGGAGCACTCCGCCTTGCTGGGTTGCCCGTCGCTGCTGGCATACAGCTCTCATCTCAGAAACCCTCCTGACATAAGTTTCTAAAATCGCCTCATCATCTCCTCTGTGACAAAATAAAATGTTTCATCATATATGACCAATACATGATTACATATCATCCATGTATGTAGTGCTTTGATATCCCCATCACTGGGGACCTTTAGTTTTCTACCCATCCCAGCATCATGAATTTATACACAGGTGCTCTACATTGTACTTAAAACTGCACTATGCAGTTGTCCTAATATTGCAAAGCTACACTAACAGTATATATTTTTAAAATATAACACCCTACTAGAAATTGCTACACTTAATTTGTTTATCTTTGCTTCTCATAGTACTCAAAATACTACATTTTGCAGATACACAAAGTCACAGCTATGTGTTTTCTGTGTTACACATATACAGGCATTGCATCGTATGCTGGTGATCTGGTAATCACAACTGCTATTGATAATGGGAGGTATGTCCATCCTCGTCAAGGGAAACGGGGTTTCTCTTGTTTGGAGATGGTGACCCCTTTAAATTGGATCCATTTTTACCTTGTCACCACAGTTTGTTTATACTTTTCTCTTGTTTGAACTTTAGCAACTGATCTAAAAAAAAAGATTATATTTTTCCTTTCATCTATGCACATATCACAATAATGCACAATAAAAGCAGGAGAGAAGACACTAAGCAACATTCAATTAATAATGTCCAGAATTTGGAGTTGCTACTTATTCTTCTGTGCTACCTATGTAAGACAAAAATAGCAAAGAATGTTATTAATAGTTATCTTAGTTAACCAAGGTAGATCATTTACACCCATAGGACTTTTTGATGATATTAAGGATCTAATAAACTGCATCTTTGCATATTTTCATGCAATTTATTAGCTTATGTTCTTAAACAGCTGCTCACCGTTCCTCCATCGTATCTGTTTTTTGTTGGTTCCGTCTCTTCTCTGTAACAGAAGAACTTTATAATTTAATTTAAAAACTATTACATTAATGCATACTTTTTACACCATCTGTCTTTTTTTAATTCTTTTTTTTTTTTATTTTACCTTTTCTTCACTTTAAGAAAAAATACTGGTGTTAGCACACCAACTAGAATCATGTATTACAGGCTTAACTTTTTGCTGTCAGAGTAAACTCTGTCCCAAGTCAATTAGACTGCTTTATCATTAAATACCGTCCCCTCAAACCTTTATATAGACATGCATAATCTGCCATTTTTCCAGCCTCTATTTTTTTATGTATTGGTAGCATTTAGTTAGCATTCCTCTGTTTCAATCCTTATTTCTCTTTTTTTTTTTTTTGATATCACTCCTAAATTTCTTTCCTGCACATACTTCCACATGCGTATGGGAAAACACATCACTGCATTTAACAATGCTAATGCTAAGTATGAGCTGTTTCGTTTGTGTTGGTATCTTTTGAATTTGCTCTGCTTGTACATTTTGATTTAGCTGCTTCACATCTGATAACAGACAGGTATTATTTTTGAAAATGGTGCTTTTTTTTTTTCCCCCCTTTTTTTAAATCCAAAGCCTATATATAGTGTTTGGGGTATAGCCTATAAAAGAGCTGGAAAGAAGATGCTATTCTTTTCTCCTTGCTTCACCCTCAGGGTTTATACTGTGCTTGGGACTCCTATAACCTTCCTTACCCAGTCCTTCATACCTATAGCTCATTCGTTCCCAGCCCCGCAGCTGCACACCACTGCTCGCGCGCGCTGCAGCCCAGTGGGTATCGCAGCCTGGACTCGCTCCAGTGTTTTATCAGCCCTTAAAGCCTTCTGCTTTTTTCCCCAAACAGCCTCTGCTAACTTGAGCTGAGCGGTGTTTGGTATCCCTGCCCGGACTCCTTGCAGTGAAGCAGGCACCAGGGCGGCTCTGGCAGAGCTGAAGCAGCCCCTGCTCACCGCAGCCCTGGCTGCCCTTGCTGCAAAAGTCAACTTCTCCCTCTTGGTTTCTCTTGTAAAAATAAGCAAACAAACAAAAAAAAAACCAACAAACCCTTAACACTTCACTCCTCCTGATTTTTCTCTATCAGAGGAGCTTTCTTAATTTGCATCGGCCGCAGCCAGCACACGGTGCCCCGGCTTTTCATGTGACACCAGCGATGCCTCGTGGGCTCTGCTCCCGATTCCCCCAGTGCTCCCAGCGCAGGGGCCTTCCCCAGTGGTCCGGTTCTGGTCTGACCACGAGCCTGGGGAAGGGGGGTACCAGCTGCCCTAGACTACGACAGGGAGGGCAGGGGCCCCAGGCCCGCTTCCCTCTCTTCTCCCGCTGATCTCCAGCAGGCGATCCAGCAAAACCCTGGTGGGAACATTATCCCAGCGGGCCATATCCTCCCCGTGCTTCCGAAGCTGCCTCCATATGTCCACGCGCATTGTGCTCAACTCCCTCCTGGCCACGGTATTTTGTGCCACGACTCGGGGAGCTTCACCCTGCTGCCACGGCCTCTTGTCCTGCCACCTTCCTTTCCTCCCTCTCCCCAAGGAGGAGATCTTCGGAGTCGCACCGGTGGAGGCCGGGGTCTGCAGCACCTCCGAGTCCCTCTTCTCCCTGGGGTTTTCCCTTCCTCTGCTGCCCCTTCCTCCCCTGGAGCCCTCTCTATCCTCCCTTGCCCAGGCACCCCCTGCCAACTGCTTGCTCCTTCCCTGGGCACTCCCCAGTTTGAACTGGTGTGGAGCTGGCCCAGCAGCAGCTGCCTCTCCCCCGATAACCTGATCTGCCCGTGGTTGCACATTTCCCTGGCTTCTCTCCTCTGCTCCTCCACCTTCCCTTTTCACAGCCACCTGAGCGCTGGTAAGCGAAACAAGGTTTGCTTTAAACCTTTCTGGCACCCCAAAAAAGAGAGAACGTGGGCTCACAGGCTGGCACTCCTCTACAGAGGGGCTGCCCTCTGGATTAAAACATCTTTTTCTGTCCCACCACTCATCATCTCCTTGATAGGGTGTTTTCGTAAGGGCTGTGACCATGCTGTGCTTCGCCACTAATGCTGCTTTTAACTTTTCCATCTTGGCCTCGCAGGCTCGGTGGTCTGTGCCCTTCTCTTTCAGGATCTGTATCTTTTGCACTAAGAGTCGGATTGCTCCTTGCATCTCCTCTATAGCTTTTGTACTGACAGCCAGTTTTTCCTTCAATGCCTGATGTTCATTCAAAATGGCCTTTTTTTGTTCACACACCTCTTGATACTGGAGAGTGCGTTGCATTTGCTCCACAGCTGCAACTCCTTCTCGAGTTTTACTCTCCTCAAGTTTAAGTCGCTGAGCCTTTATTTCTGCTTTCAGTTTGGCATTTTCCTCCCTTAGGTTCTGAATTTCTACCTGGGCTGCCTGTTTTTCTTCAACTAAGCTTTTGGCCACTAACCACACAGCCCACACTCCCGCACATTTTAAGGATTTTCGGGAGAAGAGTTTAGACTTAGCCGTCTCTTTTAATTTGGCAAACTCTAGATCTGCCTGCTGGATACTTCTGCAAGAGTTCGGACCCCAGGGATTTGGTCCCCACTGCATAACCCAATTTGCCAGCTCTGACATCTTTTTTAGGCTTTACCGAAAGGGCTGCTTCCAAACTACAACTCAAGCAGGCTGAGAGAAGAGAGCAGAAGCTCACCCAGGTTTGGGCTGCTCCTCTCTTTTTTTTCTAGTGTGCTTCTTCCCTCCAGAAGGTTTTCTCAACCAAGAAATCCCCCAAGCAGGGATTTCTAATCCAGCTCTTCTCACAGAAAAGGCAGAGGGCTTTCGTTCCCCTGTCCAGGGATGCTTAGAGGCATCCCTTGAGCATTTCTCCTCCTAGGCAGAAGGCAGAGGGCTTTCCCTCCTGCTGGATTTCCCGCTTCAAGATTTTCAACAAGTCTTGAAAGGGGTGCCTCTGATGCTCCCCCAAAACTGGGATGCTATGCTTTAAGTAAGACACTTGCTGGGCCTATGAGAACACAGCGTAGCCTTGTCGCTGGCTGTCCCAGGATGGCACCTGAAAAAGCCTTTCCCAGAAGCGCTGCTCACAAAAATGCTGTGAGGGCTCCCGGGAGGGCAGGTGCCTCCTCCACTAGTTCGATGTACCACAGCTCCTGCCTTTATGTGGGCTAGAGAAACACGTCTTACACAGGAGAATCTGTTGTTAAAAGTTTTAACAGTTGGATCAAAGAGTGCTCATCAATCCACTTACAACGATAGATGATATTATCTAGAATATTAGAGAGAAAGGGGGTAAAAGGAAAAAAGATCCTTTATCAGTATCAAAACCACACCTCCCTTAGCCACTGCAGCTTTCCCTTTGTATACTCACCCCTCCGCTGCCCAGGGATGGCTGCAGGCGTCGCGACCCCCGAGTCCTTCACCTCCAAGCAGCGCAATGCCAATGATGGGTTCCCTCCGTCTGCCTCTCTGCAGTGCTGGTGGGGTTTCTGCCTCCTCCTCTGCTAAAGTCCACCTGGGGCTGTTTCCACC
The DNA here is from genome assembly GCF_000708025.1 of Charadrius vociferus. Lineage (NCBI taxonomy): Eukaryota > Metazoa > Chordata > Aves > Charadriiformes > Charadriidae > Charadrius > Charadrius vociferus. The sequence goes on along the minus strand of NW_009646437.1, from coordinate 1,160,191 downwards.
CCGTTTCTAAGGCTCTCCCCACCGTGCTCCTCGGTCCCCAGAGCTGCAGACGTCCACACTGACCCTCCAGGCAGAGCTGGGCACACCTCGCAGACCTGCTCCTCGCCCTCCTTGCTGCCCGCGAGCGGTGTTTCCCAGCCCCAAGGTCATGTTCCTCCCTGGATGCAGCGGTTGCCCATGGGGGAGTCGTTCATAGCGCCAGGGCTGCCGGTTTCAAGGCCCTGCTGCCCTCCCCTGACGGCACCCCCACGCTGCCATTTGGGGGCCGTTTGCGGCGCCCGCAGCTGCTCCTGCTGCGCTGCAGAAACACAGCCACGCTGTGCTGCTGGGGGCCTCGCGGCACCTCTTGGACCAGGCGAAGCAAAATCTGAGGGCAGATGGGTGAGGGTCCCAGGTTGTTAGACCGTTGCTGTTACAGCCACAGCGCTCACATGAAGCTCTCCACATGGCAAGTCCCAACCAAAGCAAGGCTGGCAAACCTCTGTGGCCAGCCTCTGGCACTGGCAAGACCATCATTGGTGGGCTATAGGCATGCATTGCACCACCATCATCCTTCTGTTTTCCCCAGGAGCCCCGTGTTTTGCTCAGAGCTACAACAGCCACAGGAACAGAGGAGCGAAGGCCTCGTGCTTCGCCCTGACCAAAAAGACCATGACTGAGACTCCTCAGCATTTTCATCAGGAGCTGCAAGGAGAGCAGTGGCTCTTTGGGGGCTCAATGGGACCGCAGGTGATGGCCTGACCTGCCCTATGGCCAAAGAAATACATCAGGCAGCGCTGGTGGCAAGTGTGACAATCCTACAAAGAAACAATTCCCCAAATAAGTGAAACAAGGAGAAATAGGTGAAGTTCTGCGATTATTAAAATACATAAATCCCTGCTCGTAAACCCCACTGTCCCCACTGATCAATACTTTGAGAGACATCTGAAGCTTTGTAAACTTGAAGATGTAATAGGATTAAAGCTGCAATGTGACAAGACAGCTAATTTTTAATTATTTCTAACTCCTTTCTAATTTCTACTTCATTCTGAATATTTAAAAGCCCTTCCAAATTTATTTCACAAGTTTCAATAACAACCTAGTAACTGGATGTGGCATTATAGCAATTTATAATCACCTCCTAAAATGGGGATCTAAATTAATCTTTCTACATCTCATTAGTTTAGCTATCAGAGATATTTTACAAGATAATTGGCTTTCAGCGGCTTTAATTTAATTTAATTTATTAATATCTTACATTTATATTTCATAGATGCTGTTTTAATTATTGAACTGATACATCTCAGAAACATAATTCTTTTATACAGCATCAAACTTTTGCTTTTGGGGCTCCAGAGCCTTTTTAAGATGTTTTAATGATAAATAATAAGTCCTTGTTTGTGTTTGTCTTTAGAGTGGATATCAATTTACTTTTGCCTTAGGTTCTTGCAAAGGAAAATTAGATCTTATTTTGGAACATCCTGTTTTGCAGATGAGGCTGCCTTTATTCTTAAACCAAAACTTGTTCCAACTTTGTAACATTATAAAAGTACAAAGGGAGGTAGAAGTAGTAGAAAGAACGTGCAATAAATAGCTAATTCATACCTGACAGCTATTTATGTAAACGATTTTGGTAGGCAGCAGAGTTAGGGAGGCCTGGTCTCCTGTGACACTGTGTCCCATGGCTGAGCTCTCCGGTGCCAGCAGCGATGCCACCCTACTTGAAGCTTCTCCTGCAACCGGGAGCATCCCTGGCCGCCACACCAGGTGCCTGCTCTTCCTGCACCCACGCCACTAGCTGGGTCCGGGGGCTCCCCCGCCACCCCCTTTGCTAATTAACCTGCAGGAACGTAGTATCTTGGAGACTTTCAGCTTTCTGTAAACTTTGGTGGAAATTAACTAGGAGGTTCCCAAATCGGTGAGGACAGACAGACAACCAGGCTGCATGACTGACCCCAAGAACTAACTTCCTTCAGAAAGCAGCCTAAAAATATGGTCCCTCCTAGAGCAGAATAGCAACGTTGAAACATCTGACAGTACATGTGATGATGATAATTGATGCTTAATGAATAATCCAGGGCAGTTTTAATATTTTAGCTTCATAGAATACCTTTCATCCCCAGGAGCTAAAACCATTTATAAAAGGTGTGCTGTTATCCCGCTCAGTCTCCTTTTGCCATTAAATCCACCGTTTCGTGGGGACCAGTTACATGACTGGGCCGGCACTGGGCAGGGTGTATAGCACAGCAGCACAGAGGGGCTGTGTCCCACTGTCCTGCTCTGGTACCTGCTCAGAGCAAAGTCCATTTACTGCATTTACCTCTGGCCAGTGACGGTCGCAGCCCGAGGTCCCACAGAGCCGCGGACTTCCAGTTCTGCGGTGGGAATGAATTTTCATCCCGCTGCAGGACCCCCTCACCACCACCTCAGGGGCCATCTTTCAGGTGAGAGGTGTGCTCCCGAGTTTTGCCCACGGTGGGGTTTTCCTCGGAGGTGGAGCGAGAGCCGCTCAGGAGCTGCAGAGGGGCCGGTGGTACATCTCCCCGACGGCTGCGGGGCGAGACCTCCTTCTCCCACCCCCAAGGCCCGTGGAGATGAGGAGGGGGGAAAAAGCCCCTTGCAGACCTCCCTCCACGGCAGAGAACCGCTG
>NW_009646437.1:1149329-1157357 GCF_000708025.1 Charadrius vociferus | reverse complement strand
GGCCGGGGAGGCGGAGGAAAAGCAGCCCAATAACCCCCTCTGCTGTCAGGAGACACCACGGCAGGGGCTCTCCGCACCGCCGCCGGCTCTCCCCCTTCCTTGGAGGGGGGAAAACCCACCCCAAAACCCCCCACCCCGGCAGGTCGTTCACCCTGCTTGCAGAATGCAACCGGCTGGACTCGTTTTTCCAGCTAAAGCATTAAAAAAAAGTCTACGTCAGGGGAGAGGAGGAACAACCGTTAGCAACGTCTGCTCGTTTCAAGGAACGCCTGAAGTTCTCCGGCCCTTGGGTAAAGGCAGATTTGGGTTTAGGCACACGTCCTGCTGCTAAAAAAGCCGTTCTTTGAGGGCTGTTGTGCCACCTGGGTGGGTGACGGCAGGTAGATTTGCTGGTAGGGAAGGGGTTGAGGGTGAGAAAAGTGAAATGGGGATTAAAGGCATAAAGGTTATTACTTAACAACGTCCCTTCTTCCCCATCCCCCAAAGAAACAAGCGGCTGCTGTACAATGTTGCTCTGCTTCTGCCAAATCCCTTTGCTCTTGCAAATCGTGACCTCTTTGGAGATGAGGCTAGTTGTCTGGCGTTGGGCTTTGTCTGCTGAGGATGGAGGGCATAAAAAAGGGCAGATGAGTTCCTGTTACATTATCGTGTTGGTTTTGGCCAGTTCTACATAGTGGCCTTTTGTATTTTAGAAACATTTCAACTTTTTAAAATAACTTTAACAGCAAAAGGATGCGCCAAGTCTTTCTTCTTTCCATCCCCACTCCAAATGCTCCAGGCTGGCTTTGCTCTTTCTGGTAAAGCCTCGTTGCAAGGAGGACTTTTTAGATAATGTGGATGGTGTTGGCAGCACCCCTAAGCCACGAGGGGTGCCATCCAGCTGCAACACGCAGGGCTTGGGCTTCGGGATGAGCCAGCACCTGGGTGAGCCCTGGGGACCTCCGCTGAGCTCATGGTGCTGCAGCCACTGCAGGTCAGGCTGGGACACCTACTGTGCAAATAATAAATTCTTCCTCCTATTAATCAAATCAGAGAGAAGGTCAACTGGGTTCATTTTAGATCAAGCTGAAGCGAACGTTTCTGGTGGTTCGGTTTTCTCAGCAAAATGAAAAATCTTCCCCAAAAGACGCTGTCTGAAGGCAGCCGGGAGGGCTTCGTTGTGCTTGGTTGTAACCCTGCTGTCTGCAGCGGTGCCGTAACTGTCTGCTGGCTTAGGGTGGCATTTGCAAACATTCTTCTTTAGTCCAAACCAACCTTTTCTTAGTGGGTAAATGACTGGTCCCACCACGCCCCTGAGCTCTATTCCTATACTAGCCAGGGATGCCCGAGGGTCACCCAGGGTCAGATCATGACTTTGGCATCATGTGCTCTTGCCCCAGACAGGCAGAAAGGCAAATGGATGGTTTCTAGACAGCTAGGAGAGTTCTTTTCCAAAAATACACTAGGAAATCCTCAGCTGCCACCTAGGTCTCGCTGTTCACGAGAGAGGAGGAGCAAGGGGTCCAGAACATGAGCCGAGGTCTGGATCTGGCCTTCTATGCTTCCGCCACTGTAATGTGAGCCTTTTTGTCCGGCCTGCCAAGACGCAGAGCAGTTCATGTGCCATGGAGGTTAAAAAAAGAAAATAAAGGTCCCATTAGATGCACCTCAGTTAGGGGCTGGGCCAGGGATCTCACTCGCTACCTTTTGAAAGTCAGATGCATTGGAAATGAGAACATCTTCCTAACAGCCCCCTCTGGTTCCTCTCCACCAAAAATATCCCCTGCAGCCAAACCCTTCATTCCAGGACTCCAAACGAAGGGATCTTAATATTCCTATTGATTTCAATGGGATTGGGTTCACGCCACTTAACCGTTTGCCTGCTGGAGCGAGGAGCCGGTCACTGAGTTGCCTCCTGTCACTTGTGTGCTGCAGCGGGACTCATCGGGCCCCAGGACAGCATATTCTTGGCTGTACCGAAGGAGAGTACATCGTGTTTTGTCCTTGCAAAAGGTTGTTATAAATGGTTTAGTTTCAAGAGAGCTCAATTAGATCTGGGAACTCTTGAAGGGAGTTCGTTCCTAATTATGGCTCAGAGACTTTGCAGTAGTCAAAAGACAAATGGATCCCGAAGAAAGAAGCAAACAACAGCGGGCGTTTTCACCGTGTCCTCTTTGCTGCTTATTAGCTGTGCCCTGTCCTGTACCAAGTGCTTCAAGCACTTCACTTTGCACTTCCCAGGTTGTCAGATTTCTCCTCCTAAGTTTCCACGTGTCTCAGCGCGGCAGCCAAGCGCACCGCCCACCGGTGGCACTGTCCCGTTGCATTTGGGACCTGAGAAATTTGATAAACGAGTGTTGCTGCACCTGCAACTGCCCTGTGCTGATTCCGGCACGCAGCGGCTTTCGATCTCCTTCCAAAATCAGCAGGAGATCAGTCCTCAGCAATGACTTCTAGCTAAGAAAGATAATGAAACCCTCGGGATATCAGACTGGCAGATGCTTTTTAATGGGACCTGATTGTCCTGAGTCCTGAGAGCGGCCTGGTTTCTTGGGGATTACAATCGGCCTTATTTCAACTTTCATCTCCGCTGAACGTGGTCACCGAAGTCAGGTCAGTTCTTGGGGCGGACAGACTCCGTGTGTGCAAATCCACATAGTGAAAACCACCTGGGTGCTCTCTGGGGGTGCTTCTTGCTCCAAATACTGTTGCTGGCCCCGGGGCTGCTTTTTTTGCAAGTCAAAATAAGACATTTACTTTCCTTTTTTCATTTTCTCCAGCTATAAAAGTACACCTTTGGATGGCATTATCATTAACAATACGTCATTAAATCCTGCCTTTGGTCTTTGCTGCTTTGTTTGCAGTGACTCCAACTGTAATTCTTGAAAGTATGGGTGAAACAGGAGCCAGTGCTCAGCAACCGAAGTCCTGGCTCTCCCCCATCCTAAATGCTGACCGCCCCAAGGCAGCGGGAAGGACTCTCTTGTTGATGACCGAGAGATGAGGGGTCCCTGAAGCAAACCCTCTTTACAGTTAAAGCAACAGCAAACTGGCTGCCGGTTGCCGTCCAGCTGTAAGCAGTGGTTTTTGCCCTCTGGGACCGGTCCCACGTCCTGTCTCAGCAGCCTCGGTGCAGGTGCAAGGCTGGACCCAGTAAGGGGTTGGGCTGGTTCCCCCCCTCCTTGTCTCCCAAGCCCTTGTGCCAACGCGCTCACGTGTTGGGTCCGGGAGCGGGTGACAACTCACATAATGCCGACTGGCAGGTGACCATGGGAAATGCCGCACGGGTCACGTCTCTGCAAGCCGGGCTCAGCCTAAGTCTCCCAAGATGCGTCACTAAGACTCTTAGGGCTAAATCCCTCCCCGCATAAGTGCAGCCAGCAGCAGCCCTGCAGCGGGGATGCGCTCGGACCCCCGCTCGTGCCCACTTGCACCCCACTCAGCTGCCGCTGCTCTCTGCGCTTCTGACTTGGCTTGTCGAATTGCTTGTCGCCAGCTCTCCTTAACCAGAACTTTACCTTCCAGGAGCCCAGAGCACCTGGAAAATTTTTACCTTTCTGTACCTGAGAGCAAGGTGTGCAGCTGGGGAGCGAGACCCTGCCGGGCTGCCCGCTGTCGGGGGGATGCGACCATCCAGCAGCTTCGAGGTGGCTGTGATCTGGGGATCCTTGCTTAGAAAAAACGGCTCTCGCACAGCAGAAGGGCTTCGCGCCGCTCCGGCTGCCATTCAGCTCTGCTCCCTGCCTCTCACGGGCAAGGAGAGGGAGAAGGGACGGGATCCCGGCTGGCTCCTCGGCAGACGGGGGGTACAGCCTGCCTCCTGCCTGCCTGCGCCCTGCCTGTGCTGAAGGCAGACTCTCACCGGGGACCAGGCTGGCCTTCGGCTGGTGTGTCCTCACAGCACCTCTTTTGCAAAAAAAAGGCCGGCACTACCCAAGCATCCCTCCCACAGCTGTCCCCGTGTGAACCCAGCCCTGTCCTAACTCCCTGGCTCTCATTTCTTGCCCGTCGGGTCCGAGCCACCCAGCCAGCTCGGGTTCGTCTCTCCCTCTCCCTGTCTTTCCATCTCCCCTCCTCTCCTGGGATCCCGTCTCCACTAAACTGGTCTCACCAGTCTCCACCTGGATTTTCTGCCAGTCTGAGGCAGGTCTTCACACATGTCCTGGGCAGGCTTATTTCTGCCCTCTCCCTCACACCCCGCAGAGGGGAGCCACGCGTCCTCCTAGAGCAGAGGCAGGGCACCCCGTCCCCTGGCAAGGCGAGCAAGAGCACCTCTCTCCAGAGCGAGGGGGAGGCCTTCTCCTTTCTTTCCCCATGAGAAAGAGATAGGAATAACATCCACACCTTTCCCCCGGGGCGGAGCAGACACCCGCTGAGTATTGCCCTGCTACCCACAACCCCTCTGCAACCACGGGCTTCGTTTCACACAGACGGCAGCTTCGGAAACATTTAGTAATTAGTGCCGGAGACAGCAAAGAGCTTTGCAGGAAAGCTGAGAGCATTCCCAAAACTGCTCATTAAAACTCCGGTTCCTCGGAGCCGAGCAGCTGCCTGGTGGCTTCCCAGGCAGTGCGGGGGACGGGGCTGTGCCAGCCCCCTGCCCGCCCTCCTGCCCGCACCCTGGCCACCGCGCTCAGCCCTACGCCTTGCAGCGGGGTGCCCCGTCTCCCCTCCGAGGAGTCGTGTCCTCTTCAGGCTGAAGATGTCTGAGCGGTCAGTGCCCGGCGGCTGCAGCATCCCCAGCCGGGTGGGTGCTGGGCTTTAATCTTCTCCCCTTCAGGGGCCTTTGCAGTGGTGGGGACCGTGCCCAGACCCAGCGTTCCCGTGGCTTTGTGAACAAGGCAGGTGTGTTTGTGGGGTGGCCTGGAGACTGTATGGGAAGGTGTGATAACAGTCACGCTTGCTTTTCTCCTGATGGTTCCACTGTTACACATGCTGCTGCTCCACGTGGTCATGGCTTCGTTGCTGGGTGCACACAGAGAGAGGTTTCATAGAAATATTTTTTAATTATCTGGGGAAATAAGTGATTACAGCTGACCTACAGAACTCACAGCTGTAGGACACTGCTGAAATGCCCATGCTTGAGACCAGCTGGGTGGATATTACTATGGTTAGGACATTGTTTAAAGTTAGTTGGAGGTGGGCTGGTCCCATCCGGAGAAGAAGAAGAAAAGAGGGGATCTAACTACTGTCATTCGTCACCTACGTGTGGCTGGTGAGAAGGTGGAGCCAGGCTCTTCTTGGAGGCACACAGCAACAGGCAACAGGAGCAAGTTGCAGCAAGGGAAGTTGTGGTTAGAGAGAAAGAAAAATGTTCATGGTGGGGATGGTGAGGCACTGGAACCAGTGCCGGGGAAAGTGGTGGAATCTCTGCTCTGGGAAGTGCTCATAGCTCAGCTGGACCAGCCTTTGGCAACCTGTCCCAGCTTTGCAGGTCAGCCCAGCTCCAAGCAGGGGCTGGACAGGAGATCCTGGACCAGATCCCTTCTGCCCAAAGCTGCTTTGTGATTCTGTGATCCACATCATCCACATTCATGTGATACTTCTGAGATTAACCTGAGAGTTTACTGATGCACCGCATCACCTATGTTGCTACAGCACTCATGCCAATAGGACAGTGTTGGGGACTCCCTAAAACAAAGCTCTGAACCAGCCTCAGCCCCACAGGATCTCAGCCTCCACCATCTCCATGAGTATCCCAGGCAGCCACAGCTCGAGGCACCGCCGGCTTTATTAACCAGGGGAAAACATGGGAGTTTCAGGTGAGAATTTTTGGTCCATCTCACAGGTAGGTTTCTCAGCCGTGGTGTGTGACACAAATCTTGTTCTGGAACTAGGAGGAGAGCTGTGGTAGGGGTTCATCTCCTCCTTGCCAGAGACAGGGAGATGACAGCAGAGTATCTCTGCAGTCCAGGGACCTTGCGGTCTTGTTTCTGTTACAGAGATGAATATGAGAGACTGAAAGACAGGTGCTGCACAGTGCTGGACCCAGCTGTGTATAAAAATATACTGCTCCATCCATCTCCACATAATAAACACATTAAAAAGGAATGAGGTGTGTCTCTAACTGTCTCCAAGGCTTTACGTGGGCCAAACTGCGGGTTTTTTTTTTTTCCTTTTTACAACAAATGGAAGTAGAGCAGCGGGCTGGTTTCAGGGGAGAGAAAGGAGTGGGAGGTAGAATATCACATCCTATTTCCTCTTTTAAACACTTGGCAAGGGAGCGGACTTTCCATTCCCATCTGGCACAAGCAGACTAAACACAGGTTCCCTTCTGATAGCCATCTGCACTCTTCTGCTACCTTTTCCCATCAGTCTTCTGCAGGCAAAACGCAAACCCGCGCACTATTTAGAGAGACTTGAATTCAGGGAGTGTAACCAAACGGTCCTTTTTAGTTACCTTCCTTCCAAGTCACTGAGCAGCGAGCGCCAAGCCAAACAATAACCCCGGTTAATCAACAGGCTCAGGACATGAAAGCAACTCCATTTCCTATTTGTGAATGCACAGATGTTGTTTATCTTGGATCTCCCCTTGTTGGTCCCCTGGGATTAAATCAGAGGCCTTTCGATGGAGCGTGAGTGATTGCTTTGCTATTGAAGCAGCCCGAAGCAAGGCTTGGCCAGCCCCACTGCTCTACCTTCCTCCTTCTCATCTCCCTAACGATGGGTCTTTTTGTTGGTCCACGGGCTCTCCGCAAGAAGTGGGGTGTATTGTGGCACCAGGGACCATCGGCTCCAGGAATGCTCTCCACCGCAGAGCCAGGTTATCTCTGTAGGGACCCGCGCCAGGCACACCCTCAGGATGGTGAGGCTGATAGCTCTCATGATGCAGGCGCTGGTGAGGCTGGGTCAACCCTGGTGCTGATAAGGGAGAGGAGCTTCCTTGCAGGTGCAGCTGTGGGTGCCTGACTCCTCTGCAGCTCCGTGTTCATCCAGCCCGTCCCACCTTGCAAGCCCAGCATGATTTTGGCCAGGTCAGGGAACATCATGTTTCAAACAAGGTGCTGTTTTTGGTGTTGATGCAGTAGCTGGTACTACAATAAGAAAGCATCCCTGGTCAGGCCCCTGTCCCATACCTTGGTTCCAGGTGCTGCAGCTGAGCTGCAGGTTTTGACGATGTCCAACATACCCCAGTGAATCTGTTGGCTCCATGTGTGAGCAGGCTTGGTCCTCACGTGTCCCGCAGCGGTGAGACCCTATGGTCCATGGGTGGGCAAGGAGGATGATTCCTCCTCCATACAAAACGAAGATGCTCTGAAGGTCCAGGGACATTTGCCACCTGATGCCAGCTCCAGCCACTTCGCTCAGCCCTGGTAGGGAAGGCTGCTAGTTCTGCCGGCTTATGTAGCCTTTAATTTCAAGTGGAGAAGGCCATCCTTGTCCTTCCCCGTGCCTGTCAAACTGCTGCAGAGCCCGACTAGCATGGCCTGAGCAGCAAACTCTCCCGCAGGGGTGGCTGCGCATCACGGAGGTGTTGGCAATGCTCACGCGTGGGGTTCGCTGAGCATTTTGAGAGGCTGTTTGTGGGATGAGAGCCACTTCTTGTAGCATCGGTTGTGACAGCACTCACAACCTGCTTCCTCGGCTGTCAAGTGCTCTTTTTTGATGGGGGTGTGGGGAGGGGAAGCCACGGTGATAGTTTTCCCTATTGCAGAAACACCCTGACTGCAAGACAAAGCTGGTGGTGGCTGAGGCTGTGTTTGCAGAGACACCTTCCCACCCACAAACCCTCTGGCGCCGTCTGCCTACTAAACGGGAGTCCCCTCCGCAAAACCGGCAGGCGGGCTTTCTCCATAGCGTCGAAACGCCGAGCAGCTCTGCATATGGCGTGACTCGCCTGTCCTGTAAGGCGAAGATAAATAGATGTGTACACCCGCCCAGGGCCGGGCTGCGGCTGCTTCCCGCACAGGCAAACGGCATGAGATGCTGCAGGGCCGCCCGTTCCCGGCAGAGAGCGTGTCCCGCACACGCCGGCGAGCGCAGGAGGCCTCTCACACAAGGAGGAGGAGGAGGAGGAGAACAGCCATGGATCCAGAGCCTGGCAGCCAG
>NW_009646437.1:1141555-1149260 GCF_000708025.1 Charadrius vociferus | reverse complement strand
GCAGGTGGGGGGGCTGCCCCCATCTCCAGGCCCAGGCTGGGACGGGTCTGCTGCGTGTGCTGGGTGCCCTCAGCAGCCGGGAGCGGTCCCCGCAGCGGGGCAGAGGATGTGGGTTTTCCTGTGGTGCAACTGCACCGAGGTCGGTGGAGGTTTGTCTCTTCTGTTGCAGCATGACCGAGCTCTCCGACTACAATTTTTCATCTGCAGTGACAGATTTTAGATAAATCTCGTCCCTTCCCCTGCAGGCTGGCCAAACGATTCAGCTGCCAGAGGACAGCAGCCGCTGTGCCCCTTCCTGCCATGGGAAGTACCCAGAGCTGTGCAAAACTAACCGCAGTGACCCTCGCTGGGGGCCTTGCTGGAAGAAGGGGTTACGCAGTGAAGACCGTGTCCCATCCCCGCATTTGTAACCGTATGGGATGTGAGGAGCTGGGGCCGGGGTCCTTTCCCCGCTGCTTCGGGAACGGCAGGAGTAGTGGTGGGCAAGGGGAGGGAGGAACTGTCCTGCTACACCGTTACTCTGGGTGGTGGGTCATGGAGCAGGGAGCGAGATGGCTCACCAGGAGCAGGAGCCCTCATCCCCATTGGGTCCAGGCTGGAGGAAGGGAAGAGCTGCCGCTGGGTAAGCGCAGGACTGCAGAGCTGAGCTACTTTAGCTATTCATTCCTCGAGTCCCCAAAGAAGCAATTACTGCATCGATCCCTGTCTAAGCGAGCTTTCGGAGCAGAAGGCAAAAGGATAACTAGCCTCTGCTCTTAAGTAGGAAGCTGAGGATTTTATGGGATTATTTCTTGCTCCTTGAGAGATATAGGTCTCTTTAGGTCAGAGTGAAGGCTGGGGCTGAGCATCATGGTTTGATTTAATAGGCACCAGTAAGAACCTTTCATCAAGACTGGGATGGGACAGGGTTATGACCATACGGGACCACGCTGGCTCTTGCACACATGTGCACGCACAGGAGAGAGCAGCGGGACAATCACCACCAAGACCAAGGTCTGAGTCCCTCTGTCCCGAGTGCCTGGATCCGCTCCCCAAGCTCGAACGTGCCATGACCCTGGAGGACCTGGATGCATGTGAGAAGCCAGACCTCCCAGCACGGCCTGGTTCAGGTGTCCTCTGCCCCTCATCTGCACTGTGGCCGTAGCTGTTCCTAGTCTGCCTTTAAAGGGCTTTTATCCAACAACCAGCGAAGCTTGGGGCTGAGTGCTGGGTGAGCAACCATCCTTGTAACTTCATTAAACTTTAGTAGTGATTTTCTCTCCTCAGTCCTTTCAACTCTTCTTAATGCAGCTAACCTTGCTGGGGAACTTCCTGAGGACTGCCTTGCCCCCACCCATTCAGCCTCTCCCACGCTTTGTGGTGGGGACGCGATGGCTTACCTGCACTTAGGGCAGCCGAAGCTAGAGCATTGGCTCAGTTATATCGGGACAGATGTGCTTGACATTGATAACATTAGTCCTCTTTCCGTGCAAAAATAGCATTACTGGTGTAAAAGCTGCTTTGTGCTCTTATAGCAGCAGCCACAGTGGAGAGCCGCATTGCTTTAATTACAGCAGCAGAGCCAAAAAAGTACCACAGCAGAGATGAGATCTTACAGAAGCGATAAATTCCCCTGGTCAGCTCCCATGTTTTGGTGTCTTCCTGACACTTGGATTTACACGTTGCCTCTCTCCCTTTTGGGCAGGGGACTCGCCTCTGCGGTTCTCAGGCCCCCAGTGTCTCCCTGTCCAGTGACCTGCCAGAAAGTGGCAAGGGCTGGTGTTGTCTCTAGGTCAACTCTTCTCAGGGAACTACTAACCAACAGATTAAAAAAGGGAAATAAGTACCAGCAGGACACGCTGGTAAAAAAATCAAACCTGCTAATAAATAAACCCCTAGCGTAATGAAAAGGTGAAATGCAGTGATTCAGTAAAGGATTCAATTTTTTAAATGAAAATATTTTCCATAGACCGATTCCAGCCAAAATGCATTTCACTTCCCCTGACAGAATATAAATATTAACCCAGACACTCTTTGTTCTTAACGTGTCCTTTTGTATTGGCATGATGCGGAGCTGCACTGAGAGCTCGCATCTCCTGCTGACTTCCTTGCGGGTGCCGGGTCCTTGGTCATCTCCAAAGCAGACCAGCGAGAACACTTTCTCCTCCCCTGAACGTGGAGCTCCACGGTTTGTCCACGCTGTTTCGGAGCAGATCCCCTGCGAGTTCTGTCAGGGTTCAGCAGAAGGACGGAGATGACACCTCCTTTTACAGGAACCTGAAGGAGGTGCTAGTGGGACGTCTAAGCCATATGAGGTCCCCATCAAACGCCCTTGCCCGGGGTTTTGAGCCCAATTCTCTGCTTCTCAGTGGACTTTACCTTATTGCAAAATGGCTGTGAAACTCTGCCCTTCTGGTGGGAGCAGTGGGCAAGAGAGAGGGCCAGGGAGAGTAAAGATGATGCTGTTTCAACCTCTTGGCTGTTCGCTCCAAGAAAAAACAAACCCCAACCAATCGCTTGTTTTTAACAGCACAGAAAGTGAGGGCACAGACTGCTTTTATACCTCCTTCCTCTGCCCCTCTCCCCATCCTCGATGATTTTTGTGCTGCATCTGCATGGAAAGTCAGGGAAGAGCAGGCATAGTCTTCCCCTTGTCCCCATCACAGAGACCAGCCCCGAAGGGCAGACGTGCCTGGGAAGCCTGACGGCTACGTGGGGGCATGGATGGCCAGGACCAGGGACTGGATGAAACACTGGCCAGGATGGACATGGGGCCAATGAGCTGTGCTGTCTTTAGCAATGGATAAGAAAAGCAAGGAAAACCGTGGAGAAAACAAACAAGTTCATCACATTTTAGGTTTCTCAAACCAGAGATGTGACTGTGTCTTCCGTCCTTTCCTCCTCTCCATCACCACCCCCTCTCCTCTCCTCCTGCTTATCTACAGCAGCTGCCACCGTGCCAGCAAAGGCCCCAGTTCAGTAAAGCCCTTAAGCACAAACTTAATTATCAGGACAAGCTTAAGGGCTTTGCTGAATTGGTCCTGCAGAGCTGGATGGAAACCTGCTGAGCATCCCCCTGGCCAGCCTTGCTGGGGTGCTGTGGGCTTGGCTCCCACTGTGGCCCCTTCTGTCCTGGGGGTCAATGTGAAATAAAACCAGAGGCAACGTTAGAAAACCAGATTCAATTCCTGGCCCCTTAGCAGCCCATCTGTGTCCGTAAAATCAAACCCCTCTGCTCTGCCAGCTGTATCCATCCTCCTTGCTTCTTGACACGGGGCACAAACCCCATTTTTCCTCTCTGCTCCCCAACCTGCCTCGCAACCAGCCATGCAGGGCAGCACATCCACGTGGCTTTTTCTTCTCAAGCACCATCTGGAAGTCACTGTGAAATGCGATGCTGTGTGGAAAGCGGCTGGAAAGAATGACACCGTGAGAGAGAGAGCCTATTTTTTTTTCCGAGGAAATAAATAGACCGTGCACCACAAGTGTGGAAAGGAGAGGGTTCGTGCCGGGTCAGGCACAGGTAGGGCCATGCAGGGACAGCCCGGAGTTTGACTGAGCTGTAGTCACTGCCCCCTTAGGAAGCTTTTGCTGAGCAGAGGCGTATGGCACAGTCTTTGACGATGCTACCGAGGTGGCAGGCTGAAGGTGGCAATGGTTTCAATCTGTCCACAGCATCCCCGGGCACGCAAACTATTTATGGGGGGCCGTGAAACACGGGGGAGCAAAGCAAGCTCCTGCTTGCTGCACGGAAGCTCCCGTGTGTGCAGGTAACAGGAATCTGGGAGAGGCTGACCACCACCGCCCCCTTGGCTGAGGAGAGGGGCTTTAATGTCCCGGGTGCTGGTGGGGGTGTCAGGCGAGCCAGAGCTTGAGGTCTGGCTCCGACATGGTTGCGGCGATGGCCCGGTTTCAACTATTTCAAAGGGCATCGGCCGGTCAAATCGAGCCCCAAATTTAAATTTGTTAAAATAACTTTTTGCAAAACATTAGGATGGAGAGAAATGTTTCCATGGTTTTGTTTTTAAATTCCGAGTGGGAAGAGTTTATTTTTTCACTAGGAAACTTTCCCCGTAGGATTCGCGACGCTGGCTGGGAGACAGGAGCCGGCAAGCTCCGCTCCCAAATGGAGGTGACCCTGGGGGTGACCCTGTGCCGGTCACGTCGCCTCGTGCAGCCTTACTTACCCCCCCGGCAAAGGGGATGCGGCAGTGTGTAGGGCCGTGGAGGGTCTGGGATGCCAGCACTGCTGCAGAGATGCTCAGCCCCATGGCTATCATGCGAGTAGCCCCCGTGGCCCTCGGCTGCCTCCAAATCTGGACGGGTACTATGGTTGAAGTATCTGCATGGTTGAAGGCAAACGCAATGAAAACTCTTACACTGCAAGCAGGTTAGGGGAAAACCTGGGGAAATGACCCCTCCCCCCCCCGGAGTTTTATTTCTCCTTGGCTCTGGTTATACACAAGTGCCTTCTATGGGGATAGCGATGGTCTGTTCTTCACCGGTGTGCTGCTCCCGCTAGATTGCTGCTGATTTGTAACGTACGAGTGAACGGCTGTTATCACTTGTTTGCCTTCTGTTTGTTTACACTGTCCCAAACCCCAAAATATTACAGAGATTTATAAAATTAACTGAAGGAAAAAAAAAAAAAAAAAAAAAAAAAAACCAAACCCAAAAGCCGTGAGAGCTCATCTGGTTTCAATCAGCTCAGCGCCCTGGAAATCTGTTTACCCCAGCTGAGAGTCCAAGGGCTGCTGCTTCTACCCCCAGGTGACCAGGTAGTCCCAAGTGTCTAATGCAAAAATACGCGGCAGTGAATCGGGGGTCTGGTGAGCATGTGAGATGAGGAAAGAAGTGGAAATCAGGGCAGGCTGGGCTCCGTTTACTAGAACTGGCTGAAAACAAAAGGCAAAAATATGGCACTTTGAAGTGCTTGCGTCTTGCTCCCGTCACTGGAGCGGAGGAAGAGCACAGTTCTCATTGGCAATTAAATACTTTGCAGTTCAATACTTTGATCGGATCCCATTTTATTCTCTCCTCCCGTGTTCTGCTTCCTGGCTGTGCAGCCACGGATGGTGGGAAACTCCTCTTGCTTCGCCCCCTGAGAGGAGTGACAATTTGGCCTTTAAAGATCTGAGATGTAATGAAAACTGATTGCTTGGACGCGTGGATTTCTAAGGCAGGGGCTCAGCAGCTCAAGGGTTAATGCTCTCCCTCACTTTCAGCCCAGACATTGATATAAGGGCTTATCTACAAGGGGAAGCTTGTTCTTATTAAGGTAGGAGCTGCAGATGAGGGTACAACAGCTCCTCCTACTCTGCCCCTGTAGCCCTGGCTTTTCATACCTGGCTGGGGCAAACACCGAAGAAGGAGGCACAGCTTCTATAGGAGAACTCTGCTGTGTGGAGAACACCTCCCAAGGCTTATAAAACATCTCCTGGGATACCTGAATACTTTCGCAAAAGACTTCCCCCAGGGGAAGGGCCAAAGGTGCAGAGTTCCCGGTACACACCTCACCCAAGAAACATTACACTTGTGGGGGGAGGGTTGGAATTAAGCCGTGCCTGATCCAGCAAAGCACCCAAGCGAGGTTGATGGAAATCACGGGAGGTGTGCCTTTTCTTTCAAAA
The DNA here is from genome assembly GCF_000708025.1 of Charadrius vociferus. Taxonomy (NCBI): domain Eukaryota; kingdom Metazoa; phylum Chordata; class Aves; order Charadriiformes; family Charadriidae; genus Charadrius; species Charadrius vociferus. The sequence goes on along the minus strand of NW_009646437.1, from coordinate 1,143,651 downwards.
AGACTATTAACACGCTTATGGTTAATCACACGAATAAATCTCATGGTGGCTTAGAGCCAAAGCGAGCAATAAAAGCACCGATCCCCAGGCCTCCCGATGGGAATTGGCTAGGGACGGGGCCGATGTTCTCACCAAGTCGCTGGGAAGTAATCCACACCCTCAGCACGTACGCGCCTGGGGACTTTTGCTAGGGTTCCCCCCTCCCCTCAAAAAGCTGTTATCTAGGTGCAACCATGAAACTATCTGCCCGTGCCAGCTGGGATGGCAAACCGAGCGTCCAGAGGACATGGATGAAGAGTTGATCTGAGCTGCTTTTTCTCAGCAGTGGTTGCGGGAGCTCTGGAGGGTAGTGGGAGGGGAGGGAGAGCCCCAGTCCTGTCCTCAGGTCTCCTTTCGGGGGCTTGAGTGTGTCAAGAATTAGATATCTAAAGGAACTTGCTTTTCAAGGAGGGGAAGACCTTGGACCTCAAGCCCTGCCAAGTGTAGGAAGGCATTTAGAGAGACGACTCGGTGTGCCTGATGCGAAAGGGACTTGTGGGAGCATGTGAGTTTTTCATTGACTTTTATTTTGTATGAACAAGAAATCCGTACTAAGTATGCATATGTCTGAGGGAGACAGACAGGCTTTTTTCTGATGAAACATCCCAGGGATCTGAGCTATGGCTCCATCTCATGTCCCAGGTTTCAGCTGAACATGGTGGGAGACGAGGGCACTCAGGGCAGGCTGTAAAATTCATTTGAAGAGACCTCATAATATGGATCGACACCGCCTGAAGCAGCTACCCTGCCTCTCTCCTTCTCTGAGTGGTCTCCCGGCCCCTGCACGTACCATCAGGCACCAACTTAGGCCGTTCAACTTCAAAAAAGTCTTTTAAAAGTCAAGCCGTTGTCTTCTTTTAGGGCAGAAATTAGCAAAACCAGTAAGGACAAGCACGTGTGTCCCGGCCTACGCAGCAGGGAGAGGGGGTCCCGGCGGCCAGGCCAGCGAAATGCAGGGGAGCCATTTCCCCGGTGCTTTGGAGACTTGGTTGCCTTCTTACTCTTCTCCCCGGCTCCAAACTTCGAGGAGGTTTGGTGAGGGCTCGGGGGCTGTGCGCAGTGAGTCTGTCCTGCTGCCGCCCTCCCGAGAAGGCTGCAGAAGGTTACTGGTAAGGTTACTGGTAGCCCTTCGCAGTGTCCTCACCCGCACCCATCCGAATTTCCACACGTCTGCAGGGTCTAGATCAGCTCCTTGTGAATCATTTTAATCTGGCACAAAGCAGCAGCTTGCCGAAGCCTGATGTAAAACACCCACATACATTCCCATTATATAATATGAATGTAAGAAGATTAAATTATCCGGTCTGAGGAAACACATGCACCTATGTATGTACACATTCATACACAGTCTGGAGGTTGGCTGAGTGGAGCTGAGGGCAAAGCTTCGCTTCTAAAACACTGAACTTGCACTTGTTAGCACTTAAAACACCGGGGCAAATAATGTGTATATGCCCGTGCATAGACCTGTATATGAAACGCTGCAGCAGCTCTATGCTCTGCATTTGAGGGTGATGCACGGTAACTGCGGGCAGCGTTGGTAGTTGTGTGTTTGGTTATCCACTTTGCTGGCAAAATCTGAGCGGCGCCATGGAGCAACAGGTGGAACAAACCCGGTCCCCACGCTAAACTTTCCCCACCAGCGTACGGCAAGGTGAGAAAAGAGAGGGGAAAGCAGTCTCCAAAACCACTGAGAATCTCTCCGCAGCCTTGGTGGGCCCGGCCCATCCTCTCCCCGAGAGCAGTGCCCAGTGGGCACCCACGCTGGGCCACAGCCCGTGGTCCTCAGGATACTGCCTGAGCACCACCAGCAAACGGATTCGCCTCCTTCTCCTCCCGCGCCTTCCCGCTATCGATTCACACCGCTTTGCTAAATATAGCTCGGCCTCGTGAAACCTCTCACTCCGCTTTTACCCCAGCTAGAGGTGCCGGGCACGGAAGGTGCTCAGAAGGGCAGGGCTGGGTGGCCGTTGTCACCTCTCCGGGCCGTGACCGTGTGCCGGAGCCCTCCCCCGGTGGCGGCGGCGGGCCGGCTCACGCTCGGGCTTAGCCCCCAGCCT
>NW_009646437.1:1118760-1140680 GCF_000708025.1 Charadrius vociferus | reverse complement strand
AAGGAGCTGCGAACGGTGGGAATTCGCGTCACTTTCTCGGGCTGGAAATGCCATTAAGGCTGTAAAAGCAGAGCTGGAATTGGCGCCGGCCGCTCCGCTGGTGTGGAAGTCCCTGAGGTTGTAAAATAAGTCAGCAGGAGCTAAAACACACCAGCTTAAGAGAAAAAAAAAGAACAAAAAACCCCCGCGCTTGCACTTATTCACTGTGTTTTTCGACTTTCCCACCTTAGGGGGCAGAACTGGGGGACGTGGAGTTCGGAGTGAGCGGCTGCTCTTCCAGCCTTCCGAGGTGCTCCTGAGCTGTGCCCCCGGGGAGAAAGTCGGGGAGTTTGCTCCCAGGGGCAGGGGATGTAGCACCGGTTTACCAGCTCTTTCCACCCCCTTTCGGGGGGGGAGCAGGAAGGAAGGGACCAGAAAAAGCTTGCTGACAGCCTTTTCTGCCTGCTCGTCTTTCCCGATGCTGCTTAAATCTTGCTCGGTCCTTCTGGAGCCCCTCGGATGATTTGAATATGTTGTCTTTTGTTTCTAGCTCTGATTATCTGAGATCAGCTGAAATGACTGAAGTGATGATGAACACCCCAGCTATGGATGAGATTGGGCTAAGCCCCCGCAAGGACGGCCTGTCGTATCAGGTAAGTGCTTTGCTGGCTGCATAGGCAGTAATCCCCTATGGAATTGCCTGGGCTGGACTGCAAACTGGGTCTAATGTACCTTTCCATAGCCTGGTCTAATAGTAGGTCTTGCTGTAGTGAGAACTAGTCAACAGACTGGAATGCTTGCTTGGCAGTAGCTGGTTGTCTAAAATATCCCTTGGTATCGGACTGGATTGGCAAAGGACTTGGTTGTTTCTGAAGCGATTGAGCCCTCGCTCATTCAGTATTTGTGGGGGCTCAACGGGAGGCAGGGAGGTCAGTTAAAGAAGGATTTGTCCCACTCGCTGGGCTGGGAGGATTCTTGAGATCTCTATAACATGGCATACAAATGATCTGCCTAGAGCAGGAGGGAGTTGTTTATATGGCACTTACGTTTTTTGATCTGTTTCGTGGTTTTCCTGATGGATGGGCTCATTTGAGAGGGTTAACAGTTTTCTATAAGATACAGTGAGGCCCGAGCCAGCTGAAACAAGCCTTGAAATGTCGCTGGGGATATCAGTACCTGAAGGCATGAGCTGCATTCATTCTGAAAGTTCTGAACAATGTAATTGGCTATTAACCTCTAGATCAATGACTAAGGTGAAGAGGTAGTCTTAGAAACTAGCTTGAGCCTCAATCCTTTAGTCTCAATATTGCTGTTGTTCCCTAGCTTGCAGTTAATCAAAGGGCCAGTGGTGAGTCTTAGCCTACTAGATCCATGTTTTCCTACTCTTCCAGGAGACTTGTTGATGAGATTTAACACAGGCACTGAGTGCATGCGGATGACTTGCATCTGGTCTGTGCATCGGGTGTCTCTTACCGGCAGATCCTGATGCAGGGTTCTTGCTTTGCAGATGTTACACAACCTGCACAGAGGCAGTTGCTCTAAGCGTGCATTCAAATGAGGTGGGCTGTTGTGTGCTTGCATATTTACGTCTGAAAAATGAGCTACAAGACAGTAATAGTGCACTGAAGTGTGAAATCAACTGAACTATGGGGCCATGGCTGAGGCCTCCAGCAGAAGCTGAAGCTGCGGGAGGAAAAGGGGCTGCATTGCTTTTTTTGGTCAGAATTCTGGATCTGGATAGTACAAGTTGTTTGGTTTATTGCCTGTGTGGGGAAATAGCTGTGCTGTGCTTCAGTGCTTGAGTTAGCAGAAAGCATATGGTCTCTTTTTGCTCTCCTATAGAGGGAGCGTACAGCAATGAGTGGTTATAAACCTGAAGCAATCAAACCAGCCTGCATGGGATGTTCAGTTGTCTTTATGGGTCACCATATGGAGAGGCTTAACCCAGTCAGGTCAAATGCCTCTATTTACCTATCCAAATTTTCCAGCGAGATGAAGAATCTGGGTGCCCTGCTAGTTCTAATGATTGCTGCAGCAAGGTTTTTCCCCAAGTGCTAATGACCTTGATAAGTCTGCTTGGGCCAACTGGGGAACAGGCCTGTTCAGTTTTGAGTGGATCATCTGAACCTGAAAGTGTGTGAGTCATAAATGCTGACGACTCATATCTATGCAGGGTTTATGCATCCTGGATCTCTCCTCTGTAGTGGTCTAGTCATACATGACTTTTTTCAAGTGCCTGCAGAAGCTGGGAACTGCCTGCCAGTACTTGATGTGAGCCAACCTGATGGCAGAAAGGGTTGAGGTGTTGAAACGGAAGATCCTGATGGGGCACTAGCGGTGTGTGGGCTGTGTACGAGGTCTGGCTCTAAATCAGGTTAGTGTAAAGAGGATTGGGGAGCAGGCTCCAGCTGTCCTTCTCTGGCTGCTGGGCTGAGAAGGTCACAGTGTACATCAAGGGAAGTTGGAAGCATCCTTAAAGGGCTGAAAATTTGAGTTGGAACAGCAAGGACAAATCTGGTGCAAATCACACCGTGAACTCTTTGTTCTACCTCAGACTTTGGCACTTAGTGCTTCATGTTGCTGATGGAGAGAGTTTGGTACATGGAAAATTGTATGCTAGTCTGAGGGCTGTAGTGCAATAACTTAAAACCAGACAGGGCTAATGGAGCATGACTGCTCCTACACTGAGGCTTGTTGTAAGCTGCAACATCTTCCTTCACTCACTCATCTGTAGCATTGGGTGCTCACGATGTGAGTGTAACAGCCCTTGGCTGGCTACGAGAGGCAAAATAAAAAAAAAGTGGAGCCAGAACTGGGAGAGGCAACCTTTTAGTTTCAGAAGTTTCTCTTGTTCTAGTAGTAGAACTTGTATTTATTTTGCTGAAGAGATGACCTCAAAATGAGGTTCAAAATGTCCCTCTTTGGGCTGCGTACAGCAGTGACCGCCTGGGAGTTGGTCTGTAGGATCCTAGCTGTGAGCCTGGGGGCCGCTTCTCCCACTGTCTGCAGACATGAAACTGTCTGGACTAGAGGAGATGGCCCAGCAGCTTTGCTGGAACTGTAAAGCACATCAATATCTGCTGCAGACAGGCTTGTCCAACCAAAAGTATTGCTTCAAAGTATTTTTGCCTTTACTTGGAAGTAAACTGAGGAAACAAACTCCTACAAAGTATAAACTTCAGCAATCTGACTCCTCTGTCCCATGGAGTTCACTGAACTTCAGGGCTCCTGTCTGTCTCGCTGTTATGGAGGGAACTTGGCTGGTTAACATTTTCCTTCTGCCTCCTCCACCCCCGTGTTGCCTCTGCTCATGCTCTGGAGTGTCTGTTTGTCCAGACATCAGGTGAAGGTGTGCCCACCCCTGCTGAAGGTTCCTGGCCTTTGGTGGGCAGGCTGTCACTGCTCTTCAAGCAATGATGTGAAAACTCAGACTGCAGCAGTCATATCTGTGATAAACCGAGTCGCCTGTGTAGGCTTAGTAAATTGTACAGTTTCACTTAGAAAATGTGCTTTCTCAGCATAGGAGTGTGTTTTTCCAGTTAATAAGCAAAATGCTTGTAAGCTAATGTGCCAATTTAAAAACCCTTCTATGGAAAGCAGTCTTATTACTGTATTTGTGATGTAAAGCTGCTCTCCGAGCCCCCTGAAGATGGTTCAGCCAACAGATTTAAAGGGCCTGAGCAGAAGTGAATGGTGAAACCGGGGCACCAGTCTCCGAGCAGGGCGGCATAGACAAAACAGAAGATGCAGCTGAAGAGATGATGTCATGCTGGGTCTTGTGCCTGCAGTGAAGAGCTATTTCTGGATCTTTAATAGATGTCCCATAATTCCCATGGGACTTACTAAACAAAAAAACTCGTTGAAATGCAGCTGATGGCTCAAGATGCCACTGCTACAAACAGATGTGCCTACGGAGGTCTTCATGCGCTTCCTGCCCAGCAGTCTCCGGTGAGCTGAGACTTTTTCTCTGCCAGTTGGAGCTAATGTACAGTTTGCTATTTTCCAGCCCCTAGATATACCTGTTCTCTGAAAAAGCCTCGTCAGCACTCTGCCAGCTTGTCCTCTGATGCCATCTCGCAGCAGCATGACCGGTGCTACTGAAACCGAGGGCGGATTAATCAGTTCGCGGAGCTGTTGTCAAAACAGTGCGTTGACCTGAATCCTCCCGTGCTTCTTAGAAGTGGAGCGGGGTTTGAGCACAACTGAAAACACTTTGCCCAAAGGGTTTATTTTGAGCAAATGCCGAGTTGAGCGTGCTACTTTGCTGCAGACCGGCTGTCTGGCCAGCTCGCTGGTCCTGTGGGACCTCAGGCTCCCTTTTAGGAGACTGGCATGCGGAGGCTGAGCTTGCCTCATGCCATCAGCTGGGGTTTGGTTGTCATGGGGAGCTTGAGCTCTTTTAAGTCATGATCGCATCATGCTGAGATCTGTCTAGGTTAATCACAGCCACAGCGAGCTGCGAATCACGTCAGACTGGCTGAATCTAGGTAAATAGGCTTAACGCTCCATCCAGTGTTGATGGCGGAAGCTTTGGGTTGTCTCTTGTTGAGGAACGAATTTTTGGTGAACGCAAGGCCTCTTCAGCAGCACCAGCAAAGCACTGACTTTCTCAGGGACCTGCAGTGTTTGGGCTGCAGCTCCCCATCTAACCTGGGGGAGCAACACGTTACTGACCCAGGGGCTGATGGCAAAGGGTGGAAACTGAGCTTCCTCTGTGATTGTTTTGTTTGCTTGTAAGGCACTTCATGTCTGCGCAGCCTCGATTTGTGCAGGGGAAGTCCTGTGTTAGCGCTGGCACTTGGTACTGCAGAAGGTCTCAAGACTGGGCTGCAAAAAGCTGATTTAGGATAACTTGTTCACATCGCACATCCAATGCACGGTTACTAGACAGGATTAGTAGGCTGAGTCAATGTGTATTCCAGGGTCTGGGACCTTAAGTGAAGGCAGAAGCAGGATGTGGGATAAACAGAGCCAAAACTAATCATGTTAGCAGCTATGCTATGCAAAAAAAAAAGTGTTCCACTGAAATGCAAACTGAAGACAGCAGCTAATCAGAACATCTCGGTGCATGTTTTTTTTCCTCCCTACTTGATGCCTTGTTACTCTGATGGAAAGGTGTTATGATGTATAAAGTTTCCCAGCCACTGTCCCCCGAGATAGGGCAATCTGTCTGTGACTGGGGAGTTGTCATAGTTCGTAAACCTGAGTCACAGGCTGCTGTGTGCATACTAGATGGAGCTCGGTTTCAAGTCATGACTACTGCGTGAGTAAATGTATGTATTAGCGCTGCTTCTTATAGCTGGAAAATTCCTCCAAAGAAGATGCTGAGAGATGATGTAAATATTTCCTGAAATAAGCTTGCCATGCTTCTCGATGGCAGTAAAGTTTTAAGAACTTAAATGCTGATTTGGGATATTGACTTGATATTGCTGAAGAGGCACAACTTGCTTTTTAGTGGTGGGGGGATGAGTGATATATGTACATCAGGGATGTATCCTATACCTGAAGCAGGGTGCATCTTAGTGCAGGCTCTTTAATCTTGCATAGCATTACCACAACGAAGCAAAACTTTTCCCTGAAACAGTAACTTAATTTGGAAAGATCTTGTTACCTTAGTCTCCCTGTAATATAATTGAAGTAGTTTTCAGCCCCGTGAGAGGGGGGACAAGCATTTTGACTATGGGTGTTGGTATGGAGTACACATGTGGAAGTTGTTTTGAATTTACAAGTGTCACTTGGATTATGGTAGCTCTGAGCTAATCCTCTTAATTGTCTGACATCTCTCCTGCTTTTGGTGTTTCTCCATCCATGTGAATGCTGAGAGAGGGTATGAGCCTCCCCAGGGCAATGAAAACTTTCCATTCTTATTGCCAAGACTTCATTCAAGGATAGTAGAGCTAGATCATCCGAAACAGAGGCAAACATGATCTTTCTAAAATAATTTCAAGCTTTCAAGTTCTGCTTTTCACTGCCTTTTCCAGCTGCAAGGCAAGAGTTTGGTTGGTATGTGTGTGCTCTGGATCAGTCCATGAGGAGAGCAGTTCCCAAAACATAGTCTGGAGAGGTCTGTGAAAACTAGTCTTGCTGCCAGCAAGAAGTTGTGTTGATTAGCGTAAGAAGCAATATATGTGTCCTCTGGGGGTGTTGGATGAGTCTCTCCACAGGCCAGGAGTTGGGGCTCAGCTACAGAAGGGGGTGGGCTCTGCAGAAGCAGTTGCAGTCCCTTGTGCTGTGTCATGCAAGGGAGGAGGAGGAAGATACCTTTGAGTTGCTGCTAAACTTTTAGGTAAGTGTTCACAACTGGTTGGTGGTTGTCATTTGTCCCCCATCAAGTGACCCAGATCAGCCAGAAGTAGGCATCTGCTTCAGCTGTGTGCAAGGTGGCTCCTTCTGATAAATGAGGGGGAGAAGTTAACGCATTGCTGCTGTACTCTTTGGGTGGTGGAGGATGCAAAGTCTTCCTCCCACAGGCCTGAGGTGGGTAACACCAGCAGAAAGGCTTGTAGGCAGGTTTTGGAGGGAAAACAAAAAAAAGTGCAGAGCTCACAGGTCAGAGCTGAGCTGCAGCATTCCCAGTGGGGACTTTGCTGCAAGTTTTAAAGTTGTTTTTTCTTCCCATTGTCTAAATCTGGAGCGGGACCAGATTAGGCATATGGGACCAACAAATGCAGCATGGCACTACTGGTGCGAGACAGCAGAAAGCTGGTGCTCGCTTGTCTCTTTGATAAAGAATCTGGCAAGACAGCTTATTTTGGAGTGAGTGGGGAGGTGGGTTGGGGTCACTTTTCCACCTGACATCCTCAGATGTGCAAATGGAGTCTTAATCTGAAACACTTTTTTTGAAACCCTTTTTCCTTCGGTCCCTGTTGCTTGGCCTGCTGTGTTGCCGCACTCGTCACATGCGAGGCAATCTGCCTTTGTGTATTTTTTCCATTGACTGTCCACACCCCTTGAAAGTGCAGTTGCAACATCTCCCTTCATGCTGCCTTGACGATTAAAAAGCATGACTTAGTGGAAAAAATCCTGACCTTCTTGGGTTCGGCCTGTCCTGCAGCTGCTTGAGATAAGATTGTGCTAGGTTTTTTTTTTTTTAATAAAAAAGCTGCACACCACATTTTGCGGATATTTGTTTGTAAGGAAATGACTACTACTTAGTTTCTGGAAAAAAAATCTGGCAGGCTATTTTCAAAGAAATTGCTCCGATTTGACCTAATGTGCTTAAAATGATAGCAACCAAAGGTTAGTTTAATTATTATACTGCTATTTTTCTTGCACAGGAGGCTATTTTCATGACATTATCAGCTTATGTAACCTCCTGAACCACACTTCTTTTTCCATTGCAACCTTCTAAACCATGTAGTGTCAAGGGTATTTTTTTCCTATCCTGAGTTTAGATAACGAGTTGATGCTTTAGAGCCACTGACTGTACTTCCAGTAATGCACTGCGTGTCTGAAACTGCCTTTGTTTGGCCAAACAGAAGCCACAAAGCTCCAAGAACCAGTTACTGTCTCGCTTGTGCTGGTGGTGACTAATAGCAAGTAGCTCCTACTGCAGTTGCCCATGTTAATGTGGCTGCATTCAAAGACCTCACTCCTGTGCACTTGAAAAGCATATGGATGGTGGGTGCCATAGTAGGGGTTGGGCTTCTGCATTTCTGTCCCCAGGACCAGATAGCTGTCTGCAAAGAACCCACCTGTTGTGTGTCACCTTTGCAGAGGTCCTTGCCCAAGCACCCTCTCCCAAAGTTACCTTGCCTGACTTTGCATTAAGTAGCAAACTGATGGCTTTCTCAGGTTGGCAGCTTGGTTGCCACAAAGCTTTGGATGCGAGAGAGAAATGTGGCTGGACAGTAGAAGACTGAATATTGACAAGGAGCTGATGGTGTGGTTAATGATCACTAGGCTGAAGAACAAGTTGATAGGATGATGTTTCACTTGGCGTTTCGGCCAGGGCTTCCAAAGGTGGTGGATACCTGCATGGTTGGCACGAGGACAATGATGCTTCATGGTTAATGCTCAGGGCTCCTGGATGGGGAACCTGCTTTTGTAACTGGAACCACAAAGATCAAAGCAGATCAGATCTTGCTCTCAAACTGAGGCACCCATGAGCAATGTGCCTGTCTGAGGCTGGCAGTGCTGTTCCCTGCAAGGATGCCCTGACAGCTCGCTTGGATGCAGCTGGTGTTCAAAGAAAAGTACTGGGCCTGACTCCTTGCCTCATCTATAACCTGGAGAGGAAAATTTGTGATTATCTTTGGGGTGTTTAAATGCAACCTTAATGTGAAATGGGCACTCTGATGAAATTGTTTGAAATAAACGGGTGGCAATTGTTTAATCTTCTGGTTAACAGTCAGGGGATCTGATGTGGCAACTGGTTTTTGTCACCCAGCAGTTCTCTTCTGGATGAGTGGGGGTTTGAAGCTGTTCCCCTCGTAGGTCATCTCTATAAAATAACAGCAACCTCTTCAGTTCACACTTGCAATTCAGACAGACCTCCTGCTAGCTTGCGCAGCCGTGGCAGCTTTTCCTGTTCCCATGTCTTTGCCTCGGTTCCTAGTGGGGTCAGAGCATGCATCCCAGTGATGCTGCCAGCAAGTATGGGCCCTGGTGCTGCTGCACTGCGTGAGCTTGTGCACCCATGGGGCAAGCTATGGGTGGGAGGGAAGGGTGAAGGTACTGCTCTGTGCTGGAGCTAAGGGAGTCCTCATATTCCTCACACCAGAATACACAGTTGGTGGCTATGCCACAGGCACCTGCTGCCCTAAGAAGCTTGGCCCAGTCTCCAGCCCTTCCACAAAATGAGTGTTCTCCTGCTGATTTTCACTGCTGATGTATGGTAGTGGTGGCGAGCCGAACACTGCCAAAATTATCTCTGAAATGCAGCTGAACTTCTCTTTCATTGTGGTGCTGTGGCCCTGGAGTGATACCAGATGCAGGCCCTTGCTGCAAGGGTCTGAACTGCTCTAGCACGCTGTTGCCACATACCTCCTCTCCTTTCTAGCAGCAGAGCCTGAAGCACAAGCCTGTTCTCATGTGTAGCTTGGTCAGCAGCAGGAAATGAGATCTCAGATTCTCTGATCGAGATAGCTCGGTGTGCAAACTCACAAGCATTAATGCAGAAGTGGTGGTGGTGGGGTGAGGTGTTTGGATAAATATCCAAAAGGGCAGATGCCTGTTTGAGCACTATCCAAGCAAGTATGTGCTTTGGAAGCCTCTTGAGCAGCACTTATTACCAATACTCAGAGATTCTCTAATCTTATTTGATTAGTTCAAGAGCCTTCCCATCAGTCAGTGGTTTAGTCTTGTGTCCAGACTAGTCTGCCATGAAGACCCATGTGTCTTGAGAGTTGGGTTTTGGCTAAGACTGAATGCAGCCCCTCTCACAAACTGTTTCTTGGCTCTTTCAGATCTTCCCTGATCCCTCAGACTTTGACCGTTACTGTAAGCTGAAGGACCGCCTGCCCTCAATCGTGGTGGAGCCAACGGAGGGTGATGTGGAGAGCGGTGAGCTGAGATGGCCACCTGAAGAGTTTCTTGTGCAGGAGGAAGAAGAGGAGGAAGAAAACTGTGAAGATGCAAAGAAGGACAACAAGGAGCAATAAATGGTATCTGAGGAAAGGCAAGGGACTGCACCCTTCTGAAGGAAGAGCCACACTTCTTTTGAAAGTCTTTTTAAAAAAAAAAAAAGACAAGTTCAATTTTGCACCTGCGAGATCGTAGTTTTTTTGTATTCTCTGTATTGAGAACTGAAGCCCTCGGTGTCACCAGACCTCCTGAGGAAGGAAGGAAGTAACGCAGAGAAATGTTTGCTGTTCTTGAGATCACTATCTGTATTTTTCCGAGGCGGAGGCAGCAGTGAAATTCCAAGCACATGGCAGAGGGTGACCACACAAGGACTGCTGGAGGGGGAAGTTTGGGGAGGGGGGAGGAAAGTTGGAGGCGGCAACTTTTGGCCAGGAGCTGCCTCCAGCTAAAAGTGTGAGAACAGAGCCGTCATCTCTCAGATTTGCCTTTCCTTACAGCTTCCATTTTGTGTGTCGGGGGGTGGAAGGGTGTCTGTAGCAAAGCATGGCTAAACACTCTACTGACGAGAGGCCTGTAGCTCTCCCTGGTTCAGTACCTCCTAGGGTAACGTGAGCGTCCATAGGAGTAGTTGGGTTTCTTGCTCTTGCTGTTGAGCCTGTTTTCCAGCCACTTTTCCCAAAGCTGTTTCCTTCCCCTTTGTTTGCCTTTAGACTCTTCAATGCTGAACAGCTGTATTTGCAGGATAATGTTAGGCTGCTGCTTGTCATCTCTACTGTGAGGCCCTAGTTTATCTTGCAGGTGGTTAGCGTGAGGTAATGCTCATCAGATGTAAAGATGCTTCTGTCTGCAGCAAGAGCTCATGTAGGTTTGAACACCTGAGATTTTTCTCTCCTATTTGCTGAGGCCGCTGTGGCTGGTCTTGTCTTGTACAGTGCCCAAAGCCCTTGTACAGGTGGGGATTACACCTCCTTACCTTGGTGCCCTTGAGGCTGTAGGGTTTCCTGTCTCCAACTTGCTGGTCAATGGGCTTGTGAGGGCTGGGGTGGGTGATCTCCAAATTTGCACTGCAGGGTCTCCTCAGGGCCCTGGCAGTGCAGGACAGGCTGGTAGGGGTGTGCATAGTGGGGGCTACTGCCAGACCTGGAGGTAATCCAAAGACAAAAGACCAGATCTAGTGTGGATCAGCAGTGGGAGAGGGGAGTTTGCAGGAGGGGTCTGTTGAGAGAGAATTAGCCCAGGTGTCCTGAGACAAGATGTGTTTCTGCTTCATAGCAAGGGTGAAACATTCATGGGTGTTTAATGAAGTGCTGACTGGCTTGTGAAGTCTGCGGTTGTGTCCTCTTCACCATATCCTGCTCCAAGGAGAAGTCGCCTATCTGATTTGGGGAGGAGGCCAGTCTGCTGCCAGACAGGGTAGCCCTCTGCTTTCCTGGAAAGTGATGGTCTCGCAGCTTTGGGGACCAGCTTGGGAGCCAGTCGGTCTTGGGATAGGATGAGAACAATTACCACCTAAACCAAATCTGGGGTCATGGAAGAGAAAAAGAAATGTCAAGGCCTTAACCAAACTTTCATAATAATCCCAATGCCACCCCCCTTTGCTTATAACTGGTTCCATTTTTAAAATCTATTTGGACATGTGTGTATTTGTATTTTTAATACCTCATGAGTAGTTAAACGCTGGTGGGGGTTGGGAACTGCTTTTAACATACTGTTTTAGTCTTGTCTTGCTTGTGTTTAAACATAATGGCAATAACTTATCAGCCCTGCATAACTGTTTCAGACAGATAGGAGTTTGGAGATGAGTTAGCACAAAGCAGGAGAAATTCAGTGTTCCTACACTGCGGCTGGTCTCTGGTCCAGCAACGCAGACCCAGTTATACATGCTCCCTGTCCATCTTGGTGGATGGTTGATCACCGAACAGTCATGATGTGGTGATACCATTTTCTCTAGCGATGGATTCAGCTGTTGTATCTGTAACACTTGTTCTAGTCTTGCTGTCTTACTGGAATGAGCTTGTACACCTGCATACCAGCCAGTTGTCTTATCTCTAAGTGTTACTCTATTGGTCTCTACCATCTGTTACCGCCAAGTCAAAGCTCTATATCAAAGATATTACCGTGTGGGCAGCAATGAGATGGCAATCCTTGGACTTCAGACCTGCTGTCTGCCCTAAAGACTTGCATATTTCTGTCTGCATCCTTTTTTTGGAAGTATTGTGTATATTTCTATTTGTTGTTGAACGTATCTAAAGAACAAAGCACTCCAGTAAAACTCCTCCTGTTGTATGATATACATTCTATATTTCTGTAATTCTTTTTTGAGCCTCAGGGAGAAGCTAGCATTTTTTTCAAACTACATTTTTGTCACTGTGACAGTTGTAAATAAAGTTTGAAAATGCTTTCCAAACATACTGGCTTTATTTTTACTGCCAAAATGGGTTGGGATGGTCACCCTTCCAGATAATGGCCAGTCCTTGTGCTTCAGGTCTGACTTGCAAGGTTAATGCAAATAGGTGAAGAGACTCCATGTCTATCAGTTGAGGCTGTTCTGTAAACCTAGAGACACTTGTTTCATGCATGTGGCTAACCTTGGAGTATGCCCTATGGGATTGTAAGCCTAAATCAACTTAGTGTGAGGGGCAGCATCTTTGCCTTCCATTTTCCTACAGTTCCTTATTGCTGTGTGAAAGGCCGCAGGGAAGTGGTTGCTCCAACTTACATGGTCCTGAAAGATCTGTATTTAGATCTATAATTACTTACCTGTAATCTATGTCTTAACCCCTTACCTAACCTTACAGCGCATGAAGTCATGGCGAGCAGAGGCTATTCTTAGCTCCTCTTAGTCCTAATGCAGTACCTGTGCATGTTATATGTGTGTGTGTGCTTACCCTGTCCTCAGCAACAAGTGTGAAGATAAGTCTTGCCATGCTGCATGTTGTTACAGTCTCAGCTGAGCTACCTGAGTTTGGCCATTTTGGATCTAGAGGTCAACTCTTCCTAAGTAGTCAGTAGTGCCTTGCTACACACTGATGGTTGTGTGCTACAGCTTGCAGTGCTGTTGGAGAAAGACCTGGAGGAAACCGTGTTTCTGAGTGCAATTCTGAACTTACTTGGTACCGAGGCAGTGTCCTGAGTGTAGAAATCCGACCACACCAAGATTCAGTAATTCACATTGTGACTTAATGGGATTAAATTTTCCACTGAAAGCAAGTGATAAGAAGCAAATACCCTGGAATACCCCTATCTTTCAGATACATGGAAAGAAGGTCCTGTGATTTGGCAAGTAACAGACTCTAATCTTACCTATGCAAACAAGCTGCGCTGAGGCTATAGCATTATGTTTACATGAGACTGGTTTAAATACACTAACTAATGACCCTCAGATTTAATGCTTGAACTGAGGGCATGCTCAACATGAGCCCCATGGTTCAAAGATGAATTGTGTGGTGCTTAACCCTCGTGGATGTTTTAAGCTATAGAAACATGAATGCAGTGTTGAATCTTGCCTCTCATTCTCTTTAATCAATCTCTAGCTAAGGTGCCTTGATTTATTCCCCTCTGTAGGCATGGAGTTACTTTCCTTGTAGAAACTGCTGCAGCATTTCCAAGATAAAGTGCTAAATCCGTGAAGAGGTTTAGTCCTGCCCTGGAATGTTCCTGATTAACATACAGCACTGGTTAGGGAAACTGCAAATGAATTGAACGTGTCTGCTATGTCCATGTGCCTCACAAACAGGTTTTTCAGGCTCATGTCAGAATGAAGCCACTCACTTTGTTTCCTCATGCATCATGCTATTTTGGGGCCAGACCAGAAGGGCTGGCCTCTGAGCAGGGTTCGCTCTGCCTTGTGTCAGCCTGGAGCAGTGCTGGCAGGAGAGCGATGGTGGGAAGGGGCCTCTTTCCTGGTCCTTGGCTCCAGCTGTTACAGTCAAATTGGAACTTGCATCACCAAATGAAAATGGGCTTGCTGCTGAATGGGTGACCCTGAGTCATCCCAAGAACATCATGGGTGGCATAAAGGCCTTTCTTTGCACGTGCAGCAGTGTTTCTTCTTCTGGATCTCACATTTAGACTTGAGGCATTAGTCCTTCTCAAACCTTTGCCCTGTAGCTGCAACTGATGACACTGCAAGCTGTTCACTCTACCAAATATTTGGTTCGTTGTTTTTGGTGTGTATCTGCTTCTGTTCAGCTTCATCAGCACAGTCACTTGAAAGCACACAGTCCCTTGAAAGACACTGTGGAGAGGGACTTGTGGCATCTGGCGTTGCCTACGTTTGGGTACAGCTAGGCAAAATTGTTGCTCTGCAGGAGTGCAAAGATAATTCACCATCAGCGCTACACGTGGGGAGCCGCCATCCCCTGGACCACAGGCTCACTTAGTATGTGTCAAAGTCCTGCTCTGGTGTAACAACACTCCTCCTTATCATTGCAAGCAACGGGAGCACCGGCATCGCCTTCCAGCTGCTGGGCGAGGGTAACCTGGGCCACGTCCTTCCCATTTTAGCTCCTGCAGGAAGTTCCCAGCAGCTGAGGACATGGAGTTTCATCCCTGTGATGTTGATCTGCTTTGTTATGCTTTGAAGCACAATCGAAACCAAACCAAAATCCCCCAACTGTTAGCGTAGTCACCTGAAGAAAACAAGGGATGTGAGGAGCAATGGCCTGTAATGCACGTACTCTGAGCTCTCCAAACGCAATCCTGGGCACCAAGTGTCTCTATCTAAACAAGAGCAATTACCATCCCTAATTCCTTGCTTGAGGAGAAAAGCTCTGAGCGTTTCATGGTTCAAATGATGCCTTTTTTTCTTACGTTTGGACAGAAAAGGAATGGTTGAAGGAAAGCAAAGAGCTGGGCCTGGACCTGACAGAAGCACCACAAAGTTTAATCACGCACCTGTCCAACGTCCCTGGGGTTGGTAGGCACGTGTGCTCTGTGTAAACGGGTCTGTGCTTCCAGCACCACGTTGTGGGTACACGTCTACCCATCTCGCTGCAAGGTGGTCGCTGCTGCATTTCAGGGTCTCCTGGTGAAAAGATGGAATGAGGGCAGGTGGGTACCATGGTGGCCCATTTCAGGTTTCTGTGCCCGGATACGCTTGGGCAGGGGTGAAGCCTGCCGGCACTCCCAGCAGCAGAAGGGCTGCCTGCAAAGGTGTGGGGCATCTCCTGAGCTTCAGCTCTGCCTGGGCCGGCCTGCCAGAGCCCAACAGTGCCGACAGCACAGCGGCATCAGCTTTTCAGCCATTCTGGTTAAAAAGGTGTCTTTTTTCTACAGCTACAGCCGTCATCCACCTTCAGAAAGGGCTGTGCAAGCCCAGCTGAAAAGCGTCTCTGCTGAAGTGAGTGCAAACTGGTTATAGCAAAAATGAAAGCTTGCAAGCGTTGTTTTTAGGAAGGGGAGGGAAGAGGTTTCAGGTGCAGCACCTAGAGGGGAACTGAGTTCAGAGAAACCTTTTTCGCCCAGGAAGTGCCTAGGGCTGGTGGTAGCACCGTGTGTGAACATGGTGATGAGCAAAGCTGGAGAAAATGAGAGCTGCTGCGAAGCAAGGAAGGGCACCGTGGGAGGCTCCTAGCTAGGGGGAGAAAGGGGAGAAGGATGGGGTTGTGAGGTGTGATAGCGGGGGGCTGTGCTGCTGAAGGTCCTTTGTGGCTCCATGGTTTCATACCTGAAGGGCTGGCCGTGCAGCCAGGATGTGCCCCAGGGCACCTGTCCTCCGCAGCTCCTACATTCGCTTGGTGGGAGTTCACCTGGAAGAAGGGGCGAGTGGGTCTCAGCTTTGTCATGCCGCGCCGACAGCCACAGCATGAGCTGAAAGCCTGGGGTAACTGCTTGTAATACCCTGGTGCAGTTTGGGTACAAGAACTGGAGACTGACCATCTGGGGAAGAGCTTGAGAGCCTGAAAATTTCTTCAAGTACAACAAGCCATAACCCTTGCTAGTAAAACAACGACAACAGAAGATACTTTGATGAGACTGGAGCACTGGTAAATCCACTGATGAAGCTCTGGTACCACCCCAGGAGACCTGGGTCATCACTACCTGGGGAAGGTGGAAAGCTCTAGGAGATGAACTGGTCTCCACAGCGTAGGAGAGAGCACCAGCCTTTATCCTCTCGTGCCACTTTCCGCATAATGACTCCAAAAGGGGAAGAAGTGGGCTCAAGGCAAGAGAATTATTTTTTGTTGTTGTTTCAAATCAGACTTTATCCTCTCAATTAAGAGCTTTTTCTCCCAACCCAGGTTATCAACCCTGGGAGAGTTGTTTTGTGGTTTTTCGATGTTAAAGCAAAAAAAACCCAGCCCCATACTTGGGGTCAGAGACCTTTACTTTGCCCACTGAAGACAGCAAAGATAGGACAAGAAGAGGGGGAGACAGCAGTTGTTGGTGGGCCAAGTGGGCAAAGCCTGGAGGGGTGAACCCCTGCCCATCGCAACAGGCAGCGTTGGCAACTAAGGCATAACAGCATCAAACACGCTATTTTGAGAGCCCGGAGGGGTGGGAAGACAGAGCGGGGAGGGAAGCCGCAAAGGAAACATGCATTGAGCACTTGTTCACTGCCAGAGCTGTAACCACACAGGGTTACCGTAGCAGCGACCATCAGCTTCATCTGATAAAAATAAGCAAGGAAGTCAAGTGTACGAGAGGGAGAGGATGTCAGAAGCCAAGTATGAAAATGTCACAGCAGCTTTGCTTTTATTTTCAATACTTCCTTCTTTATTCTGCCCTCAGCTGGCTCAGGAGCCCGGGTATTTCCTGCTCCATCCATCCCGGAGCGTGTCCTGTCATTAAAAGCGTCTCTCTCCCAAACACCCCCCTTCCCCAGGTACCTTTGTGGCGGCAGGCTGGTGCGCGCCATGCCCTGCCGTACCTGCTGGGAGCCTCACGCACAGCCTGCAGCTCTGCTGCAAGCTGCAGAGATGGAACCGCAGCCAGCTACAGCAAGGCAACTCCCCAGCTCCTCTGGGGTCACATCAGCTGATGGCTTTGGTTTTGGCCTGCAAAGGTGGGGATCAATATAACACGTCTGAGAATAAAATCCCAGAGTGGTCACTACCATGTAAAACCCGGTCCAGCTGTGCTCCATGCTGGGAGCAGCTCAGCTGGGGCGAGGAGATGACTTTCTCTGGCAGTGCTGGGGGAGGAAAAGAGGGCAGCTGTATTACAGGGGTTTTAAACTCTTCCCCACAGGTTCTCTGCATTCAGGAGCATGAGCCGGGCGGGTTACAATCAGCTCGACAAATATTTGTCAAGCACAAGCCTTCCTGAGCGGTGTTTGACAACTCTTTTCCACTGCAGTTGTTGCCAGCGCTGCGGCTGTCATCTGCCTTGGATGCTGCCTGCAGGGTTGAGGACCAAACCCTGCTTCGACGAGAGCCACAGTGGGATTTCCCTTGCTTAAAACGACACCTGTTTGGTCGCCGGGGAAGCAACACCCCTGCATCCCGTGAGGTGGAGGTGAGCTGACAGAAGTTGTGGGGTTGGGCAAGCTGCAGAGATGGAGCTGCTCGCCGTGCACCCTTGCAAATGGACTTGAATGGGGAAACCCTTTCTGGTGCACCGAGAGGGCTGTGCACATGTGTGCACGTGTGTGTGCGTGGGATTTGCCTCTCAGCCCCTCATCCTCCCCTGCTCTGGCACCCACAGCTTGCTTTACCCTCCGTACGGCCCTTTAAGTAATTGGCACATTATGGCATTGAATTGGTGGGTTTAATCCGGTAACGCTCCAGCTGCTGGGATTTGGGATACCCTCCCAAGAGAGGGAGGCAGAGGGGGCATTAGAGCAGGGTCTCGTGTGTAAACTTGCTCCAATGATGGAACCGAGGGACGGCTTTTCAAGGGGCTTGTCGGTCCCCACCAGGCTCAGCTGATCGGCGCTGGGGTTATTATCCCCTGCGCCCGAGGACAAAGGGACTTTGTAGTGTTCGGTCTCATGACCTGTCTATCCGTGGGACGCTCAGCTGAGCTAAAATGGGATTTGCCAAAATCTGCAGCGCTCGGATGCCGGTTCCTGGCTGGGTCTGCTGTGGGTGCCTGTGCGCAGTAGAGAGGAGAGCCTGCAGGCATTCATATGGGGCAGATGAGAGCCACCACGCACCCTGCCAGTGCTGCTGAATGGACACCCGGTCTGTCCGGCCCATTTCAGGGCCTCTCTGAGCTGCCGGGCAGGTGCTTGCTGCAGCATGTTTCACAGACCGCATCCTGCCCATCTGCTCCTCTCCATGCAGCATCCTTTCTCGTTTTTCCCAATACAGACCAAGAGATTTCTCCAGGGCCACCTCCTGTCTCTCTGCCTTGTTTAATCTGAGCAGCTAAATCTCTGTAACTATTACTGACCTCTGTAAAACGTTTGGCCATGGTTTGCATGAAATATAATATTTAACTTACGTGAATATTCGGTGCTTTATAGGGACTTGCCATCAGTGACTTTCCATAAGTTTCTCTTCCAACAAACCGTAGACCTTTGTCTACAGGGAAGGTTCCTGGTGGGATGAAACAACAATCAGTTTCAAGGATGCCTGCTTGGAAGAAATCTCCAGAGCTACTGCTGTTGGGTGAGGTGGTTTATTTGGCTGAGTTTCACCCGGGGACCCAGCAGAAAGCTCCCAGTTGCAGACCCTGTGATGCCACCTCCCACCCTGGCACTGGGCTAGTCACATTGAGCTGCCTCTGTCTTAATTAAACCTTGGGTGTCTAGCCTGAGATAATTGTTCAGTCTCCTCCTGTACTCCATGAAGGAGGTAAACACCTCCAGAAGGTGATTCATTTTAACAGCCTATTTGGAAAGAATGACTTCTTGGAGGTCCTCCGTCTCTCACTAGCGAGAAGATGTAGGTAACCATGTCGTTTGCATGCCTGACTCTCAGGTAACTGAAGCTAGATGAACTGAACCTCATCCCTAGTTTCTTTTGTGCTGTCGCCTTCTTAGGTTTGTGCCTTCACATGTCAATGCCTCTGTTTCTATGGTGTAAAAAGGTCTATACATCCATGGCCAGCCATTCTGCGTGCACACAGCGGACTGAGTTGGACCAAGCCCAGTAAAATTCACATTCCTTTATCGCCACCAAAAAACCCCAAACCAGCAGGGCATCGGTGACATAAAGTGACACAACAGGGTGAAAAAAACCCCAATGGGGAATGGGAAGAATGAAGAAAACACAGCAAGAATGTGCAATGAAGACTGTGGAGGTGGAAGGAGAGGTTGCAGGAGCAAAGCACATGCAGCTCCCTGCCACCTGCATGATGCTTGCGCTGGCTTACCTTGAGGGACGAAGGGAGAGATGAAGGCTGTACCAGCCTCTGCCTCCCAGCTGGGTCCCGTTCAGGGGTATGTTCACTCCCACTCATAACTGCTGGTGCTCACGGACATTCCATTGACTTTGATCACACTGAAAGTCAGAAATGCGCTGGAGATGCTACCTGATGTAGGCAAGCTTACCCAAAGTATAGTCACACAGCACAGGGTTTCCTTTAGCCTGAAAAACATGTGGTTTAAATAGCATTGGTCTCCCCTCACAGGAAATTAATTTAAACTGTAAGAAAAAAGGGTTCACGAATGCATTTTCTGAATTGTCTGAACCCAAAATTAGCTGGAGAGGTTCACAAACCCTTGAACTTCTTGAGGCTCATCCTGCCTGTGCTGAGAAGAGTAGACAGACCGAGGTTGAATACACTCCCATCTTTTGGCTCCAGCCCAGCTGGAGGGCCTGACCCTGTTTGCTCCCTCAGTCCCACATGCATGGTTTCCCTCCCAGAGAAACCTCTGGCTGTAGGTGGGTCTTGGACAGTGCTGTTATCTTTCTGCATGCATCGGAGCTTCACCGTAGCCGATGGCAGACAAGCACAATCTACTTACTAGGAATCACCTGAATTATTCAGGAAAAGTTGTTCTTTCCACTCTAATTTTTCATGTTAAAATGTTACGGACTTAAGTATTTCTTTGGAGCATTTTTCTGCTTCCACGCATGCCAGTCCAAGTACTATCAACGGAGTAGTAGACTCTTCCCACAGATTGCAAGGGGATGCTGATCTTTCAACCTCCTTTGCTGAGGTCTTGCAACCAGCCTGTCCCACCAAGGAAGAAAATGTGGGGACTACCAGCGTGCTAGAGGAGACAGCAGCTTCTGCTGTCCCCTCACGAAACACAGGCTCCATAACACTCTTTGAAATGTTTCATAGGCTGAATGCCCATGAGCGGTGGTAAGTAACAGATTGCCATTCGCCCTTCATCTGGCTGCAGAGGCAGCGGTATGTGACGATGCGTGGGTACTAAAATGCTTTGTGAGCAGCGCAGATGAAAGCCACCGTAAAAGCACAGAGGGAGAAGCATCGTTAGCGAGGACGGTATTTTCACTTTGCTTCTGTTGATGTCTGCATAGCCGTAACTAGAAAGAGAAGTGAGAAAACGATGCTTCTAAAGTTTTATTTCATGTCTTGCCTACTATTTACTGCAGTGTATAAAGACCGAGTCTGGAGCTACTTCAATATTCAAGTGCTTAAAATGAAGATGTGTGGAAAGGCTTGCAAGTTTAGGACCTCTTTCCCTTGCTCCGCTGCCTTGGTCCTCTGGACAAAAGCAAGCCTTGGGAAATGACCGCCAAAGCTTTGCCTGTGACCAAAACACAGTGGAGGACTGGCGGGAGGATGGGTTACTGACAGGAGCTGATAACAAGCTGACTTTGCTAATTACTGTTTTTAAAGTCCAAAGTCATTGGAAAAAATGAGTAAAGTTACATTTTGCACAGCGTCGACAAGAAGAAAGCGCACTGGAATGTCTGAGTCACTGCTCTGAGCACTCCTAATTATATGGAGATATAGATTTCATACGCTGCGTTACATATTACAAATATATGGAGGTGCTTGGAGAAGCCTGGCTGTCATTATGCATGTTGTTTACCAGAAGATTTGAAGCTGGGTGAGATGACCCAGTGGGCTGCAGTTAGAGGAGGGTTTTTTTGGTTGGGATTTTTTTTGAGGGGGGTTGGTTTGGTTTTGTTGGGGTTTTTTTTGGTAGATGATTTAATTTGTTGTACAGAAATTGGAGCAAAGTCTGAAACAAGCGAACTGAAATAGTAAGTAATGAATTTCTTCTAGCCCTGATGCACAGCACAGCACACGCAGGAGCTCGGCTTACCCACCCAGCTGCTTCATGCATGTGTGCACGCGATGTGACTTCTGCCCTGTGTCTGTACGGTGCCTGGCTCGAAACCTGCCACGGTGCTTGGTCCCTCGGGAGTTACTCTAACATAGATAACAATTTTGCTCTGTGTGTGTGTGTGTGCCAGTCCCTTGCTGGCAGTGGAAGTGGTGCGTTGAAACCAACTGCTGGTCCAGGCTGAACTGGAGCATCAGCATCCAAACTTCCCAGACTGAATTGAGGTGATTGTGCAAGTCGGGGCATGGCTGGTCCCTGCTGACAGCGAGCCCATCCCTCTGCCTCGATGAGGAGCAGTGGACCTGGGGAGGTCTGTCCCAGCGTATCTGGGTGGTGCACGCTAGAGTTACAGCCACTTCCGCAAGAGGATGACGATCTAGTAGGTCCTGGACCATATCTGCCAGACCTGGGCAGGTGCCTCAGATGCCCAAAGGCATCTCAGAAGTCAGTAGGTACCTACACGCAGGCTTCTGCATACCTCCGTGGCCATCACATGGGCTTTCTGGGCAATCCCAGGGCAACAAGTGCACGGGGTCTGCTACGAGCCAAGTTTCCCACAGGGCACGTGGACTAGGACCTGGAGAGCCAGCACCAGTCTGCAGTGAGAGGTGTAAAGATGCCCTTTCACCGAGTGACCTGCTGGGATGCTGGTCCTGAGGCTGTGGGCAAAGTTCAATACCAAAGGCAGTGCCAGCCCCCGTAATAGGGCACGCTGATAGTACTTTTCCTGGATTACCTTTGCACCCATGTGACTGAGCTTTCCCAACAAAGCGTGTGAGCAATTAAGGAGCTGAGGCCTCATTAGAAAAAGAACAGTACAACAGGCCTTGTGACGGTTAGCTGATGTCTCTGGTACAATTACCTGATAAGCGTAAGGCTGTGGAAAAATCCAGCATGGAAAGAGTTAGGAGCTCAGTTGTGTAATTCCTTTAATAAGTTGTTTTGTCATAAGCCACATCATAAACAGGCAGGAGCGGGGGCAGGAGGACAGGGAGGAGAAGGAGGAGGAGGATGGAAGGCTCCTCATAGCTTCCGCCGGCTGAGGTGGCTGTAGTTCATTCGCTGGGTGGTGACTAACACTGTTATCTATTTTTTCCCCCTTGAAGTGGTAATGTTTCGTCTGCAGTCTGGCCTCTTTATCCTTTTGTTCAAAACATGCCTGTTCACCTTTTCCCTTGCACTTCTCATTGCCCCCTTCCCTTGAGATGGGAAGGATGCATGGGGCAGCTCCTGGGCTCCCCGAGGGTGAGGATGTGCAGCC
>NW_009646437.1:1098542-1118709 GCF_000708025.1 Charadrius vociferus | reverse complement strand
AAGGGCAGTTTATGAGTTTTGGATCCCAGGTGCATATCCTCTCCAGCAGAGCTGGCAGCATCTGCCACAAGGACCTCAACCCCTCCTGCTTCACTGGCACCAAAATTTCCCCAGCCCACAAACAGACATGTCAAGAGAGGCCAACGTTTCATTGCAATGAAGGTTTGGGTTTTTCATAATGTAACCTCCCATGAAAATAACGCCTGTTGGATAGACTGGCTTTCTGCCAGCCCAGGCTCCCAGGAAACACAGCGGCAGGGACCCTGTGCCTCTCCAGCTTCCAGGGCAGAGGGCGGACAATGACTGGAGCCGCTAATTGCTGCAGGGAGCTGAAGAGACAGGCAATTAGTCACTTGTGTGGTGGCCAAGCCCCATCAAATGTGTTAGGTAAGCTGGTGTCCCAGGCTGCTTGATTTAATCCCCCTGGGCCTGACTTTCCACTGCACCAGGATTTTTTTTAGAGCGTTCATATTTTCCATCCTATGGCAGGGACGGTGCCTGCTTATTAGTGTCACCGTCACCCCAAGAGGAAGAGATGCACTCAGGTATGGGTGTCAGCAAGAGGGCTGGAGATGCCTTGGCCGTGCTCGTGTTTTTCGACAGTCCTAGGAGAGCTAGGGGCAGGGGGAGGGCAGCATCGCCTGGCAGCAATTGCACATGCAGGGCCAGGGGACGTTTAGATTGGATAGTAGGAAAAATTTCTTCACCAAAGGGTTATTAAACATCGGAACAGGCTGCCCAGGGAAGTGGTGGAATCACCATCCCTGGAGATATTTAAAAGACACGTAGACGTGGTGCTTAGGGACATGTTTTAGTGGTGGTTTTGGCAGTATTAGGTTGATGGTTGGACTCAATAATCTTAAAGGTCCTTTCCAACCTAGACAATTCTATGATTCTATGATACCTGTGCATGTAGGAGCATCTCAGCCTCTTGTGTTTGCACACATATGTGTCTGCACACGTGTATGTGCGGATTTTCAGCTATCTCGTTGCAGGACAAGGTTTTTCCCCATGATACTCGGTGCTGGGAGGGTGTGTGAGCACATGCATGTGGGGTCACTGGGTCTTCCTCCTGCTCCCCAGGGTGTACCAGAGCAAGGCAGGCCTGATTTCTCTTGGGGAAAAAAATCTAACCAGCTTGAATGACATAAGAAATGACTTGAAACATAGAGCTGAGACACAGTTAAACATAAAAAAAAATAAATAATAGGAGCTTTCTGGTGATGGCACCCTTGGGCCTGGGTTGTTTTATGGTGGCAGGTCAGTACCATGAGACAGGCAAGGAGGGAGGGAAGGGGGCCCCTCTCCCAGCTTGTGGGCCTAATTTTTCCCTTTTGGAAGGGTGTTGCTTTCATATTTTACATCTGAACACTTTACTCCCAGCCAGCACCCCAAGCTCTGAGTGTTTTGCTCTTCACTTTTAAGGGGTCAACAAGGGGCTTGAACTGTGAGCCTGGATGCAACAGTTCAAATTCAGCCTCAGTGATGCAGACGACACCGAGGGAGCCACTGCTCCTCCTGCTTCTGGAGGCATAATTAATCCCTGGAGGTGGTTGCTGGCTGCTGTTTTGGGGAACCAGCTTACAAGTCAGGGACTAGAGCATTAAGAATCAGCTATTAGAAGTGGTTGCAGGTGCAGAAAGGGAGGAAGACTTCAATTTAAATGAACATTTGAAGCACAGGGCTGGAGTGGCTACGCTTGTGAGAAGGGAATGGAGGGGGGGATCTAATTTTTAAATAAGCGCTGTCCCACCTCTGCCTCGTGCCAGCTGCCCCGCACCCCCCAGTAACAGTCTCCTTACCATGATGCAGAAAGGAAAAAAAAAAAAGAATAAAAAGAGAACGGGGAAATTCTTGAGATTCTTTCCAATGGAAAAAATGTCTCCACTTATCACTGAGTGTCAACAGCAGCAGACACCTGTGTTTAAACACCCAACAACGAGTGGCAAGCCAAAAGGTAACCTAAAGCCTCTGCTTCCACCTCCCCGCGTACACGCAAGCGGGACGATGGACTTGGACACCTCTCCATCAGCCCAGCGGGGCCATGGCCGGCGTCTAAAAGCTGTCTGAAGGTGAGCTGAGAGGTGGCAAAACTGGCAGCATCCTGCCGTCAGGAAATGACTGCAGCCTGGCTGCCAGCACAAGGTGTTATCATGTGTTCCTTAATTAGACTGTCACCTACTTATCCCTCCCTCCTCCTTGTCCTCCCTCAAACTCTTTCTTTATCACGTGCAGGCTAAGCTGTGGCGCTCGCTATTTTCCCAGTCGACCGGCCTGCATGGGAAGCTCAGGAAGGAGGATGAAGAACGTGGCACAACATGGTGGGTAAGCACTGGGAAACCTAGCACGCGCTTCCCCCGGTTTGGGGATGCCTGGAGTCTATACTGTGGGGTGAAGCGATGCTCTGTGAGTGGCAGGGTTATTTGCTCTCGTGGTGCCACAGCATGGCCCCTCATGCTGGCATGCCTGAGCCATGTGCTGCCCATCTTCACCTGCCAGGAATGCAAGACAGTTCATGTACTTGCTGCAGGGGGATTTCTTGATCAACCCATCAAAGCTCCTGCTCTTCCCACTTCCCTGTCCATCACTCTCACTGCTAACCAGTACCCATGAAGCAGAGGCTTGGGCCTAAAAAGACTGTCCCCCGTTCCCCTCCCAACTTCTCTCAAGTTCTTGTCCATGACTAATACCAAAGTTTTGGGGAAGAGGACCTCCAAATGTCACAGCAGTCTTGTGTTTTCCAGGTCCTATGCAATGCTAAGGTTTTGGTAGGAAGCTACTACCACGTGACGATCTGGTCAGGGGAACACCTACTTCCTGTCCCTCAGTCCTCACCCGTTTCCTGTGTGATCTTGAGCAATTAATTCTTAATTAATGCTTAATTTCAGCTTGATTCCTGCATGTGAAGAACGGAAATAATAATACTGCTAATACTGAAGCCTATCCATAGAGTGTGCAGAAACACCCTGCATGTGAACACATAGAGATGGTCAATGATTAGTGCATATAGAATCACAGAATGGTTTGAGTTGGAAGGGACCTTTAAAGATCATCTAGTCCAACCCCCCTGCAATGAACATACATCAGCAGACATCACTGAACACATATCCATTGTGTTTGCTTCATTATTTCTATTGCTGCTGTTTTTCTTTTGGCTTGGTTAGTAATAATGCTTCTGAGATGTTTTCTAAATAGCTTTTAAACAAAAAAAATAATCTCTTGCAGTCAATGGGAGTTATTTACCATGCTGGGAAGAAGCATCTTGGTTAAGGTCCATGGGTCCCACAGCATCTGAGCCACCAGAATGGAAATACTGACTCACATCTGCCTCCAAGACCTGGTTCATCCTGCCTGATGCTCGGTACCTGAAATGCTTGGATTTGGTGGGGAGTCACTCTCAGCACCTCTTATAGCAATGCAGATGCTCCAGAGGGGGATACGTAAATTTGGTGGGTTAAAATGTTCTGTAAAAGGAGAGGACCTTTCCCAGTGCAGGTTTAACTATTTAAAATGGGACTCCTCCGGTCCAGCCCCACCACGCAGCCGAAGGAGGAATCCCATTTCCTTTTTCCTAAAAGAGTTGAAAAAACAGTGAGAGTTTTAGCTAGCATTGTTGTACCATTTGGAGAAGTGTTTTTTTTTCTCACATTACCCAATGTTTTTCCCCAAACCAATCCACTAAGCAGTGTCCGCTAAGTGCTGCATAATTCAACATCATTTGGTGCCTGTAATGCTACAATTACTCTTCAAGGCTCATTTGCTTCAAGGTCTTCAGGCTGTAAAGTTATGGGAGTGTGGTTTAGTTGATTTTCAGGAATGTCTAGTCTCTGGCAGGGGCTGGAGAAGGAAGGAACTGAAAAGAAATGCATGCAAATTCAATGACATAGCAGGAACTTCAGAGGCATTTCAACACAGCGATACCCACAGGCAAAGAAATCATAATTGTTCAGGGGAAATACGGCCTTGCCAACTCCTACGATTTTATCAGGAGTCTTGTAATTTCCAGAGTGTCCTTAAAAGCCCAGCTGCTGGAGTCATCCCATTGTCAAGGAGTCTCAGCTTCCTTTTAAATGAAAAGGAGTGTTTCCAGCCCTTTATTTTTATTTTCCAGAGAAAACCTAGAGAAACTAAAGCATGCTGAAGGTTCAGAATTGGAAGGAAAAGAGAACCCAGGTCATGTTAAAAACAAGCAGAAAAACAACACAAAAAAGCATGATCAAAACCATGCTAACTCAGGTGTGTTTTTTTGAAAAAAACAATGCCAAAATCAAACCTATTGCCATTTTTATCTGGACACCCAGTTTGCAAACACTTGTGCTTGAGAGGCCCAGCATTGTGCCCTTGCCTTGCAAAGGAGCAGGCAGCCTTTGGTGACTCCAGGATGGAGGAGGAGGAGATGCTAAGGCTCTGCTCTTCCTCTCTTTCTGTCTCTTATTCCCATTTTCACTTGTGACTGGTAGTTCTCCTGCTCTCAGGGGCACTGTCAGCCCTAAAAATGTGTGTTCCCTGACACAAATGCTTGTTGCTTTGCTACTGGCCATGTCAACTACTTGTATATCATCTTTGGGCAATACCTGCTGAGGTGTTCCCCACTGTCGGCCACAGCAAACCCTTACAGTGTAGATGATGCTGGCATCCAGCGTGATTTGCTGTCCTGCATCCCTTCCACTTCTCTGTGTGGTGACTTAGCCCAGCCCAGCTCCCTGAAGGCACTGCTCTCCTCTGTGTTTCCATCCAAGCTCACATCCACAGGGATGTCTCAGCACACATGCTGCGCATGTTCCCCAGCCTCAGCTGCCACCTAGCTGCCCACACAACTTTACCCATCATGAACATTGTCCCAGCCCCAGGGTCCACGGAGGAGTGAGATCTGCTCCCCTGGGTGTCCAGCACCCAGGGTGAGAGTGTGTGGGATGGTTGGTGGAGGGCATTATCTTCACCAGAGCTGGTGAGAATTGGGTGAGATCTGGGGAGAGTTAACCTTCATGGGGATGCTATAGCTGGCGTGGACAGTTTTTTGAGACCTCAAGTAGCGGTATGGAAAGTTGGCTGTGCTTTGCCCTCGGTCATGGCTGCAAAGTTACAACCATGGTAAGCGGAGGGATTGTAGCTCCCTGGTGTGGTGGTAACGAGATCGGGTGAGGGGATTGAAAACCAGCTGCAAAGGCATGGTTGTGCTTGCAGGGTAGCTGGGCCCTTAATTATGTGAGTAATCTTCCTGAGCGGGTTTGTGCAGATATGAGTGATGAGTGAGTGTTTCAGGGTCACGTTTGCAAGAGGAGCATAGGCTCAAGGGCCAGCCAAAGCCTGCATGTGGACACGCAGGAGAGGCAAGGGAAGGCGAGAGGCAGGTGAGCAGCAGGGCAAGGTGAGGAGTCTGACTTGACCAGAGGACATTACCTGCCTCTCCTAGGGGGGTCGTTTTAGAGACTTGAGGTGGAATGGGGGTGGGATGCCTGAACTGAAAGTGAAGAGCAATACACCTTTCCATTCAGAAAATGGCATTGGGCTTTTTTGTTAGAAGCCGTGACTCTTTACAGCTCCTTTCAGTAGTA
Organism: Charadrius vociferus; assembly: GCF_000708025.1. Lineage (NCBI taxonomy): Eukaryota > Metazoa > Chordata > Aves > Charadriiformes > Charadriidae > Charadrius > Charadrius vociferus. The sequence continues at coordinate 1,113,154 of NW_009646437.1, read as the reverse complement.
CCATGAGTCTGTCCCCTCATTCCTCAGAGTGGTGATTTGAGCAAGGCTGGAGATAAATATAGACAGGGGTGGGAGAACTTCACATTTTTAGAAGCTTCACTCCATACTGGATCAGCATGCAAAGGTTTCAGTACTTATTTTGAACACGTTTGGACTTAACTCAGCCTCCTGGCTCCTGGAGGCAAAAAATAAGCTTTGTCACAGCTTTCAACAGGCTTGTGGCAATGCAAGCACAATGCTGCTTTCATCCAGCCCTCAGAAACAGCCCTCTGGCTAACCAAGAGCCTCCCCATGCATGGAAGCTGGTGACTGTAATATTTTCCCGGTGAGCTGTTGGCTGTCTCAGAGGAGGTACATGTACGGTGCACTCTCCATAGCTTTGCTGTTGGTCCGAAATACAAATCCCAGACTTCCAGAATGGATTTTGCTCTTTTTGCAAATGGAAGTATGAAGTGTTGCAGTTCTGCAGGCCACGTACAGAGTTGTACCGGTTGCGATGTGAGGAAATGTTCAACATGAAACCAAGGTACTGCACCCTTTTCTGCACCACCTTTCTGCCAGCAGCTCTGTGGACACGGGGGGCTGAGCGGGAAGGACTCCCGTGCCCTTCATGCAGCGCTGAGCTGTGATCCCCTTTGCTCTTCATATTTCAGTGAGGTCTCTCTCTCTCTCTCTCTGTTTCACTGCCTGCACAATTCTGCCAAAGGTTTGGATTCATAATGCTGCCAAAATGTCTTGCTGAAATCGAAGAGTGAAAATATTTCTGTTTCTGAAAGGACGCACGTTACTGCTGACAAGGAGTGAACTCTTTCTTTCCATAGACAAAACCCCAAATGTCTGTTCTGGCTCCAAGCAGATATTAGCTTCAGCCTAAGGAAAACAGCAACAAATCAGGAAAGCCGAGTTTCCTGCAGAAAGCCCAGTGTTTGTCTGTCCCGTAACTGAGTGCTAATTCCAGGAATAAAACAGCTGCTATCCTTGCACACAGGCAGTTGTCTTGGAATTTAAAGAGGAAATGAAATGGGGAAAGGAAACAAAAAAAAAAAATTAAAACATCATGTATAAAACCATGCCAAAGGTATAGAGAAGCAGAAGTTCTCATTCAATGAAGCATTACGTGCTTGCTCGATAGGTCAGCAAATACCACGGGTGACATTCTGGGTCTTCTTGATTGTTAAAATTTGGAGGCTGGATCTTTCTCACAGACCAAGCTGTGCATGTGTACCTCATTTTGCCTGAAATGCTTAGTCTGCTTTCATGCTGTTCGTGGGAGAGCCTGAGTCCCGATCCATGGAAAAACAGTGCCCGAGATGCAACCAGCAGTAAGTCAAGGTAGTCCTGCAAGTACAAATTCAGAGACTTCAAAATCTAGGAAAAAGTGGTCCCTCAGACAGTTCCTGCTGCTGATTGAGTTGAAACAGTTTTGCATATGTGGGAACTTGCACAACCCCCATTACTTTATCATCTTGGTGCTGCATCATCTTTATTGCGTTCATTCTTGTGCAGGCCTAGGAGATGCAGGTCTCTCCTGGCACAGGTGAAGAATATAATCAGAGAGATTTACTGACATCCCTTAGCCTGACTGGTCTTGCCTATAAAAGGCCTATCTCTTCAGCTGTGGCTTAGTACTGATGCAAGACCTTTTCTTGGTGCACCTCTTGTCTGTTTCTGCCCCTTCTTCCCACCAAGACCAAAACGGCTTCCTCTGTATTTAGTAGGGACGCTGTGCAACACTGAAGAGCAACATCCTGAGGTAACCACCAAAATGGTGGGGGTTTTTGTACTGTGCTGCTTCTTATTGAGGGCTCCTGTGTGTGCAGGAGTTGCTCCTAGCTTCCCTTTGCCACATCTGCTTTACTTTCCCATCCTGTATTCCCCTCTCCTCTGCAAATTCCCTCTGTGAGACTCCTGTTTTCCTCTCTCTCCTGACCTCTGCTTTGCTGTGCATCCCTGCTGATGTGTGTGACCTGGGTAGGGTAGGCTGAAGGTGTCTGCTGTCCCCTCCTGGGGTGCCTTGGGGCCCTGCGGGCATGCCCTCCCTTTGCAGGAGGCTCCTCTCCTTGCCTGTGCAGAAGGCACTGGGCCTCTTTGGGGTATGACATTGATTTGTGTGCATCAGAAAACATAATGGCTCTGGAGAAGGGATTGCTTTGGACCGGCTGAGAAGCTGACATCCCTCAGAAGGCTTTAAAGCTCCTGTTGGGTCTACAAGGACTTTAGTGTGCATCTGCATCTTCTAGATTGCCAGAGAAAGGAAAAAACAACCTTCCGCTGTTACAGACTCAGAGAACGGTTAGAGTTGGAAGGGACCTTAAAGATCACCTAGTTCCACCCCCCTCCCATGGGCAGGGACACCTTCCACTGTCCTCTTTGCCTTTTCTGCTGTCAGAAGATGCCTGGGGAGGGAGTTGTGCTCCTGTCCGTCTGACTGCCCCTCTCTGTGCTGCTCCCGTGTCCCGTGGCAGGAGGTGGGAAATCACCAACTCCACGGTGCCTTTTGCTTTGCCTCCCTGCAAAGTGCCACCGCTGGCAGGGGGCTGGGGCAGCCTGCTGGGATGCTTTGCTCTCTCTTCCTCTCTCCCGGCAGCCTCCTGACTGCATGGGAACAATGGGATGACGTGACCGGAGCCCTGTAAATACTAATTCCCCTTTGAAGCTGTCGCACCAAACAGGAAGCGCAAACAGCCCCAGAATAGAAATTCAGTCCTTGCTCTGCTCCTCAGCAGAGGCTGCTCCCAAATAATGCTGCCTGTCAGACCCTTTCTCGCGTGGCTGAGCCACTCTGCCCCTCATTGTGTTCCCCAGGTGCGGTGCGTTGGTTGGTCCATCCTCATGAAGAGGTCCTCTCCTACCTGGGACTGGCAGGCAGATAGTTTTTGGGATGTGCCTTGCCCTGGCAGAGCTGGGGCTGGCAAGTGATGTTTCCTGCGGGGATGGAAATACGTTGAGAGGGTGGCAGCAGCCTTGGGAAGCTGAACCAGGAGGTGCCATTGGTTTTGAGGACAGAGCATGGAGGGGATGCTGTGCTACGCCTGCTCGTGTTACCCCTGGTCTGGGGTGGGCTGCTTGTTACCAGAACTACAAGCACCACATTGACCTGCGGATAACCTACCCTCTCAGAACTTATTTTTCCTTTTGCACTGAACAGTGGGGCATTAGCACATGAGTTTGCAGTTGCTGCCGGCCGTTGTTCCCATTGTAATACGTTTACTGGGACATCTGTTGAAATCAATAGACCATTAGGAAGTATCCTGTAAGGAGTGAAGTGTTGATGCAAGTGAGGATGCACCCCAGGTGGAGGGTTTGGATGTGGCAGCTGGATTGCAGAACCTTTGTTAAAGCAAAACTTTCATGCCTGCTCCCTTTAAACTGCCCTGAGCGTTCAGAGCAATCCCCTTGCTCCCTCTGCTTGTCCTTCATATTTGGTGTATTTGCAGTTCCTGTGGGTGGGCACGCTGCATTTAAATGAGGCTTCGGTCATCATGACCTGCTGCTCCTCATCCCACAGTCCGGCAGTGACATGACAGTGCTGGATTTTGGATGTCGGAAGATTAATTGGTGCTGAGTACATGCTGATCAGTGGCGCAGACACAACCCTGTGTGGGGTTGGTGGTGCAGCATGGTATTGCACGTGGACTTACCTGCCACAGCCTTCTCAGGAAAATCCTTTTGTCCCCCAAGCTCTGCCTGGCTTTCCATAAAATGAGGAAAATGGGTCTCTGTCTATTAGTCTGAGCTTTAGGAAGCAGGCATAGTCTCCTAGTCTTTGTGCAGTAATGGAGTCCCTTATGCTGGAAATGAGGTGTTGCCTGCAGCACTGGCCTCTGGTATAAAGGCAGGAGCCACGTTGTAGCCAGAGCTAAATCTGTGGTGTTGTCTTCAGTAGAAAGTGCTTGAGATGGGAAGGGGATCACAAGAGATACTTAAAAGAAAGGTATCCCAGTGTCTGTGGATGAGTTTTCCCCTCTGGATGAAGAGGGATGCGATGGTGCTTTCCTAAGGGACGTAGGTTGGCTTCCTCAGGCACACATCAAACTGCAAAGTTTTGCTGCAGACTGATGCACAGCTGGGCTCTGGGCATGCAGATGGACTATGGAGTTGTAGGCATGGCCTCCCCTGCCAGCCTGGCTACCTGATAGCATGGCAGGTCTTGCTTCTACCCACGTTGAGTGTCTCCACCAGTGTCTATGCAGCTTTAGGTTTTGCTGGGTTAGGAGAAGAGTTCAGAGGGCTGGGGACAGGCAAACATGTTCTTCCCTTTGTGCCATTGGCATGTTTTAGCACAGTTTTATCTGGTATTTCCTAGAGTTAGCCCTGAGCTGCTAAATGGAAGTGAAAACAGGGAAATCCACATGGAGGAAGAATAACAGGTTTGGTAAGTTCCAGCCTGGCTTCCTGGATGGCTTCAGGCAGCCCTTGAAAGACCAAATTCCAGGAGCTTTCTCTGAAAACGGGGATATTCTGACTTGTGTTGGTTACGGAGGACACAGCTCTGCTTCGCTTCCCTGACTGTCTTCTGTGCTTCTGTCTCATTCCCATTGCTATTCTTTAACCTTGCCCTTGCCACCTCCTGACTGCTCTCCAAAAAGTGCAATAGTGATGATGATGTGCTGCTTTCATCTGTAAAGCACTCTGGTACCTATTGATGAAAACACCCATAAGATACTACTGTACTGCTTGTGGGGGAAGGATTTTCTGCCTTGGCACTCAGGATCTGCCAGGCTTCTCTTGCATATCTACATAGTCAGGAGGGTCACCAAGCGTGTAGATGCTCAAGATGGGAGCAACGCTTCCTGGTATTTCCCATAATCATCTCTAATCATCTAAACTAGGAGAGAAGGGATTGAGCTTGTTAATTGTGTGAGACTGAAGGTGTATCTAGTTTTTGGCAAGCAGTTTGTAGGACAGTGGCCCTCTGGGAGTTAGGCTGAGATAAAAGAACATATCACTGCATCCTCCCATGGCTATACCTGAAGTTTCCAAGTTACAGCACCACTTATTCTCAGCTTCTTGCCCACAGTGCTACTGATAATGCATGTTTCCAGCTTCCATCATGCATGAAGTTAAACATGATGTCTCCTGAAATGCTGAGTGTCTTCTTCCCTGCACCCTCATGGTGATGGACTAGGGGCAGATCTGCTGAGGGGGAAAGAAAAAACACTTGAAGACAGGGAAACGTGTTTTTGCACTCTGTTTCCAAGCTGATATTGATGGAGAAAAAGAGCAGGGACCGAGCTTCTGTGTAGCATGGTGATTTGCCAAGAGCAGTGGCAGCTGGGAACCGCATGGCTCAGGAGGCTGGGTAATGGGCTATGAAAGTCCTTTGCCTCTGGGTCCACAGTGTTCATCCAGGTACTGGCCAGCAGTGAGGGAATATGTTTGCTCTGGCTGAGCTGCTCAGTGGCTTCTGGGAAAATAAAAGGACTCACCGCTGCTCTGACAAGCCCTATGCCTGCTGTGGCTCCTAGCAAGCGCTTAGGGAACCAAGAGCTGGTTTTGACAAGACTGTTATTGTCCGAATGGAAATTACTGGGAGAAATGGCTCCAATTAGACCAAATGATACTGGTGCACACCTGTGACTTGGGCACACAAACATTTTCTCATCTGTTTGGTTCCCGATACGGAAATGTGTGTGCTCAAATCAAAAGAACTGAAGAGATGGGCTGGATATCAAAAAGCAGTAATGAGATGAGTTAGCAAGAAGTGAATGGGAATGCGTTCACGTGGGCAGATTGAACCTTGTCAGTGGTAGTTGGTAGTCTGGAGAATCATACAAGATTACAAACAAGTCCCTGATGGTCCCTTCCTGGGAAAAGGATGACTTCACATGTTGACAGAAACCACTACACACTCTTGTTATCACTACCTTATCAAAATGTTGCTGTGCCAGATCCTGGAGAGATTTGCACCCAAGATAGAGAACTTCTTAGCTGAAGGACCAGCTGGCTCAAAGTTCAGAAAGGGAGCGGTATAAAAAACACTTGTTATTCGGGAGAGAACTGGGGAGTGCTGGAAAGGTGGCATATGTTTTTGGTGACTTTGCAGGTGTCAACAGTGACAAGGCATAAACCCATGAACCTCCCTGGGTAAGGCTGCAGTCAGCTGGAGGTGATGAAAATGCTAAAAGGCTGGTGCAAAGTGTGACTGCCTCAGCAGCTGTAGGCAAGGAGTGAAATAATTGGCTTGACCTCAGGATAGGTGTCAGACAGGCTTGTGCTCGAACACCGGCTTGTTTCAAGAGACATCGGAAAAAAGTGTTCAAATGAACCACTGGTGGAAAATCTACAGGAGGGTGCTTTGTAGCCCTCAGAGGATGGGACAGTAGTTGTATGCTGTATGCTTCACTGATGAGACTGGCCTAAACGGACCTTTGCAGGAAGACTGATGAAAATTTTTAGGGAAGAGGTTCAGGAAGAAGGCACAGTAGATCTAGAGAGCTGATGTGGAAAGACAGTGGTAATATCCAGCTTGGCAAATATATTTCTATGCAGATCTTGAGAGACTGCAACGCTTTACCCTTCCTATGTATTTTAGGCACCTTGACAATGTGGTGACAAGGAACTTCAAACATTGCCTCAAAATCTGGTGTCAAGCTGGGGGTGTGACCCTGCTCTAGCTAAACTTGCCTGCTCTTAGAATAGGTCACCACGTTACAGTGTAGTGTAAAATTAAAGTGGTGGTGGCTGGTTCGGGATCTTTGTACTGCGTGTGAGACAGGCATAGAGAAAAGCTGGCATTCAGAAGCTCTCTGAACTGGGAAGATAAGAGATGGCAAAGCACTAAGCCCATGCAAAGCATGGCTGCAGCCTGGATTTACAGCACCGTCAGTGGTGATGGATGTCAGGGTGTGTGGGTTAAAAGAGTGAAGGGTTGAAGCCAGAGTGAGCCGATGGGGCTGGCAGCTGCAGAGCACCCTGGCAAAGCTGTGACTGGGCTGGAGAACCTGGAAGGACACAGAGGTGGGGAAGGATGGAGGGAGGTGGCTGACTACTGGCTTCTGTGTGTGTGTTTGCTGCTGGTGGTGCTGGTACCCAGCTGTGCTGCACAGCATAAGGCAGGAGGGAAGGGATGGGGTGCCCAACCTGTTGCGCTGGGCGCAGGATGCAGTTGCATCTCTGATGCTGGGGTTGGGGGAGCTGCTGTGAGCTGGTGTCATGGACTGAAATCCTTCTGTTAGGGACCAGGGGCTGTTTCATTTACCTTGACATCCCATGCCAGCTCCCTGGAACTCCTTGGGGCTTTCTGAGCCTTTGCATCACATTATTGCAGTGACCTTTCTCCAATTGCTTTGGGCTCAGTATCAGCACAGTCTACCTCTGTCTGTATTGAAAATAGGATTACTTTCTACTTTCCACCTCAAGAGGCAAATTGGAGTCCATGAAGCCTGATTTAAGCCGTTAAGGCATTCCTATTAATTAGTCTCCTTTCCAGCAAACTCCCTGGAAGGAGAAAAGGCAGAGAGGTAAGATGCAACCCTTCATCTCTGGGGTGGGCTTTGCTGGAGCTGTCGGGGTGGTGGTTGGTTTTTTTTTTTTTTCATATATTCTGCTCCTGAGGTAAGTATGCTCACTAATGTCCCATGGGGGGAGAGCAGGATTTAGCAAACAAAGCCCTGTGAAAAGGGAGAGCCAGAAATAGAAAGGCTGTGAATATAGAAGCCCCAGGCAGTGTCTTCCTCTGCCTGGAAGAAGCTTTCCTTATTACAAAAGCCACCCTCTGACCGGCTCTCTGATGGCCCCAAGCAGTCAGGGGAAAGCAAGCCCATCAGAGAGGCAATTTTTTTTTTTTTTGAGGCACATTAAAGACCTATTCATAAAAGAAGCAGCAGGAGGGAAGGTGGGGAAGGGAGGAGGAGGGAAACAAAGGGAAGTCATAGCCAGACCTTCTTTCACTCTGTGAAAACAGTCTTGGTATTAACCCTTTAGCAATGCTTTGAGCATCCTCTGGCCTTGAAAATCTGCTAATTAATTCACAGGCTTGTATAAGGGTAACATGAAGATGGGAACTGAGTCCTGAAGGTTTCGGTGGGTTATTCATCACCACTCTACCCTTCCTCACCTGTCCTGGCAGGCAATGGCATAGTTCCTAGCAGGCATATTCCTGCAAAGGATAGGTCTTCTGGTGGGGAGGATTTCAAAGCTGTTTCAAGGAGACTGGAAGCTCTCGTACCTTTGAGTTTTGTTCCAAATGAGAAACTTGCCTGCTGGTTTGAACTTTCTGGTTTGGCTCAGGAATCTTCAATGAAACTGTCGCTTTCAGTGAGAAACCAGTGAAAACTTGCTTTCAGTGAGAAACCAGGGCCCAATTTGGACTATGTTTTGCCAAAGAAATGTTCTGCATGTGATTGATCCTTATAAATAGAAGTGCTGGTGCAAAGGAGAAAGTTCCTGGGACATAACTTTGAATGGCTGAAAGGAGGCAAATGACTAGGAAGGAAACTTGGGGGAGATCTGGAGTATAAGGCTACTGAGTCTCATGTGCCCAAGTTAAGGATATGGACATGAAGTCCTCTCTGGATAGAGCGTGTCAAGTATTAAAGAGTTAAAGATCAAAAGCTAGAGGGAGTTCTGGGCTTTACAAAATGATGCTCAGTGTAGTTATGTGGTGCCCACAGAAGACAATATTCTTGTGAAACTCCTCATCTCAGGTTTTTTAAAGGAACTTTTTTTTTAATTTGTGTGTGGGAAGTAATGGAAATTCATAGGAAACATGAAAATGCTGGTGTCAAATTGATTTCTGCGAGTTTTCCTAAGAATGAGTTTTGATTTTGCAAGTAGCAGTAGTCAGTCATACAGTCGCAGCACACCTGTGTCTTACAACATCCCAGTACCTTCTTGTTGATACCCTTCAACTGGATTATGTCTTAATATAAAAGGGTTACAACCATGCTTTTTGTGCCTTAGATGTTCCACCTAGCTTCAGAGGGACTGCCCCACACCAGAAGCAATATCCCTGTTCCTGGGAGAAGGGTTTGCGAAGATTCACCTTGGAACTGCAATCTCCAAACAATACTTCTCTTCCTCACTGGCCCCTTCCCAACTCTTGTGGCCCTGCTTTATCTGAAGCAGAAGCCGTGCTTGTGTCTTGATTCCTTACATGCACACCAGCAAGGCTGCAATGGGGGATACCATGTCTGACAAGGAGCAGGCATGGGGTGAACAAACCAAGCAGCTCGTGCAGAAAGTTCGGAGGGGGTGTAGAGTTCATTCCTTGTGTGCAAGTGCCAGTAACTTTGTTCCACTGATGTTACATTTCTTATCATTAACTTTCAACAAAAAGTGACTGGGTAATTTGAGACATGAAATAAGGGACATCTGAAGGGCATATGAACCAAAACATGTCTGTTGTGGTGCCATGTAAGTTGCTACCCTGAACTACTTGTACCTAAAGCATCTCAGAAGTGTGTGTGTCAGCTAAATGCAGTTAGAGATCTGGGGTGATGGAGAGTTGAGGAAGGGTTAAGGAGAAACAATGGGATAAACTGGGCGGGGGAAACATAGGCTGAATACCAGGAAAACATTTCTTCATGCTAAGGTCAATCGGGCTTTGAGAGGGGGAAGTGGCAGCTCACCAGGGCTGCCTCTCCCAGGCGTGGGATGGCTGTGGGGTTGGGGATGTGGAGTGAGGGGGAATTGGGCTCAGTGAAGAAGCAGGCTGCTTGGCTGGCCTGGTGTTTTCTGCCTCTGAATGCTCGTGAGGGGCTGGAAAGGGAAATGTCTTAAAGCTTGTGCCCCCTGAGAGCTTTTACGACAGCCCAGCAGCAGAGTTGGGATCTGAAATAAGAAAGAAGGAAAACCAGGGAGTGAGTGAGGAAAAGGAGTGGCCCTAAAGGAATTAATTGGAAACATTTCCCTGAATAGACAACAATCATTGTCCAGAAGTATCTGGAAAGAGAGGTGTGAAAGGAACACCTTTGGGCGTGAATCAGGCTGATTAGGGATCCCTGTGGAGCAGAGCAAGGTAGTCTGGGGTTACACTCAGACTCAGCACTACGGTGCCTATGGGGTTTTTGGCTGTAACATTTTCCTGCGCCCCCTGCCCTGGAAGAGAGGTCAGGTTGGCACATCTGGAGAAAATCGTGCCTCTCTGCAGCCTGCTTTTCTGCCGCGGTAGAAGTTGGTCTAAGTCACATCTAGATAACCATCTGTAACCAGGCTGCAAAGTGGATGTGCAAAGGTAAGCTGTTGTGTGCAGATATGACAGAGCTCCTCTAAGAGGTGAGTGGATCTACATATAAAATATACAGTGTAAATATAGAATCTTGGAAGAATTATTTTCTTCATTTAGTTTTTGTGGTTATTCAGCCCTTTGTGCTGAAGACAGTTTACAGTATGTGATTGAAAGGAAACGAAGCCCCAATGAGACACTGGAATATGCCCTAGCTTTCCTGTATTGTATCTTTCTACTAAAAAATAACTCTGGCAAATGGATTTTCCTCTTGCTTTTAAAATTTATGCAGAATGGTTTTGGGTCAAGCCTTTCATTGTCCTTGGAAGGGTATCAACGACTCTGCCTTTTGAAAGGTTGCAGTCACAGCACAGAGCAGAGATGGCTGACACAGAAATTAATTCTGCAATAATTCACCTACTGGTCAGCTTATTCAGTTGTGCCCCTGAGCTAGTGTAAGTGGCACCCCAGTTATTAGAAATCCTCTTTAATTCTTAGTTCTTAGTTGTTAATTCAAGTATCAACTGAAGCTGCACAGGAAAATGCAAAGACCAACGTTCATTACTTGAAGAAGTCACTTGAGAAAATTGCTCAAGGTGTATTTATACACCCGTGCAGTGTGAAGGAGGCCACTGAGCTGTTACCATCGTCAGGAGAATCGTAACCAGTAAAAACCTCACAAAACCATCAAGTTATTTCAGTCCACCTCTGAAGCTCTCAGAAGAGGAAGCCAGATGGGAAAGGGATTTATCATTGAATCTGAAGGTATTGGAGCCTGGGTACAAAACTTCTGAGGACAGTTAGTATTTGAAGGCTACTTTGCTATATGAAATTGTGTGGTGGACACTTGGTGTCATCCCACTCCCTGATCTAACTGGCCTCCTTTAATTGAGCTTTAGTAAAGACATGGATGCCTGAAATGGTGTTGGAGGAAACTCAGGCCTCCTCCTTCTCTGCAGAGTCAGAGAGTTGAAGAACTGATTGGGATTGTTTACTTTTGGGACTGGTGGTGGCATCACTTGTACACGGCGTGAAGGACAGTGTTGTTCAGTCAGTCCTTGGCTTTGGCCTTCCCAGTCTCACAGGTGGTGCTGATGGGTCTGTGGTCTCAACACCTGGATGCTCCCAGCTGGTGACTGGGCAGCTCCTGAGTGACACTGACTGCTGGCCATTGGTGATAAGCATGGTTTCTGTTAAAGACCACTCACTGGGACAAAGAAATACAAAGTGGATGTCATTAGAAATGTTGCATAGAAATGCCTGCCATGTGGATATGCCATGCTCTCTGTGCTGGCACTACTGCACGTCCCCTACAAGGATGTGAGCCAAGAAGAGCACAATCAGTATTAGAAGGGATTGCATTAACTGAGAAATCACTAGGGCAAATGTAGGCTTTGCATTTTCTGCCAGTGGTGACATGAGGGCAACAATATAAGTGGTGAGGCATTGGTTAGAGTCTGCCCAACCTGCCAGACCCTCCTACCTCCCTGGTACTCCCTCGAGAACTGGCTACAGCTGCAGGCAGTGACTGAAAAGAAATGACACAGTTAATGAATGGGAGAAAAATCAAAGCGGTTTATCTCACCCTACAGTCATCTTGGCTAGTGGCAGAGCATGGGTAAATGGTGGTGGGGTAAAACAGCTGGCCCTGGCTGCAGCCACAGAGAGCAGGTCCTGGGGCAGCCTAGGAGAGCAGGCGGTGTTGGGCTGGGTGCTGCTCTGTATGATCATCAGTTTGCCTCCTTGCTGGAAATCCTCCTGCTTGGAGGAGCTCTCACTCTCCCTTGCTTTCCTTCCATCTCCCTTGTTTTTCCTCTCCATGTTGTAGTAATTCTGCTTGGGTGAGACAGAACTTGTTTTGCTTTTAACAGCAGAGGAAATCCACCGAACACTTAAAACTGGGATGCGATACGCATCTCTAACAGTGAGTGGGTGGCTGCAAGATGCTTGGGGGCTGCCTGGAGATGCCTGAGTAGAGTAAACAGGGGTAGGAAGTCCCTAGCCAAACACAAATAAGAGCAGAGACCTAAACTATGGTTGTAAGATGAGCGAGTACAGAAAAGCTTGTGTGATATTGCATGGAGTTTAAAGCTTTGCCTTCATCATCCCCTCATGGGGTTTGTAGGGAGAGGAAGCCCTAGGAAAGGAGGCTGAACATCTTGAGCCAAAATATCTAACAGGATGGAGAGTGCTTGTGTCCCACAGGGCCCAGCTCCTAATCCTGGTAGAAATGATCTCCAGTGCCCTGTCACCTAGGGAAAGCAACCCAGTGCAGCAGAATTACTACAGAACTTTGGATTTGCAAGGGAATGGCAGCATTTTATTTTGTTTCCCTTTCCTTTTTAAATCGGAGCAAAGTTGTTCCTCCCTCCTCAAACCACCAGACTGAAGTTCCAGTCTAGTTTGCACCCACAAAACCACACTGAGTTCAGCACGTGAGCTGAATTTAGCCTTTGACCCTAAAACCCATGGTAGTTGAGACACCTGGGGTTTGGGTTTGGCCAGCCTGTATGAAGGGACACTCGCAATTCAGCCCTGCGACGTGGGAGAGGAGAACTTGCTGTATTCTTGCTGTTTGGCCCTCTGGGTTTTGTGGCACAGGCATTTGCCACTGTCAAGATCAGAGCCTGAAGGTGTTGGGCTAAGAGCCTGGGCACCACAGCTCCTAGATCTGGGAGCCCACCCTGGAAACTTTGCCGTGGTAGTTTGAAGCATAAAACTAGAGGTGGAAGGAAAAGCAGCCAGTTACAAGCCTGTTCTCTGCTATGTTTTCTAGTCCATTAAAGGACTCTGTGAAACTCTGAGAACAAGGGAGTTGGGACCTCTGGGTGACCAGTGTTCAAAATATCCTCTGTGCTGGCATAAGACCAACATCAGTTGTTGATCTTTGGGTAACTGGATGAAGGAAATACAGACTCCTTGCACTGAAAGAAGGATGATCTTACAGGTTTTGATGGAGAACTAGGTTTGATTGGGAGGTTGGGTTGGACTGAAGTCCCCCTCCAACACAGACTTTCAGTTTGACCACAGTCAAATTCCTTAATTTCTGACCCTGCTGAATGTAGTGACAAAACTCTGACTTCAGCAGGGTTGGGAATTCAGCTAAATAGTTAAAATACTATATATTTGATTATTCATCATATGAAGTGACATCTGTTGTTGGACCCAAGGTCTGCACAAGCTTGTGTCTCTGACACCAGGCAGCAGTGAGAGGCAGGGGATAAGGGCATAAAGAACAAGGCACGTGTAGAACAATCACTTTTTAATTTTTTTTTTTTCCATAATGTGCTTGCTATCGTCTTAGGAAACCTGGCATTTGAGTCACTCTGTTCTCTCTGTGCCTGCCTTGGTTATCTCTTTGCTCCTGGTGAAAATGATTTGACATGCAGCAAGGCCAACGCAGTGTTTCAAGCCTCCTCGCCTCTGCCTGCCTTCCAGCGTGGTAAGCGGCGTTATCACATGCTCAAGTGAAAAGCCCTCCCTAGGCTTTGAATCAGATGCTTTCAGAACAAGCCCCGAGTTCCTGGGAATATTTAAAGCAGCACACAGGAGGGTTTTTTTTTTTAGCTCTGCATTGACATTCCAGTGTTATCAACCTCCAGAGCTTGTTGCTTGCGTAGGAAGGAGAGCCGTGAATGGTCCAAGCATGTGATGTTCCATTCACTTAACCCTATCTCTTATCAGCACACACGAGGCTGCTGTCTGTTGTGGAGAGCTTTTCCATTGCCATTAGCAGCTTGTTTCTGCCCCTTAAGCTGCTTTTCATTTAATATATATATATCCTGCCTGTTCCTCTCCTCAAGGTACTCATCCATCTGTAAGTGCAGGCACCTCATTTTCTTTGAAATCCCTTTTGCCCTGCCTGCTCTGGCAAGCCCAGGGCAGGCTATTCCAGCTTCATGCAGGGGCACTTGGGCAGTGTCCTTCCCCACCTAGTAGTTTTGGAAAGAGCCTTCTCTGAGGAAGTGACAGCAGTAGTTGTGTACTTCAGGGGATGCTGATGGGCAGGGGGACTGGTGGTGCAGGGAGCAGCTTCCTGCAGCCAAAAATCACCCCCATGTATCTCCTTAGCATGATGGTGAGTGAAACTAAAGCATGTGCAATACACGGGTATAAATATACAGGTGGATAGCTGTAGGGTATTATGTCTTTACAGGTGGACATTGGATCAAGCAACGACTCCAAGGGCCAGACTTTGCCTCGTGCATCGGTTGCAGCTCAATTGCTGTGATGGGCACCACTGGGACACGCCACCGTGCCTGGAAAACCTGACCCCTGAAGGAGTCCTTTGGAGAGACTGATTAAGACAATCAGGCCATAGAAAAAAAAAAAAAAAACAAAGACTTTGCTATTTGCTTAAGAGATTAGATAAGCTGACAGAAATGCAGAAGACAATTGTTTACACATGCACACAGACACATACACCAGGAAGAAAATTCTTTTC
>NW_009646437.1:1036934-1098494 GCF_000708025.1 Charadrius vociferus | reverse complement strand
CTTTCTTCTGAGATAAAGCAGAACATTTACATAAGGGGCAAGGAGATCTGATGATGAATAACTATTTCTTGTGCAGACCAAAGTCCTCATTAGACCTGCCGGCAGGGATAGATGTCTGGGCCTAGCAGAGCACCAGAATTAGCAAGTATCATTTAACTGTCTGAAGTCTTTAACTAACAGTAGGCAATCTTCTAGAAGTTTAGTGGGATATTTTTTTTTTTTTCCAAAGCATCTAAATGATAACAGGCCTGATTTATTCTGTCTAAAAAATTTCATGGGACAGAAGCAAAGGCTGAGCTTGTGCCTGAGCTACACTCTATTAATTTTGACTCCCACTCTCACCCCCTTGATCACCTCCCAGCCAATAAGATATGTGTAATGGTGACACTGGGGGAGGTAAGGCCATGATACCATCTGAATTTTACAGAGGGAGGAATAAAGGCATGCTGTCTCTTGCTGTTTGGACATCTCCTGAAGGCCTTTTTGTAGACACCAGTGGATGTGTGCTTAAGGCAGTGACCCAAGATCACTCAGACAATTTTGGGCAAAGCAGATGATGCTGCATTGCCAGGTCATGTCTGCATGCTGCTTTGAGACCAGGATATGGACCTGTAGGGGATGTGCTTCCTTCTAGTGCTGACTTCTGCTAAAATAAAGCAGCTGGTAGCCATGAAGCTGCCTTTCCTCTCCCAGTAGCCCACAAACTCTTGTGCTGCCCTCACCTGCATAGTGGGGCATCCTACCTTCTCATCTAGGGTCACAACGCCACTGCTTTGCAGAAGGGACTTTGTGCAGCTGGCAGGTAGGGGTTGTCCCAGATGTTGAGCATGATCTGGTTTCACAGCTGCAGCACTCACCTGTGGCCACCTCAAAGTAATCTTATTTTCTGCTCCAGTGTTGCTACCACAGTTCTTGGTAGTGGAAGTGCTTGTGGTGTCCTGAGTGCTGGAGTGTGGTGTCAAAGGATGATGAAGGCAGAGGAGGAGGCTGGTTATAAAGGAGAAGCCTTGCTCTCCACAGTGCACTGAAAACCCTTGGCAGTTGCCACCACCGAGCTCTTCCTCTTGATCATGGGAGAAAGGGCACGGCTGTTTAATGAGTTTTAGAAATGTGTTCTTTAGCTTTGTGTGCATGTATTTTTAGTCTCGTAGGGTACAGAACTAAACTTTGAACAAAAATAGCTAACCACTTACATAAGATCCTTGCTTACAAAACTCCCAGAGCTTAAGCTTTCCGGAGGCTTCTGGAGCAGAGGGCTGTCAATCAAATCAAAGCCATGACTCAGGCGTGTACGCACATCTCAACAATGCAAAGTCAAGATTTGCAGTGCTTACACAGGATACTCTGCACAAGGCATGTGATAGCAAATGCAAAGCACTAGTTCCACCGTCTCAAAGACATCATAGGGTGTTGACCAGAGTGGAGAGATGCGGATGGGGCAATGCTTCCCCTTTCCTCCCACTTGCCCATGACTGGGCAGGGGGAGGAAGGGATGAGGGAAGGATTTTCATTCTATGGGTTCCTGGGTTTTACTTTGTTTAGGTCTTCTGGAACAGTAGGCGGAGTCCAGACACTGAGCCCTTGCTCTCTGATGCCTTGCAGTGGGAGTTGTTGGTCATCTGATACAGCCCAGTTTTACTGTCCCTGCATCCCTGCCGCTGCTGTGATTAACAGTCCTAGCCAAGAAGCTCTGGAGCTGAAGAGGTTTGGAATCACAGCTCTCTCCTTGACCCTCTGCCCAGGACAGAGGCATACTCATGCTATGGGGAAAGTTACCCGGTCGCAGCCAGGGCTTCATTTACTCCAGTGATAAACAGGGGAGTATAGGGTCAAGGGTGTTCATTCTTTCCATTTGCACTTTGAACACGCATGGTTAGAGATTAGTAATGTGTCATCCTTTCTTCATCCTGTTTTCTCTTGGCAGCCATGGATAAGCCTGGGCAAGTAGGTGATACTGGTTTGTTTGCCAAAAGTAACATTAGATTGTGATAGCACACCTTGACTCTAAAGGACCGACTATGCTGAACATGCTTATTTTCCTGAGACACCAAGGTAGAATAGGTTTTGGTTAAAAATAACTGATCTCCCCATGCTGAGCCTAAGCATTTCTTCTTGGGAAGACATTTTTAACCACAGATGGTCACCAGATGCAGTGGTTATCAGAGATCAAAGCTGGAAGCCCACCAGCTGAATTCTTTCCTTCTGCTATCAGACCTTCTCAAGTGGAGCACCTTCTTGGTCATCCTCTGGTGAGAAGGGAAACATCTGTTTTGGGGGGGATATGTGGGCACCATTGGGTCAATAAGAGATGTGTGGTGATGGGTGTATTTGTGCATGCTTGGGAACAAACACTCACTGTGATGCTGATGGATTCTGAGAAAGCCAGGGCTGGACATCGTGTCTCGAAATAGCTCATGAAAACAGGCAGCCTTACGCTGCTTCCATACTCTGCGATGGAGATATACAGCCCTGAAATGTAATTTGTTATGCAATTTATCGAAATAGTTATCCTCCAGGGCCTTTAGAGCCCTAGCGAGAAGAGACAAGGAAAAACAAGGGACTAGCTTTCTTCAGTGAGATAAATAGTAAATTGTTTTCTGAATGCCTTGGAGCGATTTTATTGGGAGTCTTATTCGACCTCAGAATACAGTGGTGCATTTATAGAAAGGTTATTTTTATCTTAGCTATGTGGAGGGGTGGTGCTAAAGCATCCATATTTTTAGTGACCGTGAAGGGAGTATCCTCCACTTCCCTGTCTTTTCAACAGTGTCAGCTTTGGATGCTGCTGTAGATCAGATGTGTCCTGTCTGTCTTGCAGAGATACACGCGCACATCACGTGTAAGGATGCATATCTGTTCTATGGTCATATACATCAGGGAGAAAGCACAGTATAGCAGACTGGGCACTAGGCAGATTTCCTTTCTATGCTACTTTTCTTCAATGCATCAGACCAGGTGTACTGCTTGCCTACAGACTCAGTGCTCTGACACCAAAATGTGGGGAGCCCTTCCCCGTGTCCCAGGTGTGCTGTGATGACAGGATTTGTAGCTGCTTTGGAGGTGCCATCGGGAGTCCCATATCTCTCATATAGCAAGGCTGAGCTATGTTGCACACAGGTACCATCACTTGCTTTGGTCTCAGCCACCAGCCTGACATATCTCATGTTGGCAGTTTCTACCTCCAGCTAATTTTTTTTTTTTTTTTTATTTAAAGAAGTTCAGCCGCTTCTGAAAACAAAGGTAGTGAAAATTCAGTGGTTTTCCCCAGTTAATATTCTGGCAAGCTGCTTCTGGAGTGGCTCTAATAGTCATGCTGCTGGGAATTATGAAATTTGTTGGGGCCTGCTCTGTTTGTCAGCCTAGTACACCTAGGTCTTGCTATGTCAAACTTCTGGGGAGGGGGAAGGGGAAGTAATTTGCATATGCTCTTATGGATTTTACAGAGAAATTCCCAGAAGATTTTTATATGCTTTAAGCAAGTCCAAGCCCAGGACTGAGTAAGACTTTGGCAGCTGGCAGGTCTGGGGCCAAATACCTGAGCGGGAGGCAAGGAGACTTTCTTCCTCTCCTGTTAGTGTTCACACTGTTGATACAAAGATCAAACAAAAATCCCCGAGAATATTAATAGACCTGTCTTGAGAGCAGAGTCTGAGTATGGTACAATAAAAAGGCAAATGGAGGGGCGTAAAATGAAATCCTGGATTCTCATTCAGCGAGTGATCACGATCCAGAATAGGAAGTGAATGTGGGAGGGGGAAGTAGTCTGCAGTCATGTAGTTAATGATTATGTGGAACTTCCTACACGGGGAGTTAATGAGCACACTCCCAAATCTTTCACTCTGTAGCTTAGGCAAAAGTTGTTGTCTTTCAGTGTGGGCTGCTATGAATAACATTGCATGCACATACTCCAGACATGTGTACAATACATCCTTTTTAGGATGGCTCCTGTATATTAGTGGATATGGGAATTGGGCTGCACATACAAACATAGGTATGTGTATTTATAAAAGCTGGTCCTGCCGGTACATGTGTGAGGAGGGTGTGTGAGGGCTCGTAGTAAGTTTATATCTCCACAGAACTCAATGCACATGTCCCTGTACCCCCAAGAAATCTGTACTGGACCTTCATGAAGACTCATGTTTTGTCCAAGTCCCACTGTAGTTGCTCAAATCTGTTCTGCAAGCTCCCTTGATACCTCGTTGTTGGGAGGGAACAAACCCCAAAGGCCTTTACAAGTTCTTATTGGGCACTGACTCCTGTAGCTCTTGTCTAACACTAGCTTTTCCTGCACAATTTGCTGTTTCCACAGCCTGGATAGAGTCCAGGATACAAGAAGGTTTTGCTATTGATTTTTACAGGACTAAGATGTCGCTGTAGGTGTTTAGCATCA
Source organism: Charadrius vociferus (assembly GCF_000708025.1). Taxonomy (NCBI): domain Eukaryota; kingdom Metazoa; phylum Chordata; class Aves; order Charadriiformes; family Charadriidae; genus Charadrius; species Charadrius vociferus. The sequence goes on along the minus strand of NW_009646437.1, from coordinate 1,094,104 downwards.
CTGCTGTAGCTGTGCAACTCTACATCTCTGCCTAGGCAGGCTGTAGGAGTAAAGTAAAATTTACGTTACACCAGTCACATCTGAGAGGACTTTCTGTCCCTGCACAATGGTCTTTCCTAGGGTGTTCAAAGACGGCAGAATTTCATGCAGAAGGAAGTCACAGACAGATCTGATCTCTAGCACTTCATTACAAACAGGAGAACAGAACTAGCATGGAAATGTAATTTCCTTACCCTCATCGAGTAATACCTTGAGTGCTTGCCCAAGCGCGGCAAGTCAAGGGCCAGGTACCATCAAAAGTGGCCAGTGTTGTCTTTATTTAAAACTCCATGTAACCAAATGAGCTTTTCTCAGCAGAGTAAAGGCAGATACGTGCTAAGTCTTGTTTGTACCCACAATGCCATGTGCATGTTCCTAACTTTTTATAGAAACACTCTTGATTCTCTGGGTGTGGGTTCATCTGTGGGATTTATCCCACCAGTTGGTCTAATCAGCTCCCAAAATTGAGTGATCATGGGAAGCTGTGCAGTGAAAATAACTCGTGAGAACCGAAAAAGAAAAATGCTCAGGACATCCAGGCTATTAATAAAAGTGAGCATTGCAGGGCCCCGTATAAGCTTGCTGCATCAACGACACAGAAGTAGCTACCCAAACCATTTTGGCTTTTCCAGCCAACAGAATGCTTCCAACTCATGTTGAACTTGCGACATTTCGGCATCCGTTCTGTGCAAGAGGAGCTGGTGCAAACCTGCCCCGGGGGCACGGCTACAGCACAGTCTCCCTCCCTCCTGCTGCACCACCATGGAGCACCCATAGCTCTGGAGGTGGCGGGCTTGCCGGCGATTTCGGCATGGCTACGCCCACAGTTGGCTTTGGAGAATCTCGGCCTACAACGTGGCTGGGTTTCTTCCACGCTTACCCATGAACATACACACTTCTTTAATCCAGCGCCAAGCTTCCTACTCCTTCACAAAGTACTTGCAGCATCGATTTCCAGTCTTTGCACTATGGGAGCAATAACTCACCAAGCTGTAATGTTTTCCATTGCATATTTAACTTTGCATGCATGGCGTGTCATTGCCAGAGCTTTTATTTTCAATTCTGCGGGCCGAGGAATGCATGCATGAGGTACATCTTTAGCAAAGGAACCCATTCAAAGTGATGCCTTCTCCACCACAATTTTAAAGATCAGCACAAGAGCAAATTGCTGCCATTCCAACAGGGCGATGCTATAAATACAGAAAAAGCCTGTTTTACTGTGACCCACATCTTCCAGTCAGATCCCAACCCCCACCCTCTGCTTTCCATGGTATTGTGCTGATGCCAAATCAGCAAATGTTCAGAGAAACAGGATAGGCCACAGCTGTAAACCAGCGATGGCATCTTGTGTGTTGGTTTGGTTTGGTTTTTGTTTTTTTTTAGTGTGAGAGACTGGAGTAGTGCAACATTGAAATTACATTGGCTAAGATAATAAATGGATCAGACAAATATAGCTGGGCATATGCTGAGTGTGGGTATGGGTTTTTAATTTCCCTTCTTCAAACCAACATCTATAATAAGATGTTTCCTGGCTTGTGTGTGAGTGTTTTTAATAGCTTCATTTTTTTTTTTTCTTGCTGGATACTTCTGGATGTGGCTGTACTAGCCAAGCCCTGCACAGTAGCTACAGTGAATATTGTTTTACAGCTTTGAGCTGAGAGTACAGTCGGTGCCATAAACTATCCTGCAAGTCTGCTCTGTCAATGGGTGAGCGCATTAGCAGCCTTTCGTTGCAAACTGAAGCAGCATTGGAGATGGCAAAAGAAAAAGGGTTTGTTTGCAGGAGAAAAGCTCACTTCTCCGTGGCTGTCAGAGCAAGGAAGGGTGTGCTTTTATTTTATCTGCTTCTGCAGTCATAACAGGTAGAGGGGGGGTTCCTTGATCTTCTCCCTTGCCGATCCCAAATCCAGTCCAGTCTGGCTCCCAGCTCTTCTCTGGGTGCCAGCAGATCCCATGGCTGTGGAGCAAACAGGAGCTGCTGCAGGATTAAGGGGCCAGAGGAGCTGGTAAGCTGAAAGCTTCACGCAGTGTCATGCACACGCACACCGGCAGCAGTTAGAGCCATGGACTTGCCCGAAACCACTCTTCACATAAGCTTTGCTGCATCCGTACTGTGTCCTTCATCTCTTAAGCTGAGCTAATTCAGATTTATATTCAGCACCCCTGTCCCATGTTACAAAGGCAGGACGCTCAGAGTCACGCTGTGCAGCAGTAGCACAGGGCCCTGGCTGCTGCTGGCCAGGTTTCTCCATTGTTGCAAGAGCTGGTACGTCACCTATGGATAAAGTAGGGCCTTGGGGCTGGAGTGAGTCATGTATAGTGACCACTCCTTGCACTGGACTTTAAAGTAGCTGCCAGAGGAGGCAGCTTATTAGAAGCCCTATGAAAAGTGTGTACTTGCTTAAAATCCCATCTTCAGATGTCATTTGAATGATGAATCTCAGCTTTCACTTAAACAAAACAATCACGTATCCAGCCTTAGCAGCTTTGACCTAAGTGGCTCAGAAACCTGAAGGTGTATCCAAGGTATGCTGTTATTTTAAACCACAAGATTTATTTTTAAAGCCAGCGTCATGGCTGGGAGAGGCCTGAATTGCATCTGTCTTCAGACTAGAGCCAGTTCCCATGTCTCAGGTAGGACATTTCTAAGCCTCCTGCATAATACTTGAACTTTAATTTGACATGAGTCAGCAGCGTAATGATGTTATGAAAAAGGCAAATGTTGTACTAGGAATGTGGTCTACAAGAAAAGATTGGAGTAGCTGGACCTACTGAGACTGAAAGAAGAGAAAGCTGAGAGACGGATGTGTCTCCAGGGCACAACAGGCTGTCCGAGAGAAGGAGACACATTTCTGCTGTCATATTAAGACACTTGCATCCCACCTCCGTGAGATCAAGTACAGAGACATCCCTGATTGAAAAGACTGACAAAGACTTCAGTGAGGGCTTTGAGCAACCTGGTCTAGTGGGAAGTATCCCTGCCCATGGCAGAGGGGTTGGAACTGGATGATCTTCAAGGTCCCTTCCAACCTAAACCATTCTATGATTCTATGAAATACTTTACTACTTCTCTGCTCCTCATCTCAGGAATGGGAACCTCACCATTGTTCTGTCTTATGCGTGCTAACAGACAAAGTAATCAGACATTATAATTTCAGGGCCAAGTCAGTCCCTCTGATATGTAAGCTGATAGCTCTGAGTGGATGGAGAGTCGGGAGTCAGAAGTGGCTTTAGGAAAAACTGAGCGTGAGTGTGGGCTCTCCCACGGGTGGAGAAGGACACCACCCTGACCAGCTGCAGCTGTTTTCTTTTGCAGGCAACAGCATGCATTCCCCCTGGACCTCTGAAGCAATTAACAGAGGGTGGGGGAAGAAAACAGGACCCAAACCAAGCATTTCTGTAGCAATACAATTCACTCCTGTGTCTTAAATACCAGCTCCTGTTATGCTTGTGCCACCGCATCCCCAGGCTGATCCCAGCTCTGACGAGCTGAGCCCCAACAGGCCCTCTTTGCAGGGTGAGTGTCTAAGGCAGTATGTCTGGAATCAGCTTTACAAAGGGGGTCTGTGTCCCCCTTCCCTCTGCACCCAGCCTGGCCGTTCTCAGCTGCTGGGACAAGGAGAGGTGGGAGCAACTGCAGGGGCAGCTGCGCTGCTGAAGAGCACACCCCTTCTGCTCCGCTTGGCCGGGGCTACCCCGCTGCCCGTGCCGTGGCGATGCCACCGTCCCCGAGGCCCTGCGTTCAGCTGCCCATTCATTAGGACTGGCTGCAGATGCAGCCGTAAATGCCCACGGCTGGGGAAAGCGGTGCTGCTGGAAAGGTGGCTCGGCAGCGGGCGCTGAACGGGTTTTGCCCTTAGAGAAAGGACTTTCTGTGAAAGCTCGCCGGGCTGGCTATATACAGAGTGTTTTACTGAAAGCTCTCACCTGCTCAGCCTGCACTGTGACTGAAGCTGCAATGGAAGCAAAATTCACATTATCCTGCAATATATTGAGAATTTTTCCCCATTCCTCAGGCCTGTTGGGTATCAGAGCTATCTGGGCTAGCATTTCACCTTTGGGTTGAGATGTCCCACGGCCAGCCTTACAGCTGCTGCTCTCAGGAGCATATTTTGACTGCGCTCAGCTGATTTATCGCAACCTCAGTATTGCGTCTCTCCTCATTTATTATCCTATGTATAAGAGGTGGAAGAACCAGGGTGTCTCTGTGGCAGGAGCAAATCCTGGGCCGCAGGTGCATCCTCATCTTGGTACAAAAGGCTGGAGGCACGTGGCCATAGCAGAACCTCTGCCGAGTATGTTCCAACACGCTCTGCCTGCAGGGAGAGCACACATCGTTGCCTCTGCCTAGAAACAGACTTTTGTTCACAAACGTAGTGGTGTGGTGCGGTGTTTGTGTTCCCTTCGTCCAGCAGCTCTTGCTTCCCAGTGGTCACCAACACATCCACACATCCCTTTGCAACAGCAAACCGAGGCTCAAGGGCTGTGCGTGCCTCCCAGGTCAGGCAGTGACTCACAGACATCCCTCCGTCCCCACCGTCTGCGTTGGGCTCCTGTCTCTTCCTACGGATGTGGTGCAAACCAAGAGTTACAATTGCGTGACGCTTGCTAAATAATGCAGAGATACCTCAATTTTGGGAGGGTGCTTAGGAAATTCTTCCTGTTCAAATAAACCCATAGCTGGCTGCTTTCTTCCTCTGCTGGCTTGTGCTGAGCGATCGCTTTCCATTTTTCTCCATTCCAGCTTTGCAGATGCTCATGGACACCTCACATCGGCCTGAGATCGAGCCAGTGCAATGAGCCCATTGCGCCTGCGAAGGCCTGCACGTAAAACATCTTATATAAAAAAATAATTTGCTTTGTGATTCCTTCTGTTCCTGCTGCAGCATCGTCCCCTCTCAGTATGTCAATCATCACCTTCCCCCAGGGGACATTTTGGTTTTCCAGGAGGTTGCAAAGCTTTGATCGCACGCCACGGAAGCGGGACGTAGCACATAACCATCCATAAACCCTTCCAACGCTGACACCAAGGAAGATCAAAACTTGCTGGCGATGGTACGGCAGGGCACAAGGCGGGGTGCACTGCACAACACCTCAGGTGCCCGAAGGGAGATGTGAGATGTTTTCCCTGTCGTTGGAGCAAGTGGGGTTGATAGCAATATCCTTCCTCTCAAGCTGTGATGGGAGAAGGGGTTAATTCACTGCTGACATGGAGTGCTAAAGTGTTTCATCTGGCAGCCAGTGCCAGGTGGTAATACACTTTCGACAGAGAGATATTATGTAAAATGGTGTGGTGACCCAAGGAGGTGTAATTAGCTCTGCTGTCACATAGGAAAGAACATGTTTGTACAGATTATTTCCAATTTCTAGCAACACCTGCTCACTTGCTTTAACCAGATTTCTCAAATAGGGACTAATTAGCACTTCCTTGGAAGTCCAGCTCTCTCCAGGCAATGGCTTTACCTCTCAATCGGTATTCCTTCTGCAGGAAGGCATGTTAATTACTGTATCAGGAAAAGCTGATGGAAGCAGGAAACCATTTTCATGCCTAAAACTAATTAAAGGAGAAGAGAGAGGTTGCTGGAGCTGGCCTCGCTTGCTCATGTAGGGGGTGAGGGCTGCGTAGTGAGTTTCCTTGTCTGCATCCTTGAATGGAAGTGGTATTTTGCATCCGTATCGTTTGCAAGGGCTGTGGGTGAGGGCCATGTGGTGCTGCTCCCCCAGGGTTTGAACCTGGCAGCTCAGGGAAGCACTCGTGCCACCCCGGCAGTGACACAGGGCTAACCCTGACCACCATGGCAGCCCAGGACCGAAGGGAGCCCCTATAGCATCCCTGTTGGAGTCTTCATCTGAGTGAGCCTGTGCCAAGGTGGGGGACAGGGCTCCTTTTTTTTTTTTTTTTTTTAAGCAAGCGAAACTATGTGCAAGTCTCTGACCATAGTTAGGTGTTAACTACAATTTGGGAGTTAATGGTATTAATCGATGTTACTGTTTGTAGAGCACCAGTCTAGCCAACTTCCTGAAGCAGAGGATTGTGATGAAGTTAATGAAGTCTGCCAGTGTCCTGGTGGTGTTACGGTGCTGCAGGTGAGTGTGCCAAGGCACAGGGCATGTGTGACTGGCCAGGATAGTCCTTCCAGCCCAGCCCTTCATCCCTGCTGCTAACCACCAGCTCAGCTGAAGATTTATAGCAAAGAAATGCCTTTTGGAAACTTTCTGCTTTCCTTTCTTGGATGAAGGGATGAGGTGTAGCCATCTAACTTGGCTGTCCCCAGCCTTTGCCTCCTTGTGAGAGGTGGGGAGGACCCTTCTTGTCCCGTGACACATTCCTGGAGGTGTTTCTGTTTCCTTTCAACACCCTTATCCATTAAATCAATCCTTTTTTGATAGCTGCAGTTTGGTGGCTTCTACAGTGCTGCAGACTGTAGGAAAAGATGCATTTTTGGGCAGTGGTTTGTACTGAACCAGCTCCCTTACAGTCTGCCATACACTGTCCACGGAGCACCAGGTGAGAAGGCATGGCCAGCCCTACCTTCCACATGTTTGAGGCCATGCAACCACAACGCATCCCTCATGCACTGTGTCTGTTAGCTTTTTTTTTTTTTTTTTTGTCTAAAACATGTGTTCCAGGCAGCTATCCAAGCTGGCTTTGACCATCTCAAAAGATGGAGACTGCTGTTTCCTTTGGCGTTTCTCTCTGACTCTCAAGCTTATGCTGTTGATGTATTTCTGACTTTGTCCAGCTTCGGTCTGGAGCTTTGTGTTTTTGTTGTTGTGAGGGTTTGTTTGGTTTTTTGTTTTTTTTTTTTCCTCTGACAGAGCCTTTCAGTGCCTGAAGTTACATGCTCGTGCACTGTAATTGAATCCAACATCTCAATAAGATAGATGGCTTTCCAGATGCTTCCCTATAGGCATCTTCTCCAGCTCTGAAGCTACATTTGTGGCCTCGTTCTGCCCTCTTCTCAATTTTATTGTGTCTTTTTGCAACCATGGGCACTAGGACATGGATGCTGTGTTTTAGCTCCAGGTTAAAAACTCTTCTGAATGTATACATAGGGCTCTTGTTAACACTTTGTGCTAGAGCATCGCATGCTGTTCATCTGCAATTTCCCTGTATCTCTTTCTCTGCTTTCCTCTCCTGCCTATATCGCACTGAATTCTTGAACACTAAAAGGAGTAGAAAAGGCATAATTTCAGAACTAATTTAAGGAAACCATTTTTTTTCCCCCCCCTAACCAATCTATGTGGAACTTGCTGCCATAAAATAAAAGTGAGGCCAAGCAGGGCAAAATTTCCACAAATAACAAAGACCTCTACAGAAAAAAACGTTTTTTGGTTTTTTTTTTTGTTGGGTTTTTTTTTGTTTTTTTTTTTTTTTTAAAGAGCTTTCAGAGAGCTATAAGTCCTTAAATCCTCTCGCAGTCTTAACTTGTGGGGGCTTAGGAGAAGTTCTGCCTTGGGCGGGTTGTTTGGGGGGGTTTGTGCAGTGAAACATTTGGCAGTGGTGGTTGCCAGGCCAAGGTAGAGAAGGAAAAGGACCAACAGCCTGAGCCAGCATGGCAGCTCCTACACATCAGTGCTTGCTGTCCTGTCCCTTGGAAAGAGATCTGTGACCTTCCAGAGAACAGAATTCCCTGTTCCCCAACTGACCTAGTTTATTTTCACGCATCATTTAACATGACTTGTAATATTTTATAGACTCATTTCTGTAACTCAACATTGAGCTATTATTTAATGAAATGATCCCCAACAGGGACCTTAGGAGAGCTAATTGTACATAAAAGCTTTGGGGGTGGGGCAGTGGAAAGCATCCACAAATGCTTTAAATACTGAATTTTGCTTCTCTTAGTATCTATCTATTTATTTATTTATTTTTAAGCCTGATCCTGGTTGCAATTCCGCAGATACACATCAGCAGTAATATGGACAAAATCTGTGGTACCAGTGCAAACCAGTATCAGAATCAGGCCCATAGAAGTAGTGTTTTAAATTTTCTATGACCATTTTGCCAGGTGGGACCGTATTTTAATGTCATCAGTAGATGTATGAAAGTTCTAAGGGAGGAGAAATTAAAGGAAATCCCTTTATCATTGGATCTAAGACTTTGGATATGTTTCTAGACAGCTCTGTTTGAGGTCCCCCTGTGGACGTCTGTCCACCCCCATGGCAGCATGAGGCCGGGTCACGGGTTGGGCAGCACTGGATGGAACCCCATTGTAAGAAAGGAACACCTTCTTGTTTATTATTTTTCCTGCTTTTTCTCACTGCAAAATTTGCAAAATAATTATGGTTCATCAGTTTTTGATGGTCACTTCAATGCTCTGTGAAAATGTGATGAAGCATTATTTTCTCTCCATCGAATATGATCCAGTATCTCAGCAGACCTGCAAGCATTACAGCAGACCGCAGGTGGAAGTCTGGCAGGACTTGCAAAGGATCACATGAAGTAGTCCATCGTGACTTTGCATTGGGAAGCGGGGAACGAAACGGAGGAAATCTTGCTCTCAGATTTGACCTGGAGGACAAAGAAACTTAAGGAGCACCTGAGTGCTACTGATGGCATGAAGTGCAGGAGGACAGAGGAGCTCTGCTTTTCTCCCATGGAGGCTTTTTAGCATGCCAATCACTGTGAAATGAGGACAACTTCCAGCACAGGCTAATGAGTAGTTTTTTTTTTTTTTTTCCTGCTGCTGCTGAAGCCACTGGAAAAATCTGATTGATCCAGGATGTCACGTCAGAGCCTAATTCCCCTTTCCGCAAACACCCATATACTCATATTCAGTGCTTAATAAAAGGTAAGCTCCAGTCAATGGGAAAATGTGCTTAAGAGCTTTATTCGCTTTCTTAAGTGCTTTGCTGGGTCTGGCCCCATGCAATGTGTCAAGCACCCATTAGTCTCATCTTTTATCACTGTAATATAGATAGCTCCTTGGAAATAACCCTTTCAACACAAAGGTGGGGTTTTTTTTTTGGAGGGGAAGCCACCCTCTGCATATGCACTTACTAATAATGACATGTGTTTGGGTGATGTTCTGGCTTTCTGCTCTGAGGAAATAAAGGGAGGGAGACGTGATGGTCTTGGAGCAGGTACAAAGCTTCAAACGCCTGGCTCGGGTGAAGTTGCAGAAAGCATTTCTCTTTGTGTTGCAGGGCCTGGCAGCCTGGCGAGATAATAAAAGGTAAAGCAAACTGTACGACAATGGAAAATGCTGAGCTCCCCGAGTAATTAAAGGTTGTGTAAGACGGTCGCATGGCTCTCAAGGATTATTAATACAGTCACGTTTGCATTATATAAAGAGTAATTAAAATGCAGCCTGCTTACCATTGATTACACCCTTTGCCTGGCATGCGTAGCAGCGGGTGCACAGCCAGGCTGCAAAGGCAGCTCGGGAGGCAGCGACTGCCAGCGAAAGGAGAGGCTGGGGCGGGGGGCAGGATGCCCAAAACAGCGGGAGTGCCGGGGTTTTGGACAAACCCCAGACAAATTGCCCTGCAGACTGTGTCCTCTACCTGGTGGCACTGGTAGGAGGGTGCCTTCTCCTCCCGCTGTGCCACAGCCACCGAAGCTTGCCTATGAGAGCCTTTTGGGGTCTGGCGAACATGGGGAGCGGTGGGGTTATAAACAGCTCTGGATAGAAAGCTAAACTGGCCATGGATTACAGATTGGTGCACCTGAAGAAACTTTGCCATGGTAACCTAAGGAAGCTGGGAGGCGAGGGGTGTCTAACATGGAGGGAGGTCACCAGCTACGGCCACTATCCAGGCGGGAGCCACCCTTAGCCCCAAGCAGACCGGGTTTTGCCAGCCCTGCTCCGGCAGACAGGCATCTGAGCCCCATAAGTACCACACGATGCTCTCAGGAGCACGGGGTGACACAGGCTAGTGAAGAGATGCTTCCTGAGGCAGTGCAGAGCAGACACAGGCTGCAGATGCCAGCCAGCCCCATCACAGTTCCCAAAGCCCAGTTTCATTAATAATGAGGCATGAAAAATGGGAGTGGGCCTGGCTGTGGCTTTCTGGCAGACTGACCTCAAAGATGAAGGGCAGCTTCACTCATATGATGCTGCACGTGAAAGCACACGCCAAGAGGGGTCTGAAGCGATGTGTTACTTGTGTGGAGGTTGCAGCGAACATTTCCCACTAGTTCTCACAGCAGGGAGAGGCGAGGTGCCCAGACCATGGAGAAAGGAGTGTAAATTTCCTGATGTCAGCCCTTGAAACTCTGGTTCGCATTTTCTACTGCATAAGGTACCTTTTGGTGCTGAAGAGGAGTTCAAGCAGAGCTGGGGAGGCTTGGTATCCACAGGATGCTCCACTTTTTGGAGCTCTGTGCTGTATGTTCCTGACAGGGCTTGCAAAGGAAACACCTCAGACCCACGTACAAGGCTGTTGGGATGCTGTGAGCATGCCGTGTCTCTGTTTTCCTGATTATTTCCCTTGGACTCCTGTCTTCAGTGTAAAGGAGCTTGGGCAGCAGCAAAGGCAGTGCCTCCGAGGGAGCTGGAGATAAGAGTACACGCGAGAATGAGCTGGACCTACTGTTTTCTCCATGGAAACACAATTGGCACTCAGCTGTTAGACCCAGTAAATCCAATTACCGCTGTAGACAGAAACATGTTAAAAAAAAAAAAAGTCAATCTGGTGTAAATGAAAATATAACCAATCCTTTAGAATTGTTGGGGTTATTTCTTTGGTTTTTTCAGTCCCAGCTACATACCATACCCTTGGGCGGGGGGGGCGTGTTGAGTGATGTTTCTCTGTGGTAGCGCTGCCCCGTCAAGCTGTGGTACACCACCCCTGCCCTGTGGTGGCAAGCGCTGGCTGGTCCTAGCACCAACCTTTCCTAGGACAGTCGAATTACGGGGCTGGACAGGCAGCCAATGCCAAATGTCTAAAGAGTGGAGTATTTCTAGAAAGTCACTTTCTGTGCAATGGGCCTGAATAATCAAAACCTGAACTGCTGGAGATACAACAGGGAGCCTGTAAACTTCCTTCCAGCCACTCCTGCCCCAACAGCCCTCCAGTGGCTCGTGAGAAATCACTTTTAAATACACATTAGCATTCCTTGCAATGCAGGGCATCCTTTTTGAAGACACCTGAACTATGCAGAGAAATGCTGTAAGATGGGGAAGCCACAACCTGAGATTGAAAACCCTGGTTACAGATGGATGTCTGGCCTGAATAACCACCACGAGTTTTCTCCCTGTGTTTTTATAATTCTTCATCCCCACAGGTGATGTGTTCTCTCTCTGTTGGGCCGATAGTGAAAATAATTTCTTGCAGCTAAAAGCTGCAGCTGGAATATGAGCATAGCACTTTTCCAAAACAACCCAGGCAAATTAAGATCAAAAGTTCCCCCACCCTTGATATGCAGCATTTTAGCCCACCCAACCTCTATGCAGCCCTGGGTGGCATCACCAGCACCTCCTGCTCCCCACACCACTGCACCAGGCAGGGGAAAAGCCCTTCATGCCACCTTTTCTCATTTGCAGGTCATGGGGAGGAATCTGCCAGCAAAGCCAGAGACTTCAAAACCATTTTTTTCTATCCTTGGAAGGAATTAATTGCTTTAACCGCGTGTTGTGGAGTGTACAATTTAGTATCATTTTAATTGGCATCTCTTCTGTGCTTTCTGCATTCCCTTGTGACTGGTTTGCGGTCTATTTTGCTCGTTCAGTCCCTGGGTGGCAGACCTGTGGAGAATTCATGCGACGTGGATGGCTTTTCCGATGTTGCTTCTGACTTTGCTTGATTTCAGATGCTTATCCAAAATATGATTCAGTTCCCCGTCTGTGAAATGGAGGTTGTTGCTTAATCCCCTTTAAAAGCTGAGAGTTTGGGGTAGAAACCAACCAGTGGGTTCCAAGTTGAGTGAGTTTCTATTTTTCAAACCCATGACAGTTTTCTCTTAATTCTGTGCTTTGAAATATAGAAAAGTATGGAAATGTTCAGCATTTTTTTGGGGGAGAGAGGGTGGTTTTTAAAAGCTCTATAATTTTGGTATGGTGGAAAACTTAAAAATAAATTCTTCCCACAACATTATAGCCTTGCACTGGACCAAATCTTGAAGGAAGTGACATTGCTGTTGGTTATAATTGTCAGGCTTTGGCATTTCTCTGTTGTGGAAACCGAGCATCAGCATTAGAGGTAGGTTCTCATCCCAGCCATACTGTGCTTTCTCATCTCGGTCACTCCCAACTGAAAGCAATAAAATGTCTTTCATCCAAAAGGATACATTTCAGGCTCTTTGAGGAGTAAATCCCACCGGATGGTGAGAGGCAGGTCCCTCTGCAGAGGAGCACGCCAGTGCGGGCAGCCAGGCACGCTCCTGCATGTCGGAGTGTGAAGAGGAATCACCTGGCTTTTCCAGGTGGACTCTGTCCCCAAAATCAAGCCCAAGGACCGCTCTGGAGAAGTCATCCTGCCCATCTTCACAGCTGCGGGCAGGTCCGTGTGTCATTCCACAGATTGAGGCAGAGGTGCATCGCCCCCCAAATCTCCAATGCCCTTTGCAGACCCAGGGCAGACAGGGCTCCAGCCCGCTTCTCCAGCCACTGGAGCAACCCACAGCCCAGAGCAGAAGGGTGTCCATTCCAGGGACCATCCCTGTCCTGCCCTGGCAGCAGGTCTGGGCTGGAAGGGGACACCCTGGCACATGGCCACAGGAGGTTCTCCGGTTACACAGGTGGCCCCACGCAGGTAGTTTTGCTTAATGGTATTAAACAGAGGGTGATAATGTTACTTGGGGGATCAAGTGGTGAGCTTTGTACAGCCTGACCTGCGGGACCCCCTCGTGCCATGGAGAGGCCCAAGATGTCACAGGGACCCGGTGGGTAGGGGACAGATTTACTGGGGAAGGAGGCTAATGCCCTGGAAAGGGAACGGGTGGACTGCTCTCAATAAACCCCACCTATTCCCATGTGTGCAGCTCCTCTGTTGCAGCCCAGGGGCTTCATTTTGCAATATTTTAACTATAATTTTGGGGCCACCTCTGAACATGCCAAAGCCATTCATCCCCCTCCATCTCGTCTTGCCACCACTTTCCGCTGCTGCTGGAAACGAGCTCCATAGTTAAAAACAACCAGTTCAAAGGCGGCTGCGTGTCTGCATCTGTGTGTGTCTGGGGGGAACCAAATATCAAATAACAAATCAGTGTGAGGCGGTATCGGGATCAGCTTGCTGACACGTGGGCGGAGGGGAGAAGGACAATGCGCCCAGCAGATGCTGGCTCGGCTCTGGTGACACCGGCGCTTGTCCTGTGCCCTCCCCGAAAGGCTAGCCCCCGCCGGGGTGGGAGTCGCAGCTGCCTGCTGCCCCCGTGCCGGGGCAGTGGGGCTCTGGGCTGTCCATGGTCCATCCACCTATAGAAAGAAGATGCTATAACAGGGAAGCTATAGTACATATATATATATATATATATATAGAAAGTATATGTAAGTGCTGCTCATCTCCATTGTCAGTCAAGCAAATGGCAATTTTGGCCACATTAAACCATGAAATAAGCTGCTCTCTTAACTTCTGGGAAGGCAGCATGAATTTCGGGCGGGTTTCTGTCAGAAGGGAGGGCTGATGAACTTTTGATGAACTGGGGCTGGAAGCAGACAGTCGCTCCTCTTGAATCAGCATCGTGTAAGGCTGGCCTCATTAACGAATGTCAGAGAGCACGCCCGAATCAGAGGCTTCAGGCCTCTGCTTTTTCTCTTTTAATTGCATTTTCCAGAGTTCACAGGCCAGAGTAAGCGGGGGAAATTTGTGATGGGTCAGAAATGGCTGTGGTTTGGAAAGAATTTCAGGCATCCTCCATGTGACCTCCTCCTCCTCCTCGCGCACAATTGTTGCCTTTAAAAGAAGCAGCGATAAATGGGGAACTGGGGGATCTGCCTTGCAGAAACCTTGCCCTCAGCCCTGCCACTTGACAATCCCTTCTTTGATCCGCGGGCAGGGACTGGTCAGTGCTGAGAGGGCGACAGCAGAGGGCAGGGGGCTGGTGGCCAGGCGCCCCTCGCCCCGCGTTCCCGCGGGAGCAGCGGGGCCAGAGCCTGCAGCAGCGAGGAGACGTCGTACGGTAGCAGCTTCAGAGTTCTTAAGCCATGGCTCCTGTGCCATCGGCGGGGTTTGGAGTTAATCTGGAGCCGAGTCAAGGCTTGCAAGGCGCCGGGAGCGGATGGGACTTGCTCCCTTAGCAGCCTGCTCAAAGACATGGGGGGAAAACCCCCTGCGCTCCCTTGCTGACTCAGCTGGCCCCGGCAGCTGGCCTAGTTAATCTTAAATAAGCCAATTAAGGCTGCATGTTAGGAATGCCTTTCAGCTGAAGGCTGCAAGATTTAGCTAGTAGTGCCCCAAATCCTAGCAGAGTGGGCCTTACCTCGAGGGTTGGTTGTGCCCCCTCAGCTCTTCCTATGCTGTGGGCAGGATGTGGTTTAATTGAATCAAACCCACTGGGGAGTGAGTGGCAGCCCCAAGTTGCCCAAGAGCCAGTGGGTCTGGAGCCCAGCGGTGAGGGGAGCAGCTCAGGTCTGTCAGCCACAAGGTAAGTTTGATATAGCTCCTGTGCCTCTGTTTCTCCACCTGCACAACTAGTGATGCTCCTGAAAGGTGTAGGATGTCCCAGAGTGTCCTTTGATGAATGCACGGTAGTTGTAGCACCAAGTTAAATCAAGTGTGTGTCTTTGGGGGGGGTACACGTGACATATCACCATGTCCAAAGAGATGGGCTTTTGAGCATCCCCCCGACAGCCTCACAGTGATCTCTCTGCGATGTGGTTTTAGGATGCCTGATGAAAAGGTGAAGCAAGGCATCCTCAGCTCTGGCCCTGTGATTCTGAACATGAGTGTGGTAGGAAGTTTGACCCAACATGAACAGGCAACTATTATCCCTGCAAAATGCCAAAACAAATTGCTTTCCTCGGGTCTGAGACCCGAAGCCAGGGCTGCAGCTCACCTCTACCTGCAGTTCCCAGGCTGCAAAAACCTGTTCCAATTAGATCTGAGAGGCAAGATGATATGTAGGGGCCTGGATCCCTACTTAGACGTTGCGCTGCAAAATAGGAGGGTGTTTACAAGAGAGGGAGGGATGGGGATTTTTTTCCCTCTCTTTGTTTTTATTATTTTAATTGTAAGAAGAACAGCTCCCTTCAAAGAATACCTCCTTGTGAATTTATAGTCCTCCAACCCAGTATTTTATGATCTCAACAAGAAGCTCATAAAAACAAATGTTTGGAGAGGGGGAGGGGAAAAAAAAAAGTATAAAAGAGGCACTGGCAAGTCTCAACTGAAAACATGGCGTGAGGTTTCCTAAGGCGAGTGTTCTCATAGATGGAGCTGGGCTGGCTCAGGCAGGGAGGATGCTTTTATGGTGTACCTTGTACTGGGGCTCTTCTCTGTGTTGGTGGGTCAGGAGACTTGGCAGCATTGGGCCACCCTGCAAAGGCAGAGCCGGGAGACGATGGGCTTTGCTTCACCTGCTGACAAAGTCCTGGTCCCAGGAGGGGTCCCAGGTGCTCTGCGAGGGGATCACCTGGCTAGGAGAGGGAGCAATCTGCTTGGAGGAGGTGTGGGTCCGGGGGCTGTGAGTGTTCGTGTTGTGGCAGGGAGGGGATGTGTGTGTGAAAAGCTCAGTGCTCAGCATTTCTGCAGGGATTCAGGAAAATGGATTTGGTTTCTGAACCCTGTCCAGCTCCAGATGCTCAAAGAGAGCATGGTGCCCAGCAGAAGGCCCTCTTCTGGATGGGGACAGGCTCTCTGCTTACCTGTGTGGGGAAGAGGTGTCGCTTCTTAAAGACACTGAAGGCCAGAAATGGCAGGGTAGTACACACTAAAAAGCATGGAAACGCTTAAAACCTGGTATCTGGTCTTCCTCCTGCAGTCTCAATTTCCATTTGAGGGAGGGGGAGTTATATTTTTTTTTAATTAAAATAACTTTTCTTTTTCCTTTTGCCCTCATCCTCCCCAAAGACTGTGCTGTATTTTAGGAGGGGTTTTCACATGTTCTGTTTCAGCAGCCTCGGAGCGCCTTCCCCTTCTGTGCTGCTGGAAACGAACAGGCTTCGCTCTGCAAAAGACCTCTCGGCAGGTCTGGTGTCCTGAGCATGCCCTGGCCACGCGGCTCGGCTGCAGATGCTCTGGGGAAATGTAGCACCAAAAGCACAGTTTTCTACTATCTAGATAAAATCACAGCTCCTTTCAGGCATGTTACAGCCAGTGAGGAACACAGTCCAATCCTCTTCTCTGTAGCCCAGCATTGCTGATTTTCCTGTGTTTAGTCTGCCACGTTTCTGTGCTGGATTAGAGTCCCGTCAGTGTCCTCATGAAAGCAGATAAGCTGCAACCAAACCACCTTCTGGTCTGCACCCGCGGCCTTTGGGGTTCTTCCTCCCTTTACAGCTTCTGGGCTATTCCTACCTTTGCAGTGTCCTTTTTCAAATCACAAACCTCAGTACCAAGCGCAATCGGTATGGTCTGGATAAAAGCAAGCCCTGCTGTCCCTCCTCACTCCTCATCACCAAGCCATCGTTCGCCTGTTTGCTACAGGATTGTACTGGGAGCTTGGAGTTGCTTACTGCTTTGACTAGTTAAGGGGAATTCTAATGTGTGCCTAGGACCTCTGCTCCAAAATGGGGGGGTATGGGCAACTGTTACCCCGGAGCCAGCAGTGGGGAGAGGTGGCCTGCAAGCCATGGCAGCAGAGCTTGCCGCTCTCCAGAGCTGCTCTTCTAAGGCCATGCAAGGATGTTGTCCCTAAAGGGGCATTAAAGAGCCGCTCCTGAAACAACAACAGTATGTGTGGCTTTTTTGTTGGGTTTGGGTTTTTTTTGTTTGTCGGTTGTTTTTTTGTTGTTTTTTTTTTTTTAAATTCATAATCAGTTTAAAGATGTGTAAGAGTGGCTCTTTCACAACTTGTGCTTTGGAAATGGGGAAAGTGTAATACTTCCCCTACACTTGCTGAAATTCGCTGGGTTTTTCCAAAACAAGAAATTTACCTCCTGGCCAAGGTCCAGAATGGAAAATTTAAGAAGCGTAAATATTTCTGAGCATGTGTGGGGGCTTGGTTTTGGGTTTGTGCTTGCTTGTTGGTTTTTGTTTGTGTTTGGGTTTTTTTTTTTTTTCTTTTTTAAATTGCAGACGGTGGCTGCCCTTCCCCCCTGACTCCTTGCAGTGCTGCCATGGGATGTGTACCCCTTTGAGGAGGCACGAGCTTATGTGATTCTTCTTGGTTTTCCCCACTGCTGACTCAGGGGCTGTGACAGAAACCCCAGAGGAGGACAGCCTGTGTCATACTGGCTGTGCACACACTGGGATAGGTGAGGTTGGGAGCAGCGGGGAGGCCGGACAGGGCTATGGCAGGTACCATCTGTGCATTTCTGTGGATGTATGCGGACATGCACATGTACAGAGCCACGCAGATGAGTGCTCGTCCCTGCGCTGCACCAATATGCATATAGGAAGAAAGAAACATGCTTTAATAGGCTTCATCTGCTCTCTTATCCACGTATGTCCTCAGAAATATTAATTGTTGACTGTAAGCTGTTGGGAGATGACTGCATGAGTCCATCCATTTGCTGGTAGACTCATTTCCCCCGCATCCTTCCACCCCTGCATTTTAGAGAGGAAAGGGATTTATTAAAAGACAGCACTGTGGAAAAAAACTTCCTTAGAGAAACATGCTAGATAATCTGGGAAAGGCTTGAGTAATGGAGCTTTTTGTGGGCTAATAGAATAAAACTGCTCCACAAAAGTATTATTGTTGGGAACATGAGCTGAAAAGGGAATGATTCATGTGAAATATGGGATGTGCCTGTATTTCATATGAATCAGTGCTATGCAAAGTGGGAGAAGGCTGGGGCAAGATGAGCACCCGAGACCTGCCCCTAAGCATGGAAAAGATAAAACACCTTTAATAAAAGACCTCCACAGGAGGTAGTAAAGGAGGGTGAGATAGACTTGGGAAAACCACAGGATGGAGAGTCCCCAGGGCTAACGAGAAAGCCATATTAGAAGCCTGGATGATTGCTGATAGAGCTATGATTAAGGGCACGCAGGCAGAATTTCCCGTGATTTTCCATGCAAGCTGAAACAAATCTCTTCACCTCTCTGCACCTACACTACCTCATCTAGGAACATGAGAAGAGAAACTGCTGCTGAAAAGGAGCTTTGTGGGCTAAATCTGCAGTTTCCTGGGAGCTACTACTTTGGAGGAGACTTAGTGGAAGAGATTGGGAAGGAGAGAATCTGTGACCTAGTAATCTTTTTTGTCTCTTTTAAGGAGAAATGATTCCCGTCCACTCTAATGTTTCACAGGGAGCAGAACTTGTGCTCCTGACTCACTAAGGGCTTTTGAAACCCACCCCTAATTTCTTCCCTGATGTTGCTACTGGCTGAGGTGTTGGAGGAGAAGTAGGAGGTTTGGCTTTTGTGACCTCTTTGCTTTCTTTCTGCCTTGCTGGAGACCTCATGGTAGTGCTGAGGTTATCCAGTGTGGCATGGAAGCTGTGGGCCCCAGGGGACTGACAGGGCCAAAAAACTGCTGTGTTTCCTCTTGCCGTACCTTTGAACATGTGCCTGTATATCGTGGCTGAGCTGTTCCTGGCTCTGACAGTCCCCTGAGGTACTGTATTGCTGCAGTTGGACAGGGACTTTCTGTCACGCACTATATTTAGGCTGTGGATTTGCATTGTTAACTTGTGGGTCTTAATGAGCAGGCGGTTTGCTCGTTGCACCAAGCACTCGCCTCTCATGGGTTGTGTCCCTGCATTGTGTGGTTGAGGATGCTGCAAGAGGGGAGAGAAAATAAACACCTGGGTAAAAACCTGTTTGACCTCTAAATAGAAGAGAGGCATCCTTTGTTTTTAACAAAAGAAAAAGAAAGGGGAAAAGAAAAGAAAAAGAAAAAAACAAACCTTCTGTATCACAGGTAGGACATCCACATATCCAAGCCCTTTGGCAGGTTATGTGTAACTTCTATGGCTATAACCCACTTGGGGGACCCCGTGGTGTTTTGCTTCTTGGCAGTAGCACAAACACGATGCCACCAGGCAGGGCTGGGGCTGTCGGGTGCCTGGGGAGATCCCTTACTGCCAGGACTACCCCTTTCCTGCACACTCATGGCTTGGACTGCTTTGCAGGGTCTCTCGCTAAAATAAAATGGTCTGGATGACAAAATGGAAAAACTGGTCACCAATGATTCACAGATAGATCCTAAAAATATATGGCTATTGTTCCTTTCCTTATGACCCAGCTGGGATGAGTTGTTTTATAGAGGAAGCAGGAAGATAAACAAACAATTCCAGCATGCGATGGTGAAGGCTGCGGTCCAATTTTTTTCAGCTGCTTGAATTTGACTCCTGGATCCTCCTTTGCCATCAGGCTCCCCCTCTCCAGCTCCCTCTCTGAGCAGGAGGGCTGGGAAAGCTGGCCGAAGACACCCCCATTGAATGCAGGGCTGGGATACTGCACATAGAGACGTGCTGGGGCACTTGGGCCACGATGCTTCTCCTCTCCAGGTTACTGATTCAGCTGTGGGTCACTAGGGCTGGGGAAACGATGCATTGCGATGCTGCCTTGCCATGTGGTATGGCTCCAGGAGTGGGAAACTGCCACAGATGGGAAGTTCCACTGGTGGCTGTCACTGATCTGGATGTGGTTCTGCCACAGCACCTGGAAGTCTACCAATGCTGCTGGCAATGTCTGATGAGACATTCATGTGAAATTATCTCGCTGACCCCAGCCTGGCTATGTGGCTCCCATTTTCTGTGCTAATGGGGATATTCCTGCCTGGCCCAAGCTGAGCCACCCCTTTCTTCCCACCTCCCAGCCTGGCTGTCACCTTGCTCAGCACTTTAACCCTGTGACCTCTAGCTTGGTCTTTCTGAGCATAGGGAGGAAGGAAGCATGGCACTAATTAAGCTAAAGAAACAATCCAAACCAAAGTATATTTCAGGTGGCATGAACTTGCAGGTATCAGGATACCAAGCATTGCTTGGGAGGAAGCTCCTTTTAGCAGCAGGTTGATCTGCAACAGCTCATTTCAGGTTTGGTGGTGGGTTTTTTTGGTACCATCTTTGACCTACCGGCTCTGTTCAGAGGATGCTGGTCCCTTGTGTAATCGCACATGCCTGCATTTCTACACATTTCCTAAATCACAGTCAGTGATGTAGCTCAGAGCCTCACATGGCCTTAATTTGCCCCCCTGACATTACACAAAATAAGAAAAATATGGAGTGAGGCAGCACTGCTCCTCAGTAATCAGCTCTGCAGCTGGTGGAAATCAACTCAGCTCCTTGGGTTTCTGTAGAGTTACACCCTTACGCACCAGAAACAGTGTGACCCCTCACACATGAGGGGTTTCTCTGAAACCTGTCTCAGTGTCAGACCTTGCACAAGGACCTAGCCAGCAACGTTTAATTTTGCAAGCACTATGCTCAGTCGCCGCTTTGCTTTCCTTGCAAGTTGGCCGTCCTTAGCAGAGCAGGAACGGGACGAGCAGGAACAGCGCATCTGTCTCGGGGCTGCCCCAGAGCCACTTCATTGTATTTTGGCTGGGTGATGGCTGGGAGGCACTGGAGGGAATTAGGCTGCCTCAGCAGCTCCAGTCTCAGTGCTTTCTCTCTGACAGTTGCTTGCCAGCTGGGGAGGTAAAGCCAGTGTGATTGTTTTTTTTCGGAGTGATGGGGAGAGAAGCCTGTGCAATAACCTCAGCCCCAAGCACCCCCTCAGCTCTGAGCACATCTGTGATCTGAGTCTGGAGCAGGAGTTTGGTCAGTGGTTTCCCGACGGGTTGCACCACACCGGGTTTGCCAGCACAGGGCCCAGCTCTGCTGCTGAAGAAGCTGCTCTTGAGCTTGGTTTAAACCGGTGAATTTAGGATGCAGGCTGCCTGGCCTGGGGTAGTGCCTGTGTATCCTGTTGTGTTTGGACAGGAGCACCCAGGTTTTGGCAGATTTGCCCTTAGCCCTCAATAAAACTAAAGAATACCAAAGCGTATTCTTTCAAAGTATAGATGTTTGTGAGTCCATAATGTTTTTTTCATTATGTCATGTGAAAAAGAACCTCCTATTCTGAATTATTTTTAATAGCATGGTTTGCTGCTTCAGTATGTTGATATTCTACATACCAGGTCGGGCTGAGCTGCCGGGCAGGTGTCTGACCCCTCCAGCACAGTCTAAGCCTTCATCACGCAGCACTCCTGCTGATTTGATAATCTCCAATGCATTTCAGCTCTTCCTAAAGACCGACATGTGACACCTTTCTAATGGCATCTGGAGTGCTATCACCTTCCCTGCAGCTTCAGACACCTGTGGGGGTTCGTGCTGTCACCCGATCACTGGCTAGATCAGTGTGCTTCTAGCATGAGGCTAGTGCAGGGAGGGAAAATAGGGGGTGCTGGGAACGTCCCTTATGGCCCCTGTGTGAGAACCTGAATCAGCCCTCAGGACCTTCTGTCCTGGTCCACCTCTGCCAGGGCTACAAGTGCAAGGTGGGCTTGGGGAGCAGGTCATGGGATGGGAGAAGGTAGAGGAGAAGCCATCATTCTGACATGGTGCCTGCATGTCTCAGGCAGTGTGGGCACCTCAGAGAAGGAGGCTGGTGGGTCCATGTCCTTCCAGCTGGCAGGGAACAAAAGCTCCCTTCCATCAAGCTCCATTATAGTGGATTTGAGGTCAAAGTGAGACAGAGTTCTTCACCAAAAGGCACGACAAGCGGCCATCCTTGCTCAGTGTTTGAGCTCAGCCTTTCTCCTGTCTCTGTCTCCTTGCTCCTTTCACTGAGCACCTGGAAAGGGCTGACTAATGAAGATGTGCAGATGTTCATCAACTTCTGCATTATGCAGCACATGGCTAAAAATAGCCAAGGTTGCAGGTCCAGGCCCGGCTCTGCTGGGACAGATTTGTCCCCCAGTGTCATGGCAACAGATCTCAAAATGTGAGTGGCAGGACGGTAGCAGCGTGGCGATGCTCCACCGGCACACAGGATGACCTTGGAGAAGTAGGAAGCAGCAAAGCAGACCATAGTTGCCAGCGGTCGCTTGCAGGAGTCCCTCCTGCCACCTCCTTCCCCAGCCTGCAGCCATCAGGTCCTGGCCAGCAGAAAAGAAGAGGCTTGTAAAGAAGGGTGGACTAAAATAAGGAAAACAAGCATTGTTGCATTTGCATTTAGGTGACAAAGATAATGATAATCTAGGAATTACCGTAAAGATGATATAGGCAAAATTATGGCAGGGAGTGATCTGTGCTTCTCGTTTGTAGCTGTACCATCTGAAGTGCCTGTACTTCCCTTTTTCAGGAGTTTTTTTTGTTCTGCTCGTTTTTCGGTTAGCAATATGCTGCCTGTTAGGTGTGGTGTTCCAGGTTCTTGTTGGAAGACTCTGGTCCATTCAAGTAGGCTGAGGTTTCTTTAGGAGATGGAGCTCACTGGAAGTGTTATAAATGCTCTTTCAACCAAAAAGAGCAAAGGTCCATCCTCAGCTCCTCGGCGATAGCTGTCTTAGTACTTTGCAGCTCTGATGTTTGTCACATTGTCACATGGTCTCTGTGGACTGACAGGTAAAACTTCACTGTTTAATGGGAGGGAAAAGGAGACAGGAACTGAACTGAGATAAATAATTTGGGCACTTTTGTAAATTTCTTTGCTCCAAGTGACCCTAAAAAAAATCAGCTTTAGCTTGCAAAAACTTGTTGGATGCATCTTTGCTTCTCACTCTGTTTTCACCTGAGGAACACATGTGACATGATGAACTTCAGTTTTCAGAGGATGCTTGAAATTTTTTCAGGAGCTTGAGGTTTTTCATAATCTCAGCTCTGAATACGTTTCATGGCCCGGTTTGAAGTGGGCCCAGCATCAGGCCATCTCAGGCCCCTTTGAAAACCAGGTAACTCAAATCACCAGCTCTGCAAAAGCATCTTCACCCTGGCTTCAGGGTGACTTATGCATAAGGGCTTTTACTGAGACGGCCACAAGTACTTGATGTGTTCATTTGAGTAGGGGAAGTGGTGTAGGAAAATTGAAATGGAAAGGGGTACAGGCCCAAATGTTTGGGTACGGGAGAGGAACTGAAGCATAGCCACGTTTTGCAGAAGTCTCTCCCTCCACCCGTGCTTGTGCTCAGCGCTGCGACTCCTCCTGCACAGAGAGGTGCTCTCCTCCATGGAGCTGCATCCAAATCATAGGTTGGAAATTGCGACTTTTGAGGCTGGTGAGCTTGGTTCAGTTGAGTGAAATGACAGAAACCATTCAGGAAAAATAGAATCCAGATTTGGGGTTAAATTCTATGTGCAAATTCTCAGATGTTTTTGAGTTTGGGTACGCTGAATTTTCTTTTAGGCAGGCCCATTTGTCAGTAAGGCTGAAGAAAAGTCCCCACTTTATGCTGTCAACCTCTTTTACGGGAAAGTTAAACAAATGTGCTGCAGAGAGACAGCCTTCTCTCCAAGGGAGTGACCTCCCCTTTCTCAGAGCGCAGTCTTAGGCAGGGGTCCCACTTCCCTGTTTGCGACTGTGCGGGAAGGATGGAAGGGGAAGTGTAATAAAAGCAATCAAATCAAACGTAGTCATGAAGCACAGTCACCAGCATTACTTCTGGGACTGGGCATCCCCAAACTCCCATTCTGATGCCAGAGCAGATTTAACAAGGGATGTTAAATGATGAGCTGCTTGAAATGAAAAGCCTCTGTCTCTGGTGTAATAAGCACTGCAAGAAAAAACATGCTGCAAGGATCAGACACGTGCAGGATTCAGATGGGTCTCCAGCAGCCCTATCTCTTCAGCTGCTGCGTGAGAGTGTTTCTGCATAGGGCCCTTGAGAAAATCACTCATGGAGGTGCAGTTCCTCTTGGCTCGAGCAGATCATACTTGTTTTGTCCTGGAAAAATGCTGACATCCCTCAGCCCATGACCAGAGGCAGCAGCTTGGTCCAGCTCTGCATCTTTGCCTGCTTATTTGGGTGACCAGAGCATGGCTCAGAGCTGGCGTTACCCTGGAGCAGCAGCGCAGCACCTCCCTGTGCTTTCTCACTCATGTTTTCCACTGCTGGATGGCCTTTAACAAAGCAAAGCTCAATTCCCACAAAATCCAGATTTCCCCCTGTGATACCAGCCTCTTCCCTTTGATAACAGGGGCCTGTTGAGATAGGAACCATGTGTGAAATTGTGCCCAGGGCCCCGGGCAGGGCAGGCGAGGAGCTGTGTTGCCCTAACAGGCACCCACGGGAAGGGTGACGGAGCAGGCGGAATGCCTGCGGAAGTCTCCAGGCACCAACAGCCCACCCCGCCTTCGCAGGGATCATCCATCATAGCAGCTGCGATGTGCAAGTATTAACCGGGCACGGCTTCGGCTGCTCATTAAGCTGCTCATCAAACTAGTTGTGGCTGCAAGTTGGGTCATGGCCTTCTGGTGCTCCCTCTGCAGAGGCTCTGCAACCACCCACGCATCACCCATGGGTGTTCCTCAACGAAGGCAGCAGACCCAAGGACGACCTGCATGTTCTCCTCCTTGCCCCAACTGGGCCTGCACAGATGCCCTCCCCTGTTGGAGAGCCAGGGGGCTCCAGCTCCATGGGGACGTGCCCTGCAGGAGGTGCTGCTCTAAAACCACCATTCTTTGCAAAGCATCGCCGTAGACTTTCCTCCACCACTCCAAAAATACGAGGTTATAGCGAGGGTAAAAATGTCCGCCATCCATTTCCCAGGAGTAGGCAGTATTTCCAGCTGGATTTTGAGCCATGGCTGCCCCGCAAAGGGAGCACGCAGAGCCCCAGCACCAGTGACTGCTCGGTGCCGTGCCTGGTGCTGGCAGGAGCAAGGTGGCTGCGGTGGCTATTAGAAGCTATCATCAGTCTTCAGCCAGGGTGGCTGTTAGACAAGGAAGTGATTAGGAAATGGGAGCGTGAGTGATAAGTCATCTATCAAATGGACTTATTAACCTAAATGTGTCAGAGAAGTTTCCACTGAAAGGAGAAAATTTATTTTTTTTTTTTTTAGTTTGGGCTGATTTAAAAATGGAGAGACTAACTCATAGTTTATTTTTTTTTATGTAAGCAACATTGCTATCAAAGCTTCAGATACCACATGCTTATTTCTTCAGCTGCCTCCAGCTTGAAAACAGCTAGCAGTAAAGAAGGGCAAATAGAGACTGCAGGGAGACGAGAGTGAAGAGAGTCTAACTTTTCACAGAAACTCTCGTTCCAGGCATCATTAGGTGTTTTCTAAGAGACTAGCACCGCTGCACCACTCTCCTCCTGCCTCTTGCTTTCTCTGCCTACACAGTCTCTTGCAGGCAGATGCATTTGCACTGCCTGTGCCCCGAACTGGGATGACGTGAGCCAGCTCAGACTGAAAGCCACGTAGCCGCGGTTAGCTTGGTTCCTGTCCAGCTGGCTTGGCGTACCGAAAGAGCACGCATGTGTCTGCCGGCAAGGACTGCAGATAAAGCTGTGTTGCCTTTTGGTGGCAGGGAGATACGATACGGGACCTATAGTTCTGCTAGGAAAATGCATCCAGCTCTGGGAGCAGCTCCGATAGACGAGCACTGGTTAATCTCGCAGTCTTTCGAAGGTAAGATGTTGCTGCCCACCCTGCTCGAGATGACCACATCTACAGCAGATGACGTTGCTGCAGAGTGCAGTCTGTGCGTGTGATGCTGTTGCAGCAGTGACTCAGTACACTGATGTTAGCTTAAAGCAAGAGGAGGTTGCCTGTATGAGGAGGACATGATGGAGAGATGTGGCTGAGGGGATGGTACCAGGTCTGTGTGCACATGTTTTTCCAGCTGCACCTCTGCTTGCCGAAGAAATTACTGCATCTGGTTCCCCATCACTGACCTCCCCTAAATATTTTGATTCCTTTAGATCTGCTTGAGGCGTGGCTGTCTGCAAAGGATCCCAAGCCATTTGAACCACATTTGCATAAATAGCCAAGTTCTTGTTTTTTTGCAAGCAGGATGTCTTTTGAGAGAAGTGGCTTAGGCAGTGCTCCCATGAGTAGCTCAGTGAGCAGATCTGAGACGGTGATAACCTCCAGCAAGGAGGTTGTGAAGAGCAGACAGAGCTGGACTAGCTGCTCTTCGACTGCGTGTACGAAGCCCGCAACTTGGACCATCATCTCAGTGCTGCAGTACAGACAGCACCTCTGGCCCCAGGACCTCAAGGAAGGACTTTGGAGAGCAGTAGGCGATGTTTTCCTCCTGTGCTGCTTGTGGCTGCACCTCACCATGACCGTGAGGGTGGGTTGGCCTCATGCTCCCAGGTACCAGTGTCTGTGCGATCCCTTAAGAATGAGATGTTGGTCCATTATCAAGGCCAATCAATCTCTTCCCTAAAGAAAATTATAGGACCTTTAAAACAACCATACAAAATGAGCAGAAGAGACAGCAGTGCACCACCTACCTCCAGGAAGAATGACCAGAAGTGTGAGGCTGTTAATAGGAGCAGTGTGCTGCTTTTCACGCACACAGTGTCTGCTGTATAAAACCAAACGAGATGACAGTTCTGAGTTTGATTTTATTTCTTCTCACTTTAAAATATCCTGGGTGACAGTCTTTATATTGAGGTGTCTCAGTGCATGTGATATGGAAGAAAAACAGTGAGTTTTGAGGTCTGGTGTGCCACATCAGTAATTTCTCACAGCCGAAACCTGCTAAATTCAGATCTGCATCTGGATGTAATGTTCTCAAATTAATTTCTGCTTGTAATCTAGGACTTTAGTTTGGCTATTGTAGGGAGGTTTTTAAGATGGGCCATCTTGGGAGAGGAGATCCTCTCCTAAACTTCAGGGATATTCATACCTGGGGTCTTGATTTCAGCCCAGTCCTTGTTTCAGATCTCTCTGCACAGGACAAGTGCCTAATTTTTTGTCTCTTAAAAGAAGAAAAAGCAGAAGCTTCCACACTTTTCCTCCATCAGGCTTTATTCTGTGTAACACACTTAACTGAAGTCAATCAGCTTTCTGCTTTCAGTGGCAACCAGGACCTGCTGCCTCCCTCTCAGGAGCAGTTGGCTGGTGGTCCCCATCCATCATGCAGGATGCCTTTGCGTGGCCACCATCACTGCTCTTGCTCCTGTGGCAGCTGTGTGCCCTACAAGATACATGTGGGAGAGGAGTGGTGTTCCTTCTGTGGAGGTCAGGACTGTGCAGAGGAGGCCACTGCCAGGGCACGAGGCCCCCAGGGCTGAACACTTGCTTCAAAGTCACAAGGCTGTGAGAAATCAAGCAGTGCTGGACCATTCCAGCCCAGTGCAACAATTTACTATGAAACCAAGAAAGACAATGAACCACAAAGTTGGAAAAGCTGGAGCCAATTCTTGTTGTACCCTTTGCAAATTCATTCCTTCCCCAAGCAGCAAAAAATAACCCAGCTCCTCCACTCCCACAAAATCCAATCATTTTTTATAAGCAAATACCAAAGGCAAATCAAAATATTTTGGAGGTCCTGAAATGTTGATTCACCTCATGTTCCAGCCATAAAGGAAATAAAGGGCTAGAGATCAAAACTGTTTTTATGGTCTTGTCTAAAATGGGAAAAGAAATCATAGCAACTCAAATGTGTTTAGATAAATGTTGCCTTTAGTTTTGAGTTTATGCCTGGCTACCATGTTACTTTACAGGTGTTAATTTCTGTCAGCATTAGATGCATGGTTGCTGTTGGTCTTCTGCTGGCTAAGGCTTTTTTGTCCAACATCAACAAGACCAAGAGAGACCTGACCTAGGTCTGCTGGACCAAGGAATCTTCTTGGGCTTTTCAGAGCTGAGGTCTGCAAGGTGCTGCCATGGATTTGGGTGCTTGTTGGAGCTCGGTTTGACATATGAACTCTCTCATTGGCTGTATTTGATCTTGAAGGCAGCCACCTCTCAAGGTTTCTGCAGACCACAGGGGTATGTAGCAGCTGGTGTCAATACTGCTGGAGGCTGAGTCCCTCTGGAGCAGCCTTGCTGCAACCACACTGCATAGCTCTTGGCTTAGCTCTTTCCTGGTCCACAAGTTATGGCCTTGACACATCGTTTTATTTTTTCTGTGGGTTTCTTTCTTTCTTTTTTTTTTTCTTTTTTTTTTTTTCTTTTTTTTTTCCTTCCCAAAAAGCTCAGAGAAACTTGTGTCTAGGTGTTGCAACCAGACAGGCTGGTGCTTTCATAATGTGATGCTAATGGTGTGTTGCATGCTGGGGGTTATCCTGTGTGAATATTCAGAAGAGGTTAGTGTGGAGGGTCCCAGAGGAGCACTGAAGGGTCATCCCAGGAGAAGGGACAAAACCTGCGGCCTTCCATATCTGCATTGCCTGCCTCATGGGAAATACGGGGTAACAGTCCCATCAGCTGTGCTCATTTTTCCTTCTGGAAAGAAGTACTTTGAGCAAACAACAAACAGGTTGCCCAGAGAGGCGGTAGATGCTCCATCCCTGGAAACATTCAAGGTGAGGTTGGACGGGGCTCTGAGCAACCTGATCTACTTGAAGTTGTCCCTGCTCATCACAGGGGGATTGGACTGGATGACCTTTAAAGGTCCCTTCCAACCCAAACTATTCTATGATTCTACGCACATGTAGTATGGATGAACACAGACTTAGGGCCTGGGACAGAGGTAGGAAACTAAGTTATCTGTCAGTGTAGACACACTTATTTACATTTTAAGCTAGAATTGTATTGGTGGGTTTCCAACAAAAGTGGGGGAAATTGGATTAGTCTTCTGGATTCAGTGGCTGCATTGGAAGAATTCAGCAAGAGGAAAGGAGGAGGAAGTGACTTATTCCTCCTGAAAAGGTAGTGTGGTGAAATACAGTGTGAAGTTCAGCAGTGGTAAATATAGCTAAATCAATTGAGTTTAGTTCATATCCTGAGAGCCATAAACGTACACAGGTGAAATTTTATGAGCTTTTAAAAAGAACTTTATGAGCTTTGAGGGAGAAGCAGTATAACTTGAAACTAGCAATGGAAAAATAATGTAATATGGATTGTGGCATACCTAGAAAAACCTGTTAACTTAACCTACAGAAGGACCATAAAGCATAAACAAGGAGAAGAGACCTAGGGACCTCTTTTATTGTTCTCCAGGACCTTGATCCAATCCTCTTTCGAAGCTGTAGTACCCATTGAAATTACTCTCTGGGCAGTCCAGGAGTCTAAAGGACTAATGTCCCAGTGTCTCAAAGGAAAAAAGTGAAAAAGAGGGAAACACGCAAATCTTTGGTAGGCGCTGCTAGTTCTCCATCACTGAACCCTCTGGTTTTCCTCCTGGGGACCAGAGGTTGGCCCTCTGCATGCTTGATAAGAAGCAATGTTCTGAGACATTTGAAGATGCCTGGTCTTGTCTATTTGGTATAAGAAGGGTAGCCTGGTGTGAGACATTTGAATACCAAAATATGCTGTCTCCAGAAGCTCCTCTTTTATGACCAAATTAAGTAGAGCAGCAGACTGATAGCAGCAGAGGAAGGCTCAGAGTTGTGCAGGCTCCCTCATCTAACTCTGGCATTTAAGAGACCAGGACAGATGTTCCCCTGACCACTGACCCCTCCTGAGTTCTTGCTGAGCTTTGCTAATGCCTGGAGATGTTAGTGATATCTCCTGCTCTATGCTGTGTTTCAGCAGAGGTTATCTGTTCCTCTGGATCACAAGTCCATCCGAGGAAGATTTTGGGGAGGGGAGCTCACTCGTGGCTTAGCTCAGTGACAGTCTGGTCAGCTGTGCCATCAGCTTCTGTTCAGCTGGACACCATGGTGAGATAGGGCTGAGAGCTACCCCTGATAATTGCCAAGCTGACTGATCAGTTTTAAGTAGCAGCATTTCCACAAGTTCAAATAACCCAACATTAGGGGTGAGTAGGATGCTATGTGAGTGGGTTGCTTTGATTTGGTGACGTCCTACTTGCTCCTGACAGTGCTTCCTTAGACCTCTTACTCTTTTGAGTGTGGTAAGACAGGCTGTGCACTAGAGAGTTGCACATCAAAGGAGAAGTCTTTGTGACTAACCAAGACAGTCTGGTTCAAAATCAGATGTTTAGGAGTGAATTTTCAGCTGACAGCTAGATCTAGAGCAGTAATTAGGTCAAGAGCCTATTGTTGAACTCTTCTCACAGGCAAGAATTTATGCTAGCACAGGAGTAGCCATCCAGGACTGCATTTGAGACACTGTCTTCTGAAGTAAAGGCTCTGTTCTAAATAAAACATTTCCCCCATGTCACTAATCAGATCTGGCTTTGATAGAAAAGTCATCAACAGAATCCTCGTATGGTGCTAATATCTAAGCTTTGCCTTCCTCAGTTGTGTTTGGTTATAGATATATATATATTTAAAGCTCCTCTTGTTAATGCATCAAGTATGTGTAAGCAATTAATAGAAGATTGTGTTTGATTACAGCTTACAAGAAAGTCTTCAGAGAAGTTGGTATTCGTTACTCAGTAAGCAGCCCTTTCAGCCACGAATGGTGACCTTGGCAGAGGGTCCTGGAGACCATGGGATTAATTGAGAAAGTTTTAATAAAGGCTGGTGCATGGAAAAAAAAAAATCCATATGACTAGTGCATTGTTTGCTGGTGACGATACGTTTGGCAGATACCTATCCCGTTACAAATTCAGATACTGTGTTCATTGCCGAGCTGTGCTTTCAGGGTAGATTTCATGACACGCTAGAGAAAGGCAGCTTTGGAAAATGTTCTTTGATATATTCTGAAAGATGTTTTGCAGTTTGACAAAAGTGTAGAATCACTTAATGGGAGTCTGTTGTATTTAGCCAGATGCTTTCTTGGAATAGTATTTTTCCATGGCATCATAGTTACAGAAGTGGTTGTGAGCACATTCACTAACTCATGTGGCCCGAATGAGTTTTCTTAATGAAAAAAATGGCCTTATGCATTGATTCCATTTGCTCTTGTTCCTTCAGTCATAGTTTGCTGTTTGTGAACGCTCTGATAACGCTCCACATCTTTGAATTCATTGAGCCCAAAGAAGGGGTCAGATGAGAGATGTTAGTGTGGTCGTAACTTCCTGTGCAGGCATGGCTAAGCTTCTGGAAGGGGTTGGAGCTCCTTAGATAACACTATGGAAGTACAAAGGGCTTGCACAAATCGCTTACATGGGCCGCCTTTCCACAGTGATTGCATCATGTATCAGCAAATGAAGTGACGTGTTATCAGGTGCTAATTTTCCCCAAAGTGACAGTATACTTGCTGAAAATAAAGACTGAAAGAAGCCTTCATGCCATAACTTCTCTTCCTTGGTATCAGAGTGTATTGAAGGGACTGCAGTATTATCTCTCCTATGAAGAGACTATGAAGCCATAATTAAGCAGTTACATCAATATCTGTTCAGAGATCCTGGCCTCTGTAATTATAGGACTGTATTCTTGAAACACGTGGACCATCACTGTAGGGAACCCTGAGCAGTCTTAGAGAACTTGAGGTTTTAATCAAAGCCCATTGAAGTCTTTGGGATTCTTTGTACTGACTTGGATGGGGTTTAGATTAAACTCTTGAAATCCAGCAAGTTTAGGTGAATAGGCATGAGTAACAAGTTGTTTCTCAAAAGCTCATTTTGTCATCAACAGAAAAAACGCGCTGCAGATGCTCAAGATGCACAATTCAAGCAAGGCTGTTGTTTTTTTTTTTTTTTTTAATCAGAGAAAACCTTTTTCTCAAAAAAAAAAAAAGTCCCCACTTTCCCATCTCTCTTCTGACTGAAAACTACTTTTTTCTTACTACTTAAGGTAAAATTAAATGTACTGTTAGCACAGTGCAGAAAGATCTACTCCAAAGGGGACAGAAACCCGAAAATGCAGGCTAGACTGGAAGCCAGCGTGTAACTGGCAAGTAAGCAGCCTGCTCCTATAGTGTGGGTTCAAAGTTATCCTCTGGTTGGGCTTTTACACTTATTTTTGTTAATGTTCTCCTCAAACAACACTGATGGGCTAGAGAGGAGCCAAAATATCCCGCCTGAACACCTGCGAATTCTAGATCTGGAAGCAAACGGGGGCATTGGCACCGGCTCTCTGTTGGTGTGATGGATGAGACGGCAGTTGGGTCTGCGTGGTTTTCGGGGGCTTGGGCCTGAGCCTGGCGCTGAACTTTGCCTTTTAGGAAAGGCCAGCTCTTCCCTGCCGTCCCACCACGCGCCGGGCGGTGGGACGAGCCAGGCGACGGGGACAAAGCGTCACAGAGCACAATGAAGAGTGTTAATATGAGTAATTATTGCAGTATGTCACTGCACTATTTTAAGGCTGCTCACTGCATGCCAAAGAGTGCTCTGGGCAGGGTTTTCATTACAAAATCCTGCCAAAGCACTTCCTGAGGGGATCGTGATAAATATAGATAGCAGAGAGCTGGTCTGAATCCATTGCAGCAAATAGCAGTGGTGCACATGCCTTAGGGTCCTTAAGGCTCATAAAGCAGAAGATACTTGAGTTGGCTGAGGTCCCTGAATAATTTGGCTGACTCCAGTGAGGGATTTTCAGGTAGCCTTTTGATAGGGTATATAAGACACACTGGGGAATTGGCTCCCAGCTCTCCCTACCAGTGCTGTGGGGGTCACTTTTATTTCTGGCCCTTGATTAATCATGATGGATCCCTGTCAGATGTTTTAGGCCAACCGCTTCTCTCTTTTATTACACAGCTTCATTGTTGACCATCTGTAGAACATTGGTCTTTGCATCGTGTCATGGCAGAAAAATAAAGAACAAAGGAAAAATGTCTGGCTGGTTTTAAACTCTCCCTTTATAGCGGGACAATTCCTAATCACACATGTACACAAGCAGCACTGCCGGTAGTTTTCCAAGCAGCTTTATGTTCTCCTCACTATCCCCAAGGCTACCAGAGGTGCCTAACCCAAGTGCTGTATCTGCAGTGTTGTCTAAGGACTACTGAGTGACCCTGACTGTTCATCTCCCAAGGCTGCCAGACTTTGACTTTCTATTAAAGTAGTGCAAAGTAATGACATGTACATTGTAGTACATGGGGGTCTGAGCAGGGTCACCTTGCCTGGACCGGGTGGTCTGGTAGCCCTGATGCTGCTGCAGTGGGGACCACTGTGAGCCACTGATCCCATGCGCGCAGCAAAGGCTATGATGGCTTTGGCCATTGAAGAAGAGTGGCAGCACTTCTGAAGCAAAATGGCACACCTCATGGGATGGCTGTGCTTTTCATAAAGGCTGATTTCAACACCAGTCCTGCTGGGCAATGCTCAAAGTACCAGGAGGAGTTTTGTGTCTCAGTGGGGTAACAGAGTTGGGGGGCAAAAGCATTCTTATGGTGATGTGGGACCGGAGACATGATGGACTGTACTACTTCTGCTTGGAAACCTGTAGCCCCTCCTTCAGGGTCTGTCTCTGGGGGCTGGTGTAACTTGTTTCCCCATGTTGTTGTTGGTTGTGGGCTGTTGCCAGAGTGTGAGATCAGTGTTCTATGTGCTTGTCGTGGGTTTCTCCTCCTGCTTGGCACCAGCATGCCCTCTCCTGCTCCAGACGTGGTGTCCGAGGTTGTGGAGTCTAACTTCAGGAGATCTTATGCATTTCTTAAGTTGAATATTGATTTTCTTTGAAACTTTCTCATCTCTATGCCTGTTGGACTCTCCCATGGAATGTTCCTCCAAGAGAGGCCTTTGAGTCCTCTCCCCATCTTGGCCTCATAAGTGACTTAATCTCCTTTACCAGCAGAAACCTAGGAGCTTGCTCAACAGATGAAGTCATGAGGACCAGTGAGGAAAACTAACGAAGGGGGCTCATTCCTCCTGCAAGCCAAAAGCCCCATCCATTCAGGGACAGCAAAATGCCCCTTCTATAATAATTCCCTCCTGTATTTTCTCTTCTCCCCTCATTTTCCCTAATGTCCTGGCTCCAGAAGCCACCTGAGAGAGCTCCAGGACAGGCCCTGGTGGATTCCTTTCTGCCATCTGCCTTCTCGCATTCTTCCATCCCAACCAAGTGCATGTTTCATCACCTCTGCACCACACAGAGCTCTCCCTGGAGCATGCACAGGGAATGGAAACATAGCAGCAAGTTAAAACTTCCCATAGTTTCTGACAACTGTGTCATGTGTTTCGTATGCTTTTCCAGAAAATACCTGTGTGCTTTGAAAATAATATTGCCATGATGGCTTTAAATGCTTGAGGAGAAGTAAAATACCCGTCATCAAACTGAGAGGGGACGTTGTGCATCAGCAGCAAATGAACTTTGGTGTCTGTATCTAATAGACCTCATAGTTCTGTGGGCTGAGGGAGGAAAGATACAAACTTCATAGTTATTTTCAGTTCTTTTTCTTTAAGGGGTAAGGCTATCACAAATTCAAAATTGCCTATACTAGATAAGGGAGGTGTGCGTGTATGTGGTTACTGATGTTGATTATTTATTTTATTATTAATGACAAGAAACCTGGGTCAAAGTCAAAGCCGATCTCTTATCTCCTATATAATTGCATGGGTAAATCAAAACCGCCTTGTTAAAGTATGAGAGATGCTAATTTGCTCATAAGTTCGTTACACAGCAACGCAGACCAGTAATAAGTCTGAACAAAAATGCAGGAAAGGGTGTTCTAGTGAGATGATGCCTCTTTGCATCATCTGCATTGCTTTGGTTGTAAAGAATAACAAGTGACTTTGCAATAGGGAAAATGTCTACTCCAGCAGTTCTGCTCCTCTGGAGAGAACTCCCTGTACCTGCCCGGAGAGCTGGATCAGTTGACTTCTACCTACTCTGTTTAATCATCTGTTTTTGTGAGTGCTGAGAGCTGGAAAACAGGAATAACAACATGTTTAGAGGTCTGATCCTTTCTCATGACCCACAAGGACTGTTTCCACCGCTCATTCCAAAGGGATAGTTGCAGGTAGTGGAAGTGGAAAAAGTTATGAGGAAAGATAGCTGTGAAGGTTTGGTTTGGACATGTCTATCTGAGCTAAAAACAATGATTATTTCCACTTCCCACCCTCATTGTCCCAAACAGCACACTGACCTGCCGTTGCATGTGAAGACATGCTTTTGACATACTTCTCTGTCATGCATATAAGACAAGTTGGGTGGGAAGGGAAGATTTGGGGCTCCCACATATTTCCACCCTAAACCTATCCTGTTCTTTTAGCTCCCTTCTCTCCAATGTGTGCCTTGATTCCTCTGCACTGTGCTTCAAAGGAGCAGTTTAAAAAAAGATGAGTTATTCCAAGCCCCAGAAGTTACCACCTCTTAGCCACAACTATAAAAAACCATGACCAACCATGGCAAAGAACGTGCACCAAATAAAACGCTGCCAGAGTAGACCCTGGAACCTGTTACACTAGCATCATTCCTAATTCACTTCCATTTTATCCCTTGGTTTCACGCAACCGGACTGATGTGGAGGTGGGCCAGGTTTCAGGCGCAGAGAACTGGTTTTGGTGAGAAACCTTGACTGTCGCCACAGGACACTGGTGACCTTCAGACTTGCGTAGTTGCTAGGC
Organism: Charadrius vociferus; assembly: GCF_000708025.1. Taxonomy (NCBI): domain Eukaryota; kingdom Metazoa; phylum Chordata; class Aves; order Charadriiformes; family Charadriidae; genus Charadrius; species Charadrius vociferus. The sequence goes on along the minus strand of NW_009646437.1, from coordinate 1,058,674 downwards.
CTACAGCCGACTGTGACTGAGAAGAAAAGCTTCTTGAATAGAAAATTCCAATCATTGACCTCATCGGGACAAAATTCATATTTTGTGGGGGGAAAAAAAACCCAACAATAAAGAGCTGCAATTGGGAAGCACAACCTTGAATTGTGACCAAATGGGAATTGGAAAAACCTGGAAGTTACGAATGAATGTCACATTTTTCCCTTATACAAAATTTAGTATTGCCCCTAGAGGCTGCTGATTTGTCTTTATTTCACAAAGCTTACAGCAGCAGACCTCAGAGCTGCATTTTTTCACATTTTGATTTATAGAGCCTACAAATTTCCCAGCAGCACTTCTCTCGTAGTGAATCCAAGCCTCCTGCCAGCACACCCACTTCTCCTAGTGGCCTGTGCTAGACCCCCTGGAGCTCCTCCAAGACCCTTGGGGACCTGTAAGCAATAGGGTGAACACCTCTGCCCTCCAGCTCTGAAGCAGCATCCCAGTTTGAGGTTTCTTTTGTAACCCTAATAGACCACATGGAACTTTGGATTTTATTGGACAAGGTGGTGCTCTGCCTCCATCGTCACCTGCCTAGGAGAGCAATATATTGCTTAAGAGCAGCAAGTAGGGAAGAAACAGCTGCTGTCACGGCTCAGCATCCTGAAAACTCCCTGGGGGCAGAGAGCTCCTCCCCAAGCAGTGTACAAACTACGTTTTGAATGCTTTCTTTTTTTTTTTTTTTTAATTAAAAAATACCGTTCTGATTCGCCTTTGCCACAGCGTGGATTCCCTACAGGCTGAGTGGTTTCTATCTAACTGAAACACATGTTTAACAATGAGAACATCCCCCACCAGTTATTTAAGCAAAATGCCTAGTGAATCCATCGGTGTGGGAGCTGACTTGGTGCAGATGAGCCTGGAGCTTGTCTGGGAGATCAGAGTCCATTTGCCAAGTCACCGTTACTTGATCACAGCCACTCATTTCTCTCCACCAAACTGACACAGAGCCAAGCACAGCATAGGAAAGTTTCCCCAAAGCCATGTAGCTCATGCTGCTGGGGACAACTAGTTTGAAACCCTGTGTATGTCCAGTTTAACCGAGACCCTTCTCGTCTGAGAGTGCTGGTGACTGAGAACAAGGCCGAGTTCCCATGGAAATCACACCAATGACTTGCTGTGGGTCCTTGTCCAAGCCATGTAACTTCTCAGTGCTTTGGTTTCCTCAGTTGTAAAACTTAAGTAAAAACTTCGAGGTGTTGTCTGACAAAAAGCTGTAGGAGTCTGGGGAACTTTCACTCCCTCTGCTCCAACAACATAGAATAACCCACTTCAATTAACTGCACTGCATTTCAAGGGTTAGTCAATACTTGTATACCTACAGGAACATATTAGATACCATATACATGCTATACAGTGTTACCTCCATTGTTTTCTCACTTGCAATTCTTTAGATTCCCCCCGCCCCTCATCTCTTTTCTTTTCTCCTACTCTCCCCTTTTGGCTAGTAGCATGCATAGAGAAGATATAGGAAGGGCCGAAGAACTGCAGCAGAACATATGAATAATTGTAGCTCTTCATGTACTGGGGTGATCCATGTGAAGTTCACATGCAAGCACCGGTTCCCTAAACTTTGGAGAAATGTAGAGTTCAGGTTGCTGCTTGACTCTTAGGACTGCAGAATCACCTAATAAGGAGACTGATTCAGGAATTACTGCTCTTAGAAACATCCTCTTTGCAATCGATTTTCAGACCAAAGTCTGAAAGTGGTGAGTAACTTTACTCTCTTCCTCATGTCACTTCAGAAAACCATTGTCAAAAGCCATACCAAACCCCAGATGAACCTACAGCTCCTGCCCTGTTCTGTTTGAAGGCTTCACTTCTTTTGATCTCTCTGGAGCGACAGCCTGGCTGCAGTCCACGTGTTTTTTTCTACAGCAACAGAAACCGGTGAGTGCTTTGTTCAGCACAGTGGTGGTAAAGGTCCAAGTGGAAGAAAATCTGGCTTTGTGTGTTGTGGAAGCACCAGCCAGCGGTGAGGTTTCTCACAGGGGCGGGAGGGAACAGCTGCACAAAACAGCGTTAGATCCTGTATGGCTCCGGCAGTCCGGCCAGTATGGTGTTCAGCTCCGTGGGTACTGCTGCTGTGTGGAAACTACAAAGGCCATGCTTCCAGACAGATGGATGTCTTTCCAGTCATTAGGTAACTAATCTTACTAGCACCCTGTAGGGACTGGGAGAAAAACACAGCCCTAAACATACATAACCTGACATACACAACATTCTCCAGAGGAGAGATTCTGCCAGAAAATTCCTCAGTGATACCAACCTGCATGTCTGAAGCTAAGTGCCTGCACCTGTATTGAAGGAGACTGAAGTCAACCAGCAGCCTGTTTATCAGAAGACCTGAATACCCATTATTTTTGTTGTCATCAGTAAGAGCTAAATGTTCTTGAAATGACTTGAAGTCAGACGAGGGGAATGATGAAACACGCACATTCAGTGGCCTGCATGCAGGGATGCCGCACCCTGCACATCCTCCAGGCCACTGGACAAGCCTTGAGTGACTCTGCAGCTCGTGCAACTGGAGAGTGGCTGAAGCTCGCTGCCTGCGGATGCAAACGGTTGCGATCTTGCTTCAGCATGCTCTCACTGCACCCTGGCAGCCTGCTCCAGCTGCAGCCACACACATTGATTGTGCTGGCCAAAGGCTTTGTCTTTCATTAAGGGGTTTTGTTAGAAAAGTCTGTGATGCTTTTTCCAGTCACAATAGGTTTTCCTGGTACAGTCAACCTGCTTCATTGCTGTCTTGCATACTCACGTGCATTGGGGTGAGCTTGGCTTTAGGTGCATTTTCAGATTTTTTTTCTACAGCTGTGCTTTTCCCTTCCATTGGTAGGGCATCGCAGCCCTCCGCCCCTCTGCCGTGAGCTCTGCCTTCTGCAGTCTGGTCCTTACCTAATCAAGGGAGGCAGCTTTCCTGTTGGTACTGTTGAAGCTGCAATAAATAGCATATCCATTTCTCCATTTATCTGCTTTTTGAAATCCAGCCTGTAATGCCAGCAATAATTACTCTGTTTCTATATTTAGAGATCATCAGCACCTCATGAATATCAAATTGTACTGTTATTATCTCTGTACAATATGGGCCAGTCTCCTATCAGTGTAAACATTTATAACAGTGATTATCGGTAGGACTGCTAGAGATCCCAAAATAGACAAGGCCGAACAGGAGTCTGCCATTATTTGTTTACTGGGGAATGCAGGGAGAGACACAGAAGAGGCCGCTGAAGGTCTGATAGCACAGAGCCCATCTACCGCTGGCATGGGAAGGCTGCTGCACAGGGAACTCTACCTGGTGGGACCATTAGGAGCAAGTGAGGAGAGTCCTCCGAGCCCAAGCACCATCTTAAGTCCTCAGCACTGCGCTGCCATCTGCACAGACATCCTGCCCCACAAGCAGATTCCTTTGAACACTTCCTTAGGGTTTGTTTTTAGTGTCTTCCCTTGTCCAGGAGAAGGTGATGTTTAAAGCTCCAGTCTGACCAGTTTGGTAAACCATAGAAACTTGATTTCCAAATTACAGATTCAACTAATTTTACTGTCAGTATGAGCTGGCTGGGGGGAAATTGTTGATGTCTCTTCTTCTGTGCCAGGGAACGGCTGTGTCTGAAGGCGTTTGCCCCCCCTGAGGCAGTGCTTGCTGTTGGCTGGAAATGAAACCGTGCTCTGAGCTCAGGCAAATGGCAGGATGCACAGACAGGAGGGTGGTGAGAGATTGCTGGTAAATGTTAAGGGCATGGGTGAATGCCAATAGGGTTTTGCACTCACTCGCTTGTTTGGGTTTTTTTTATTTTGATGGACATACCGCATTGCATTGAGAAGGGCTGATCTAAGCCTCTGTCAAACAGCTGAAGCTCAGTGGATCTGGCTGCCTCCTAAGAGACCTTTTCTCCCCTCTGAATCTCCAGCTGAGGAGGCTCCCAGGGGACCGTCGCTCCCCACCATCATCCTTCAGATCTGTCAGGATGCTTCAGCAGCTCAGCTCTTGGCATGGTTTTCCGGCCCTTCCTTGCCCTGACGTGGCCCCAGTCGTGTATACTCTTTTCCATCCAGACTCATACCTCCCCACCACAAAGGCTTTACTGTCATTAATAACTGCAATGCTTAATCGAATTACCCTTTTCTTTCCCTCACTTTTCCATAGAATTATTGCTCTAGGGTGTTTATAGTTTGTGGCTCCTTATCCACCTGGGCATGGCTAGGCAGAGCCACCTCCTGGCAGGATGGTAAGCAGAGCTCCCAATCTGTTGGCCCAGTACTCACTGCTGCACAGACACGTGCCTACGGTCAATGACCTGTCCCCAGCCTGCAGACTGAGAGAGCAGGGTTACAGCTCAGTACGTAACTCTTTCCACCCAAAAAGGGTGTATCTATGCCACATGAAACCTGTTTTGTACATAAACTGGGGGTGCTCAAGCACAGGTAAGAGAAAAGGGTGGCTGGTTCGTTGCTAGGAGCTTGGCATGAGAGTGACCGTGCAACCCAAGGGTGGGCAGGGCAGCCACTCGGAGACAGGGCTGGTGGCACTGAGGGACACCAGGAAAATGGTAAAATCTTCTGAGAACAGTTGATGCCGTGAAATTGCAGGTCCTGTTCTTCCACGGTATTTTACCCTAAGACATTGGCATACAGGCACCCAAGCACATCCTTTAGTTTCTAGCTCCAAATCTTTAGTAACACCAAAACCAGGCCCCAGCATTGTATTTTCTGATCTAGATAGAAAAAAGTTAGTACATAAAACTGGCTTTTTATCAATTCCTCATCCCTGAAAGTGATGTAATACACCCACCCAACAGTTTCTGTCCTAGCTAATTTCTAGAATCAGGTCTCTTTTCAGAGAAACCTCTGCCTGAAGAGGACATGACTAAGCAAGGGAGGAAACTCATCTGCTGCAAAATGTGAGTGAAACAGAAAATAATCACTGAGTAAACTAGTGCTTGTTCGTTCAGTGAGGGAAACAAATCTAGATCATTCTCCGCAGCTTTGGAGAGACCTTGCTGTCTCTAGCACAGCTGGCCTGGAGAGGCAAACAATGTACAACACAGGAGTGAAGGGCTCCAGGGCTGTGCATGGCACCTAAGGCTTTCATCTCTTGCACAAGGGGATGTGTCCTTCCAACAAGAGAACTCTTGTATGCATGTTTATGCCGCGAGAAAGCTGTCTATGTTTGGTTTGGAAAAGCTACACTTGCTTAACAAAACCTGAATTTATCCCTGTAATCCTTCCCTGCATCTCCATGGCCAGATTGGAGCAGCCTGTGGAAAAAATTCCTGTCTATTTTCAGAAATAGATAAAAGCATTCAGATTACAGAGTGCAAATCTCAGCTCGAAACGGCTGGAAAAATCCATTCAGCGCCACTGTCGCTGACCCCCACGACCTCTCCAAGTAATGAATTTCAGTCGCCTGTGCCTCTCCCCCGCGCTGCCTCCTTCTCCTCCCGCCGCTGCTGCCGAAACCGCCTGCACTCCCAGCATCTGCAAAATGTCAGCCTTGCATCCCACTGTTTATCCCATGGGGAGCGGGGAGGGAGGCGTTACGTGAAAGAGCGGAGTTTGTGGAAATTATTATTGATCTCGCTGCTCGAGACCGTTAGTGGGATCTTTTTAGTCTGGCGTTCATGTGGCTCACAAATTTTGGCAGAGCGCTGGCGCGCCAAGGAAGAAGTGCTCTTTGCTGCAAAAATAAAAATGCCAGGAATCTGCCTCTTTGCCCACACTCATCTCAGGGCTCTTCTCGCTGCTACATTGGGAGCTGGGTACAGTGTCGTCCCCTCCACCGCTGGGAGCTCCCACAGCAAATGAGCCTTTAGCATCACTTATTAGTTCATGAGATTGAAGATTCGACAAAGGAGATTACTGCTCATTTAGAGGGATTGTGTGCTTTAGGTAGCCCCTGAGGCTTGATGAATTCCTGCTCCTGGTGGATTAGAAGCCCTGTTAGCAAGCAAAATATTAAACGCAACTGCAGCAAGCTTACATCTCACTCATATTTTGCTTATGGATTACAGGGTGAGTCTTCATAATTAATGCCAAGGAAGAAGACATCCAGATGGACTGTGGCTTTTGAAGGATTAACCTTGATGGGTTTTCTTTTTTTAATTTAAAACTTTGTTTTTCTTTCTGTGATGTTCAGAGCAGACCTGGGATGCTGATAGCTTTGTGCCCGGCTCATCAAAGTGTCTCACAGAAATCCTGCAGTCCTCCCTTGTGATTCACCCAGCTGCCGACCATCGCACTTGTGCCTTCTCTGATAAAACTGGACCGAATCCTGGGAGGTTCTGAGCAACCCGTTTTGGAGCTGAGGGTGCTTCAGACATTTTCCCTTCTGTTTCAGGATGATGAGCAGGACAGGAAAAATCTAAAGGAGCAGTGTGTGGCAAAATGAGATGTTGGAGATACCACCTGCTCTGATGATGAGTACACGACTTGGGCTGATAACACACCTGTGTGTTGTTCCTAGACCTGCTAATGAGCAAGGACTTGGGGGAAACAGCTCACTTCACTAGGAAATTTATATCCAGTTTGCAACGGTGATGAGAGGGTTAATTTTTATCTAGTGTTTATATAGCGAGGCATAGAACCGAACACACTGCTAGTGCAATATGTGAACAGGGGACAAGGTATACTGGTAGCTCATGACTACACCCATGCGATATTTGGTTCTTAAATGGCTTTAAAATTTGAGATCTTTGACTGAAAGACTTCAGCAAGGCAGCAAGTGCGACACAAGCACAAATTGTACTTCTATTGTATGTGCATGTTCAGAGCTAGGTTTATGTCTGTGTACATGCACGTGTGTGTACTTGCGTGCATGTCCTTTGAAGTCTAAACACAGCTCAACTGAACATACAAGTGAAGAAAAATGGAGACTATATGCGTGTATATATATGTGTGTTCCTTGTATATTGAGTACAAGGGCCAAAATACACTGGAAAATACAACACACATATTACACTCTGCCTACAAGCCTAATGCTAAGATCAGAATTTGTTTTATCCCACTGCCTTATTTTTAAGGCCTAGAGAAATACTCACACTAGCCAAAATAATCTCACTCTTGAGCTTGCTTCAGTATTTTCCATATTTTTCAACCAGCTGTCAGATGAGACTTTCCGCATTTGTAAATGGCTGTTGAAATTTTTTTAAAATGCTGGAATTGCACCATGTTAAAAAAGGCAAAATTGCTCTTCTTGGAAGATATTATAGACTTTTTTTAATCACCTCTAACAAAGTCTATATTGTTATTGAAAATAGTATATCTGAAGCAAAGTGTATAACTTCATTACTCAGATAATGGTAGACAAACAGGGATACCACAGGAAAGGCCATTATTGCCTATAGTGGTTAATTAATTTAATTCCCCTTAAAGTAGTCATGAAGGGATACATATTGATTCAGGGTTACTGGATCTACATATGTGGAATACAGGTTGAATACATAAGCCTAAACTATATCTATACATAAAAATGAAGGTGTTCATTAGAAAGTGGAACCAAATTGCAGGTTGTAACAAATTTCTTTTAAATATTTTCAGAAGATCTGGAGGTGTTTCCATTGTGATTGCGGGTCTGAGAACTGTAACAATGCCTTCTCCAAGTAAAAGCCTAACCTGTTAAGAGAAAATGAACGTGGAAATCCAGAAAAAGATTCAACTCTGACCCATTTGGAAGATAAAATAAGCCTGTGATATCCTGTTCGTTCACCAGGGAGTCACACTTATCATTGAATTGTTACAGCTAGCCAGAATACAGGTATTTATATATTCTGTATGATCCAAGTGCTTAAAATTGCTTTTGACTGTTGACTTCAGCGGAGATGAATGAAAGAAATGTATAGGACCGCTGCAACCCAGGCTCTTCCCGCGGTGTGTAATGACCCCAGGAATATCTCCTGCGTACATCCCTTCCATCCGTTCCAGGAGTTCCCAGGGCATTGTGCAAACCCTACAGCAGAGAGGTCACCGCAGGCACCGCAGCCGAGCTCCCCCACTGCCTGCTGCCAGCTGATGGCCACTCAACAGGAAACAGCTACACGGCACAGGTGGCTCAGAGCCATTTGGACGGGCGCCTTCTGGAAAAAAGGCGGGGAGGGGGGAAGGAAAAAAGAGAGAAAAGAACAAAACTAAAAAGAAACGGTTCAATACAAGTGGGAAAGATGAGTCCTGTTCCTCACTGAAACTGTCCAGACAGACTGTCTTACCTCTGTCCATGTCACGCGATGTGTTTGGACAGCCAGGAGAATGGCTGGATGTGTTATCCAAACACTGAACAACGCTCTTAACAGCTCTGCTGTGACACTGACCAGTCAACATGGTTTCCCTTGGACATCAGCTGTACATGATGGAGGGAGAAATGAGCAAATCTGCCTGGATACATGCCCATGGACAATTAGTGTTGCCTCTTTGCTGCTGTTTGGACTATCTCTGTCTTTTCCATGTAGTGTCCTCCTTCAGTCCTGACTCCTGTCCTGCTGCTTCTTGCTCATGGGGGTTTTCCAGAAAGGAAATAGGGCCTCCCTTTTCTTACAGAGAAGGTAGGTTTAAAGGGTCTCAGAAGGATTCTCTTAGGTTTTCTGATTATGTTTCTAGGTTTAGGATAGGCACAAAGTATAAATTAGTCAGGCAAAAGGCTGTAATATGCAAAACCTGGAAAATACCCAAATCCTTCACACTTAGATTGTCCACGTACAGCTTCCCAAACATTTCTAACTCCACAGCTTCATCTCTAAGAGTAATGACTAGTTTTGAACTTAGCCAAATGTGGCGAAGAATCCAGCCTAGAGCTAACTGAATTAGTACCCAGCCCTTGGGTATTTCAGTAAACTCCAAATAGACCCAGTAAGACAGAATGGAAGGGGAGAGCAATAGATTTTGTAATTAAAAAGCTGTCAGTCTCCTAAAGTTGACTAAATGAGTTAAATCATCTAGGCCTTTCAGACTGAAGATCAACATATACATCTTCAGCCCCAAATAATTTCTAAGCAGTTGCAAATGATAGCACATATGTAGAAATACCTCTGATGGTAAATACTGTCTTGGGCACAGCCTATTCAGCATGAAGCAGCAGCCTCCAAATAGCTTGAAACTATAGTATCGGGCAGAGCAGGTTACAGCAACCCAACAGACAGGAGACATAAGGTTCCAACCTCCAAACTGGGATGATGCAATCTCCCAGTCAAGCGCAACTGAGGAAATAAAACAGTTTTGGAAACCACAGTTACTCCTTTCCAGCCACCTGAGACCCTGAAACCTCAAGAACCCTTGCGCTTAGGACATACTTGATGTGGACACCTGACTTATGATAGTGTCTTAGAGGAAACAGCATCACAGTTGCACAGGAAAATGGTCTGTCTTTTGTGTACCTGGATTGCTTTAACAACATGACATGAGGCAGCCTGGAATAATTCTTCTTCTTCCACCTCTGCCTGTAGGTTCTACAAGGAGGTAAGAGTGCGGTAAGAATAAGAGCAGTGCAGGAGGGTAGTCCACACTCGAACCCCAGTGTTGATAACTGGATGTGGGTTGATGGCACTCTGCTGCCTAAACTCCTGCCTGGCAGCTCCATGACACATAGCCTGCTTCATCCCAAGGGTGGTGTGGAGCATCAGCGTGTGTTATCACCAGGTCTTTGGGTGTTTGGGCAGGCAGCTGAGAGCTCTTCTATACTGACACCAAACTTGGGGTCCTCCAGTTGGGTAGGACTGTTCACTGATCCTGACCCCAGGTGAGGTGCTGGAGCCATGGGGCTCTCCCTGGGGGAACTTTTCACTAGAGAGAGGGAAGGGAGGGAGGTGGACCCCTGCCAACAGATCTGAAAAAGAGGGGTCTCTTGCTCATTATCTGGATATATATTGCCATTGCTGGTTTTGCTTGGCTTTATGACTGCGCTCCCTCTTGCCTAATAAAGATCTGGGAATGCAAGTGAGAGGTGGAAATCCATCTCTTTAAGAGCTCTCAGGGAGGGTATGTTTACTTTTCTCAGGTTTCTAAGTGGAGACTGGAATTTAGTCCTTTATCAAGAGGGGCCATGGGTATATTAAATCCAGACGTTTTCTCTGCTGTTAACCACCTGGCAGAAAGGTTACGCTAATTACATCAGATGTATTTTCTCAAATTTTCCTGCTTCTATTAAGAGCATGAGGCTTATGTCAGAGGAACCAGTCTGACCACTGGGAAATGCAACCTGTCTTATCCACGTCTCAGTTCTCAGATTAACCGAGTGACAGAGAGACCCTCATGGGAGGCATGGTGTGGAGACAGAAATGGGCAGGTCGTGAGAGACGTCTGAGCGTGGCAGAAATGATCCGATTCTGTCACTGCAGAGCTCCAGGTCTGTATGTATGGGGCAGTGAGTTGACAGGCACTGTGCCAGTAGGCAGCGTGCAAGACTCTGTGGCTTGGACCTTGGCTTAATAGGAGCAATGAAAGTAACATTTACGCTGTGCAAATGGTTCTCTACCTTCCTCCTAATGCTCAACAGACATTTTTTGGTGTTGTCATTGTGAGAATGATGGGAATGGTGAAGCAGTTGTTGGCTTGGTCTGGAGAGGGAGGAAGAGAAAAGAACAAAAGGTGGGAGAGAGGCCGTGTTTGTAACGCTAAAGACGAGCCTTCATATCCTCCAACAAATCTCTGCCCCTCTAGCAAATGCTGCAGTGTGGCTAGCCATCATCTCGAGCCCTGTGGTATCATCCATGCAAACTGGAGTGTTTGGCCATTTATTACATTTCCTTGTGTAGTATTTTTTATTTTTTTGCTAAGCGTGCCTCAAAACTCAGACATGTTAAGCTTTGGGCCAGGCTTTGGTGGAAACTTAGGGTGTGAGAACTTTCCTGGGAAGCAGCAGTGTTCATTTTTATCTCCCACCAATACCAAATGGCCCAGAAGTGACAGTGGCAAAATCAGTTCTCGGTAGAAAAGAAAATCATTGTCATGCTTGAAAGAGAGAAGCACAATAAAAAGTCACAGTTAAAAAGGGAGAAAAGTAAAATATTATTTGACCTTGTTCTTTTAAGATGAGACTCAGGCATGAAACTGCATTGTGGGCTGAAAATCTTACATTTAATGACAGATCTTCTGACATGCTCCCACCAGATGCTTCTGTAGATTGGAAATGAGCAACAGGGAAGAAATATGGTATTTTCTTACATGATGCAACAAGATGTTGTACTTCCTGGCCACATATAAAATGAATTTACAACGGAAACATGCCAGAAATGCCTGAGGGTAACACTAGCCATAGAAGAACACTGAGTCTTTTTTTTTTTTTTTTTCTCCAGCACTGAATAATGGGACTGAATGTCATTTTTCTTAAAACAACCCCAGGACGGGCGGCTGGAGAATGAGATCAAGGTTCCCCGTTTCATAGGGCACATTGGGAAAAAGTTATTGTGTAATCAGATCTCATATGCACATATGTCCTCTGTCACACACACTAAGATAACTCTCGGGGTTATTTATTTCAACAGACCCCTACAGTGATGACATTATGAAATTAATATTATTACTATGAATAATTGCATCATTTTCTCTGATTCTAGTTATTCTTGTTTCCTGCTAATACATGCATGTTAATGCTATTAATTGCTGGAGTGACTGGAAACATTTCACATGGTTTGCAGTGGATAGTTTTAATGTCCTCCAAGCAAAGGGGGAAAATACACCTTGACTATTTTTGGCTTTGAAACTATGCAACAGATTTGCAAAATATTTCAGCACAGGGCTACCAGGTCTCTGCCAAGGTCACCGTAACCTATAAAAACACTCCCACTGATTTCATTAGGCTTTACATTACACTGAAAAGACCAGAGCAATCAGAGCTGCCTATTAGTATAAAGCATGGAAAAGAGGGATAGCCAATCTCGTAATGCGTGTTCAATAGTAAATTGACCTGCACCGAGACCTGTGTGTCTCAGAGGGCTGAATGGCAGTGCTGAGCGGTAGGTGATGAAGAGCCATGCAAGGAGAGGGACGGATTCAGGTGCTAGTTACAACAGTGCAAATCTCCCTGACCGCATAAGCAATGCTTTACACTTTACACAGGGAACAGGAGAAAACACCACTGTGGAGTAAGTTGAGAGACCTGGAAGATCTTAATGCCTTAGTTAGGGCTCTTTGCCTTAGTGTCAGCTCTTCCACACTGATGCACATATGCTTTCCTAACCACAATGCTATCCGAAGCCTCCATCTTGGTTAACATTTCATCATTCACACTCCGGGAATTATCATTTCCTCTAGACATGCTGACAAAGCTCATTGTTTATTGCTCACAGCATGTCAGAACTGCTGGTTTTGCTTCGGACTGCAAGATGTTTGGAAAGCCACATGCTTTTTCCTGAAGCCGGCTCAGTTGCCTCCGTGACAACCTCAGCTGCTGCGTTCGCCTTCACCCAGAACACCAGATCCTGCCCATGATGAGCCAGGGCAGAGCAAAGCGTCAGCTTGAGACTGACCAAACAGCGCTGGATTTCATGTGATCACGGCCAAATTCTTCCTGGCAGCCACATGTACAGCCTTTCCAGCAGTGATGGCTGGCGCTTTTCTACCTTGCTGCCCTCTGAACCCATAGATAAGCCTGTCTGAGGAGTGAGCCAGGAAGAGTGATCTGGAGATGTGCCTGTTGTGTCATTCCCCCCACCCAGCGGAGCTTACGGCTCTTCCTGGCGGCAGTATTGCCCATGGAGGGATTATAACGGGGGAGGAGGCCATGCACCCCCCCTTCTGGAAAAGGAAGCGATCTTCAGCAGTGGTCCTCTGCTCTAGGTCTCCCCATCCAGAAATGGGGACAACACCTGGCTGCTCACTGACCTGTTAGAACACTGCAGTCAAAAATGGTTGCTAAAGGTTGCAGCTGGAGAAATGCAGAGCATTATTTATTAGTTACTGCATTTCATATGACAGGACATACATTTTTCCATAAATCCCTGAAATCTAAACTAACACAGAAAACATAGGACTAGTCCTACGTATCTGTACAACGTTACCTCTGGCTGCACAGCTGAGCCCTCGTTTCAGTCCAAGAGGAGTGAGAGCTGAGTTTTTGATGAAGGCTCAATTTCTGTCTTGCAGGAAAAGTCCTGAACCACACAACCTGGTCACCCCAGCTAAAACTTCTGCTGGACGACCTGTCCTGCTCACAGCAGTACTGCAGGCAGGAGAGAAGACACACAGCACAGGAGCTGCCCGGGGCTCCTGCCCACGAGCTGAAGCCACCCAAAGGCAGGCAGGGAGGCCTTCTGCCTGCCCAGGGATAAAAAATGGCCCAGGTGGAAAGAGGACAGCTGCATGTGATGAGTGGAGGCAGAGCAGCTGGAATGGACCCAAGAGCTGTAAGTCCAGCACAGCAGCAGCCAGAGGCTGTCCTCAGCATGCAGCAATTGCACAGGGCCAGATGTGCTCGAAGGCACAGGGCACATCCTCTGCAGTAGGAGGTCCCTCTGCATCCATTGATTGCTCCCAAGGTTGGGTTGCTCCCCCGTGGTAACCCCGAAGGAAGGAGTCCAGCCTACGGAGGTAGTAAGGTGATGTGATGGCTTTGTTATCACTGGGAAATCAACAAGTGGTTTGAACAGTTTTTTGGGAGTGCAGAAAACTCCTGAGGGTCGCTGGTGCTGATGACAAACAGCAGCTTGACCACAAATACCATAGACAGGTGTGTGCTACTGGGAGCACTGCTTATCCTCGCTCCCCACCAGCACCTCACTCGGTCTCACTGCACTGCCTTGGCCTGACAAGCCCCTGTAGATGTGACCTGTCTCTTGGACCTTGTTATCCCACGTTTTATTTGCATCACACTGGACCTGTCCAGGTGATTAAACAAAAGCCATCTTTATATTATTGTTGTTGTTTTTACTGTGCAATTGCTATGTCCTTTATTAGGGCTTTGCTTTTCCTGTGAGGAGTAATCTCTGGAAACTTGGATATGATCCTTTGGCTCACACTAGAAAAGGTAATAAAATCCTGGGAACCCAAAATTCTTCTCTGTTGTTTTCACCAACATCTTTTCCCATCTTGAAAAAATGTGCTTCTCTGTTCTGATTTGTTTCCTGATTTAGGGAAAATGTCTTCCTAACCTGCCAGCTTCCCTCCTGTCCAGCAGACCCGGGCATTTGAAAGGCTGAGACCCAGTGCTCAGAGGACTCCACAGACCTTCCTTCTGCTCCTCACCACACTTCTGACTCCCTACAGTTACAAGGAAGCCACTTATTTCCTCATTGCTCTGGGTTCTCCATCTGCCACCTTATGATATAATATTTACTTACCTTTTCAAAGCACTTTAAATCTCCGTAGGAATGCATTATAAAAGTGCATTAGTGTTATTACTATTCTCCGTTGTGTAACTTGGTGAAATGGCTTACATAAGGCTGGCTCCTCTGTCCCCTCTCTGACCTCCATCCATTGTCCCAGTGCTGCTGCCTCCTCCTGAGACAGCAATAACTAAGCTCCGGTTTCCCAGTATCCCCCTCAGGCTCCTACCCAGACCTTGGGGAATAACCACCCAGTCCCCTCTACATTGGTCCAGAGATCGGCGGCTTTGGATTCAAAGGTCCTGCTGCTTCTCTCCCTGCATCTCCATTGAACATGCCTGCATTATAGACCCAATATAAGTTTTCAGAGGCTTCAGAATGACTTGTATGATCTCAAAGCCTCTTTTTCTGGCATCTCTGAAGTACTCCATCAACAAAAAACTTGCATATTTCCTTATAACTATGACATGAGTTTTATCGGGAGGACATTTTTAACCTTTTACGCCCATAGTCTCTCAGGCTCAGCTTTCACAAACCAAGCGGGTAGGACCAAAAGAGCAGACAAGTAGTAACCTAAAGTAGAATGTATTCAGATGTTATGGTGGGAAGACTGAAGCTCCGGATCAGAATGACCTAGCTGAATGCTGATGTGCTACTGACTGTGACCTGCTTTCTCTGTAACAGCGTTTTTCTTTTTAGTAGGTAAGTTACATTTTTTTGTTCCTGTTATTTATTGTCATGCCAAAACACCTATTTTCAGTGAGATAAAAGGCTGTCAAAACAGCGGGTACTTGAACTAACAACACCGTGTAGGATCTTTCACTAAACGGGCTGGAGACAGGAATCTGAAGGGTGCTAACTAGCGAGACTCCTCCATGCTCTTCCTCCTCTTTCTCTTTCTCCTTTCCTGAAGGATATCGGTCCACATCCTTACCATTTTATGTGAAACAGCTGCCAGGTTTCATGCCAGAGGTGACTGCATTTCAGAGACAAGCAAATGTACCGCTGTATTGCTGCCAGATACTGATCTCATGTACATTAGCCTTGGCTTTTTAAACAGCTCCATTGGACTTTGGTGGTGCAGCTCCAGCCTGACCCCAGCATAAAAGAGATCTGAGCCTATTCCACCATTTTTTGGCATTCAAAAAATGTAAAGTGTGTGTCTTATAATGATGTACCCATACATTCTACCATCCTGTTAACTCCCGTCTCACTCAGGCGCTCTCTCTCCCAGCCAATTATTTAGACAAGAACTGGTGACTAATAGAAGCAATTTGTAGGAAACATGCTGTTCCCAGGTGACCAACAGCAAATTGCTAATGACTGACATTAGAATGACCGTTCCCCAAAGAGGAATAGTTGAAAGCCCACTGTGCACCGCACCGATCGCATTTAACAACAAAAAACCCCCGGCTGATACTGACACCTGCCATTTATGCTGGCTACTGCTTGCCTCCTTTCTCTGGTACATCTGTAAGAGCAGTTACACGGAAATGCAACAACCATGTATTTGTTTACACAAACATGAAATGCGATTTAAAACGCTTCAGTAATGTGACCTTATAAACTTGAGGGACAAAATATTAAAAATATGAACGCCCTATAGGGAGCAATTCTGCACTGCTCAGGAGAGGGATCGTAGGGCTTAATAGATCGTTTCCATCTCTGAAATTTCTGAGTCATGATGAATGGAATTTCTTAGTATTTGAAACAAGAGAGGGGCACGTTTAAAAAGACTGGAGAGGACTGCAGTGTAAAATCTTTGCACTATAAAAAAGGCAGCCTTGGGTTTTATTGCCCCTGCAGGGAGTCTCCTGTGAACCAAACAGCAACTAAATCAAATAAACATTTCTGAATTAAATCCATCTTCTCTTTAGCTTTGGGGAGTTTAAAAAACCCAGTAATTTATTGAATTGCCTTTCATGGTTATACCTGCAGATGCCTTT
Organism: Charadrius vociferus; assembly: GCF_000708025.1. Lineage (NCBI taxonomy): Eukaryota > Metazoa > Chordata > Aves > Charadriiformes > Charadriidae > Charadrius > Charadrius vociferus. Next base: position 1,042,446 of record NW_009646437.1, on the reverse strand, counting down.
TGAATTTGATAGCAAAAACATTTAAACTAAAATCAGCTAAATCCATTATATCACCCGTGCCAGTTACTATATTTGTAGGGCAGTAAACAGTGGCCTTTATTGTTTGCTGTTCATGGGGCTGTGCATAAGAACGAGCTTAGTCTGTCTCCAGAGATATACACCTACCTTACTGGCACCAGAAATATTATACCAGCTTAAATCAGTGCAAGCTTTCCATGCTGTCACTGCCTCCCCTGTTTTGATTTGGTGATGGTAATCTCTACTCACTGCTGTGCTGATACCCTTTGAGTCAAGGCCCCTTCTCTACTTCTGCTGTTTCTGAAAAAATTTAACAAGTGCAGCTTGGGCATGTTATGAACAGTTAGCAAATTTCCACACCTAAGAGGGTATGTGGGCTCAGATATCTGGTTTCCTTTGCAAACAGATGGAGAGGTGAAAATCCTTACGTGGGCTTGTCATATCCTTATCTCGAACCCTCCCGGAAAAGTATGAAAATGAAGGCGAGAAGGTGAATGATCCAGACATCAAGTAACTTAGCTCTTCTCACAGGCAGTGAAATTTGCTTAGAAAACCCAAGAGAGAGGAAAAATCCAGGTGGATATGGAGTACTGCAGATTCGACAAATGAGCCATATGAGGAGTGTTAAGGGCACAGCACAGGGATTAGGGCAGAGCCATCCTAAAGGGTTTTAGGAGCCAACACAGTAAAGGCCCTTATGATGGTACCTGCACTGCTCTCTGGGGCAGAGGTCTTTGGGGAGACCATCTCATGATCTCCCACCTCTTGCATTTATGATCCCTTCTTACCTTTCCCTTTCTGTCACACAATCCTTTCCTCTTCCTCTTCTTCCCAGTCCTTCAATTTACCATTTTATGATGTCTCTGGGGCTAATTCTGCAATTGTTTACATGGCATAGGACCATTAGGAAAGCATTTAACACGTTCTGATGTGATTTAGGAGGTGGAAATAGCCATGTGAACAGCAGGCTCTCGGCAGACCCCTAAGTAGCTCGCAGGTCACAATTTGAAAACCTTTTGATGCAAGCACAGGTCAGGCCACTTAGCAACAAGAGCTTCTAGAGAGTCTCATTCAAGTGACAGAGGCTTTTGCAAGGAACAGGAGAACTTGAGTTTTCTTTCTGCTGTTTTTTTGGCAGTTCTAGGGAGGCGTGACTGGCTGCTTAAAGATATTTTCCATACTGCTTATCTTTTCTTTCCTTTTGAGTGCCACACAGTCTATCATTTCCCTCAGCTCAGAGACAGGCCCCAAGGGGACTTAGTCAATGGGTAAAACACAGAACTAAGCAATAGTGATGAAACCCCAAAATGTTTTAGGCGTCCTGGTGTTTTTAGTGACAGTGGCGTCAAATGCTTTCCCCTCCTCCCTGTCTCCCCTCTCTTAGCAGCTTGTTATGAGCTCCGTGATGCCACTTGTCATCCAGGCAAGCTATGCCAACACAGGATGGATGGAAAGGTCCCACTGCAAATCACATCACTGAAAACAATTTGTAAAGCCTACCCCAGCTATAGCCAAAAAAATCCCTTTTCACGTGTTGCTATCAACATCTTAAATTCTTCATTCCATACATTTCCAAGTCCTGTCAGTGGAAGGATAGTAGCTTGTCTTGTTTCCTGTTTTCACGTTCCATTTCTCAGGTGCTAGCACAACTAGGAAGTTTGAATCATTTTTAATTTCACCCCCTTCCAAAAAAGTTTTCATTGATTCCCCCCCCGGCCCCCACTGTAGTCAACTCTTTATTTTTTCAGCCTGTTTTTTCAGGTGAATATCGCTTATGTGGCCATGCAGGCTTTCAATCAGGCTGCAAGTCCCCCTCCAACAGCCCTTGAACCTTTTTGACAAATTTACCTTAAATCTGATGGAAGGCCAGTGGTCTCAGAAACAATCACGTTCCTACAAGATCTGTTAATATAGACAGCACACCAGAGGAGCAAGAACTAAATTCGTGCCCCCACTGAGCAAACATTATTGTTTCTCTTGGCAGCTGGTACTTACTGGCCAGTCCACACCTACTGCTTCTTGCTTTGCGGGGCTGTCATCTGTGGTGTGGGGAGGAGACGAAATTAATGCAGTGGGGACGGAGGTGGGCAGAGGGGTAGAGGGAGCAAGTTTGTTGGAAATCAGGCCTGCCTGCTTCCAGCTCTCCCCACAGGTATTGTTTTGTGGCTAAATTAAGTCGATATTGTTTTATTTCAAACATGTTGAAAGCTTGACTTCAGCTTTAAAGGGTATTATTTTTGTGGAGGTAAAGCCAGTACCTTGGTATTATTTTAACAAAGCCTTCTGAAATGCACGTACATTTCCAGTCAGCCGGATTCTTCCTTTTTGCTGAATACTGAACATTCTTTTCTTCCCCTCACTGTTGTCTTTGGCTGTAGAAATTGTACTTTCCACTTTCACAAAAACTGTAGGGGTATTATGAATGCCTGTATTTTTCTTGAGCGGACTTTTTGCTTTCTAACAAAACGGTTACACTAACTCACCTCACGCAAGTTCAGCGTTAAGTATATGTTTGTAAAGCACAAGGTGCCTATCTACTTTGCCTGTGTAGTTGCAACTGAAAATTAAATTCTCCTTTGTATTTTCTAATAGAGTGCCATGGGGAATGGTTGAAAAGATGTCATGTTCTTCTTCAGTCAGCTGCATGTCAATGTGATAGACAAAAGGATTTCTTTGCAAACAGTACAAAACTGCTTTGGGGTCCTTATGGAAAACAGGAATACAATTACTCGTTATTATCTGTCTTACAGAATCACAGAATGGTCAGGGTTGGAAGGGACCTCTGGAGATCACCTAGTCCAACCCTTCCGCCAGAGCAGGATCACCTACAACAGGTTGCACAGGACGGCATCCAGGCGGGTTTTGAATGTCTCCAGAGTGGGAGACTTAGCAAATTGTTTTCTCTGCAGTTATAAGTAAAATATCTTAACTGGAAGTTTGTATAGCCAGATACTGGCATTGTAAGAAGGAAAGCTGTATAGTGTTTCACATTTTATAATCAGATTACGAACTTTGATTACTATCTCCTGACAGCCCTCTCAGCAAGAAGAAAGTGTCATTATTCCTACTACGCTGATAGGGAGAGTGAAGTGATTTGTCCAGGGTCACCCTGGAAGTGGCAGAGTGGGCTGCAGTTAAGATTCTGGCCTGCATTTTGGCGCTCAGAGATACACGCTAGAATGCCAAAGCTCCTTACTTAAATACAAAATCTTCTTCAAGATTTTATTAACCCATTTTAGCACAGGTTTCTTCCATACAGAGTGCTTCAACCTGAGAGACAATTAACCATGTGCATTTTTGCCCATTATCAGTTCATGAAACTAATGAAAAAAGCCAAGACTTCCCTGCATTCCAAATGTCAAAAGCCAGACAAATATGACTGCAGTTTCACCTCTCTCACCTTCATACACAACAGCAGTACAGTAATTTGGGGACAGCTTTCCATTTAGCATTCCAGGGCTGTACTAGGAGGCCTATTGCAGATGCCATCACTGCAGATGCCCTGGTTCTATTCAGACTTTTGAGGCTGCCCAGGAACCTGGCCACAAGTCAATGGCTGACAGCCCAAGTCACATGTTCCCCTCAAAGCCATTCTGCCTATGTTAGTTCTTTCATTTTAAGGTCCTGCACTCAGCTACTTGAAACTCTGCAGTTTGCCTTCCTCTTGCCCTTATTTTTAGGAGGCACCAGTGAGGATTCATTTCACTGAGCCTTAACTATCTGATCAGTATATCAGTATCAAAGTGCTACCAAAGTCAGCCATTTCAGCTCCCCATGTGCTGAGCTGTCTTAGACATCCCTTTTAGGATGGAATAGGTCACTTTTTGGAGCTGCCCAGAGGGAAGAACCTTGATGACTAAGGCTGACTAAATGCCTGGTTTATAGTTAGCACAAGCCAGGTGAGCTCAATCACCCAACAAACAGACTCCTGACACAAGAGACAGTGGAATCTAATCAGGAGTTGGCTTCATCTCTTCAGCTAAGACATTTGGAAGGATTTGGGATGCTATTAGTACTTTTACTTAAGATCTTGTCCAGACCAGTTTTGAGATTGCACAAGGTTTTTGGGAAGCCCGTTCCAGTACTTGACCATCCTTATTTTGAAGAATTCCTTCTTAACTTCTAATTGGGATATCTCTTGCTCCAACACGGGACCAATGCCTATCATCTGTTTGCTCTGCACCTCTGAAAAGAGTCTGGCTTCACTTTCTCAATAACCTTCCACTGGCGGAAGACAACAGCTAAGTCCCCCCATTTGCCCCTACTTCTCCAGGCTGAATGAACAAACGAGATCACTCAAAAGGTATGACAATGGAGTTTCCAACATTTTTATTACTTTTAGGATGAGATTCCCAGAAAGCTCGTTCCCTATTTTTTTTATTTCAAGCACTGACCAAATTGATGAATGATTCTCGGCTCCGCAAAGGTACTTATTAAGGCAATGAATTCTCACTGAATCATGTTAGGAACTTCAGAAGAGCCACTGTTGTCCTCAAAACTAACTGCAGTAGAAAAGAGGGATCCTGCCAGGCGAGTGGCCATGGGGCAATATATCCCTAAATGGGTATGGGATACGATTTTGCCCTGGTATTTGTACTTTGCAGGAGTTTTGCACAGGGGCATGTTTGCCCGTGTACATGAAATCGTTGTGGGGTCACAAAGAGATCCTGGATTGCTTTGGTCCCAATCCAACAGCTCTAGTCAGCCAGCCATGGGCTCACTTTGGTTTTACACAAGCATAAAACTTTACTTAAAACCTCCTGGAGTTTTCCTCCTTGGATCAGGGGTTTCACCAGATTTGTTTACCTTATAAATCATACATGTGGAAAGAGTATAAAAAGGTTAACCGCGGCAACAGTGAGCGGCAGTAAAGCATGGTGCAATAAAAGCTGAAAATATTGCCGGTTTCAGAGAAAGTTAAGAGAAACCATCTCCTCATGGCAGTGGAAATCATGCCACAATCATTTTCCGCTTCTCTCACACTCGACAGGCTATTTTATGACAAAATCCACAGCTAACAGTAGTAGGGTTTTCCCCTTCGCACAGCACCGTTGGGCTGATGAATCATTGTCCTTTTTTAGTTACTAACTAAATTAAGACGACTGCTTTTTCTGCCCGAGTGCCCGAAGCCATCCTCCCCCACCTGCTGCCCCACGGGAGCGGCAGCACGGCTCGGTGCACCCCAACAGGCCTGGCTGAAACCCACTTTTGATGCCAGCCGAGGCCCAAGCTGCCAGCGGAGGACCTGCAGGGCGTCCCTGGCTTTTGGGGGAGAGCTCCCTCAGCCACCTGGTCGCTCCCTGGGCCTGTGTGTAAGGAGCGTGTGTGTAAGGCGTGTAGGGGTGCGAGAGGCAGAGGGGGTGAGGTGGCTGCTGCCCCTTTAAGGGAGGCCGGGGCCGGGAGCGCTGCCATGGCAACGGCCTTACAGCCGTGACCGGAAGTGATTGGGGTGTCGGAGGTCGCCGGTGGCAGCGGGAACATGGCGGCGGCGGCG
>NW_009646437.1:970317-1036756 GCF_000708025.1 Charadrius vociferus | reverse complement strand
TGCCGGTTGTTTCCTCGCCGAGGGGCGGCCCGCCGGACTTCTGACCCGCCTCCCGTTTCTCCGCAGGCATGGTCGCCGCGCTGTAGGTGGGCTGGGAACCGCGGCGATGCCAGAGGAGGAGCCGCTGGAGGAGAGCGCTTGAGCTTGTCTGGGGATACGTTCAGTGTGTGTGGAACGTGTACGTTACCCGAAACCTTGGTTTCAGTACTACTGTTTTTATTACATCTAGAGGAATAAAGAGAGGCTTGTTGTTATAATCTCATCCTTAGCATCCTTCCTTTTGGAAAAAGTAGAGTCTCTTGTTATGACTTGCACATACACAGAAGTCAGTCAGTTTTTGCCAGCTGTAGCTGGGTAGTTTTCCCTGTTTACTGTGCCTGTCGTCACTTCTCCCGTTGATACTGGCGTGCGTGCTGCTGTCTCGGCTAGGTTTGCCCTCTGGCAAAGCTAAACTTTGACCCGAACGGTCTCTTGTGTAAGAAGTGCAGGGTGAGTATCAGAACAAGGCATGTAATGTTTCACAACCAGGCTGTTCAGAACATAACTGTGGCTGCAGAAAGCTGCCTATGAAAAATAAATATTAGAATTAAACTATGTGTGCAGCTTCACATTGGTGCTTGCGTGTATTCGTTGTAATACAATACTTGGTAGTCTCTAGACTTTTTTTTATCACCCCCTATGCTAGTGCGCGGAGTGGACTACGCTCACACGGTGGGTAGCATATTTTGCTTACTGATTGCTAAGTATTGCCATATCTCATTTACTTCATGCTAGCTGTCTCTTGTTTTGGAGACACTGCCTGCTTTCTGCTTTTGGACCGCTGGACTTTTCAGTAGTGATTACCACAGCAATACTTTAATATTTCTCAAGCACAGACTTATTCTGCGGTAACGTAGAGAGGTTAACAGATGGTCTTTTTTTTTTTCCCCCTTCTTCTTACTTTACAAATGGGGAAACTAGGATAAAAAGGAGGAGGAAAGCTGAAGTTTGTCTTAAATTGAACACAGAAATCTGAAATGAGTTGGTTGACTTTGTCATCAGATTTTACAGTATTTAATACTCTGAATGTAAACCTTCACTGGCAGCTGTACTATCTGGCTCCTCAGCAAATCGAGGTACAGTTTAACAGTGTGAAGACATAGTTTGGTCGACGTGTGGGCTGCAGCTGAAGAGTGTGGTCTCACTTCTTTGCCGTCACTGGCCATGGGTTACTGCTACTCTCTTTGTAGTGGATTTAGTGGTTGGATGGTTGCAGGGACAGTTGATCTAACAGTTTTATGGGGATGGCTTTCTGGAACCTATTCTAATGAGTGTTTGATCTGATATGAATGAAAGCTGTTTCTCCTCCTGCACTAATGTAAACCAGCTGTGGGTTAAGTATAATGCGAAACTACCTCAAGAAACCAAATCTCAAATTGGTCATTCAGAAAATAAGGATTACACTTCTGAATAGTTTGGATTAAAAAAAGAAAAGTCAGCTATGTGTGTGGAATATGTGGTAAGAGTGGAGGGAGTCTAAGTCTGTGAAGGAACTTTCCCATCTTTCCAGAGTCTTTTCTCCATTTACTTCTTGCCAAAGAGCTTCTGTGCTAAAAAAAGGGAAGCCTCTTGCAAAGCCTTATTTAGACCTCAGGGTCTGGTCCACCATGTGTACTCAGTGAGGCAGGAATCTTGAAGGAAAAGCAATGTATCCTACTGTGAAAGCCAAATTGAAGTTGCACAGAGAAACCTTGATTCTGATATGTTCCAGCTGCTCAATCTTGATGAGTTTTGCTTTCATGGAGTTCCCTACTCTCCTCACAAAAGCAATATGAAAAGAAAACTGGAATCGCAATGGGGCAACATCTTCACATCCGCCTGGGTTTTTAGCAATGTTAGGGTTACTTGACCCAGCAAATCCTTTCTCCACTCACTCAGGTGGCAGGCTGTCATGTGTTTCAACTTTCCTGCAGTCTCTGCTTCTTCAGCAGCTATTTTTAATAATGCCAGGCTGGATTCTTAATCACCTGAACTGTCTCAGGGGCAAATCCTCTTGTCCTTCTGCTGGCTTTCTGTTTGATTCTGTCCAAGACTTCACCCTGTAAATTTTCTCTTAATTTTTATTTAGACAGTCTCATTTATGTCCGTCCTTTCCTGTCGCTTGTCCTGTCCTTCAGTCTGCTGCTGTCCCCCACTCCTCCCCCCTCTGCTTTGCCAAAACACCCCTTTTCCTTTTGTTGGCTGCTTCTTCCAGCTTCTTGTGACATGAAGAGTCTTTGTCTCAGTTTGTTTTCCTCCTACCTAGTCATCAGGTACAAATGATCTTTGTTTTCCTCTTTCTTTCCTTATTTTATTCTCTTATTCTCCACTTACAGTCTTGTTCAAGGTTGTCCCTTCCACGGTCCCTTGTTTTTTGGGTTGTGGTGCTGAGAGCACACAGACGAGACTCCTCATGTTCTGTACCTGGTATTGAGTTCCACAATCTGCTTTAATGCTTTATTAGCTGTGAACTGAGGAGAGCTGGCCTGTCTGCGTTGCATGTGTAGTGTTTGGTCAACACTTAAAGCTAAGAGAGGGGAAAGTGGAACCTTTAGAGAGTTGACTTTTTGAAACAGGTCCCCGCTGAGTGTGTGCAAAGGCTTGCAGTTTGGTTTTTCGTGGCCTTTTGTTGACCTGGTGAAAAAGTAAATTGCTCCTAAAAGACCATTCTGTGGTATAAAGTCCATTGTTGCTGCTGCAGGGTACAGTGAGATGCGAGAGCACAATGTTAGCAGACTTCTTGAAACGTAGACAAAATGTCTCTTCTTTTTCCTAGTCTTTTTCTCTTAGCTGAACTAGTTTGCTTGTGAACTTGTTTTGCTATAATAAACACAATTTACTTAATTCAATGTGTGTATTAGGGTTTCTTATGTGTGCAGGTGTTTAAAACTGGGGGAGTCTTTACTTGCCAATACAAAATTAATTGATCCGCTAGATTTACCCGCTATGCTTTCATGAGTTTGACAATATGAATTTGCCTTTAATCTGACATCAGGCTTGTTTTTTGGTATTTGTTTCTTCCCCATGCCTCCCCTCCCCCTGTGGTATATTCTTTGGTATGATACGTGCTATTTATGTTATTTTAAGTATTGAGGGAGCAGGTACTGCTTTCATTCCAGTGGTTCTGAAAGGTATTGCTTAATCTCAAGTGATTTCTTATTGAGATTATGGTGGTTTTATAGTTTTTAAGGTATCCAGCATATCTTATGGTTGAATGAAACCTATATCTATTTGCTCTTCTCTTTTGATGGCAGCTTCAGAGTGGCCATGAAGGCTAAAGGAATAGGCTGCCTATATGAGTCTGTATGAAGCAGGTATGTGGCTCACCACACATTGCTTGTAGAAAGAGAATTAACTTTTTTTGAAAATGCGCTAGTCTTTTATAAAATTACCCTTTGAATCATGGAAGTGTTCCTATAAACTACTGTGTCCCCAGACATGCTCACAGTTCCTAGGTGCTGTAATGTATGAATGATAGATTGTTTTGTACTCCGATCACCAAATAATTGAAACCACAGAGCTGTCTGTAGTCAGAAGAGTCAAAAGATAACCAAAACCCCAGGCTTTTACAGAAGAAGAAGAAATAAAACACAGCCAAGCCATTCATTGCTCTTGCTAAATCAAAGACAAACAGTAGCAGGCAGTGCAGATACTGACAAGACATGCAATCACGATTTTTAAACAGGGATGGAGTTACTTTGATTTCCTGAAATCCTGTTAGTTGCATCAAACTGGTAATGGTTGTTGCAGATCAAGATTTAACTTACTGGTCAAAGTAACTGGAATTTATTACGGTTATACATGAAACAAACATACAGATCTGGGCCTAGTGTGTGAGTGTGGGTTTTTTTGTTTCCCTTTTAACTTTTGTATCGTCAGTATGATAATGTTTCCACCCAAATATAAATGTTAATTGTGAATAACAGAAAATATGCTGTATGACCTTTCAAATCTTTTAGGAAGACCCTCTCTGGTGTTTGAAGGTAAAAATGTTACTGTCTTGCTGCATGTGAAAGCTTGCGTGAAAGGCCTCGTATGGCCACTGATGTAGTTTTAACAGTGATAAAAGTGCTGAGAATCCTCTGTTCAGCTTGATCAGCTCTTGGAGAGACAGAAACAGTAGATAAAAGATTCAAAATCTTTTTTCTTTTTTTCTCAAAGAAAATTCTTTATGTCTAAGTAATTAATTCCACATCGCTTGGTAATTTTGCTCTTAGGTTTCATTATGGTTACTCTTATCTAGTGTTGGTATTGATTTTTAACATCGATTTGCCCAATCTCCACACAAGCAACAATCTACAGTCTGCATTGGTTCAGATCAAGTATTAGCATTATGTGTTTGAGTTCAGAAGATAATTGCATATCTTGCAAATTACCCAATGGCTGTTTCATCTTGAAACATTTAGAAATCCATTTTAGTTTCTCGTAATTATAATGTTTTAGTCAGACAGCAATCTAAACTTAGGACAGCACTTTGGCAGTGATATGCTTGTTTTTCTAAAATGAGCACAGTTTCTGTGGTTGAATTTTCCTTTCATTTAAATATAGATTTTAATCAGTGTAGGCCAAACTTTTCCAACCATGTTTAAAATTAGCTCAAGCCATATTTTAAAACGTATGTTCTCCTAATGTGATTTAAGTTATGTAGAAAAATGTATGCAGAAATGAATGTTTTTAAGCTGATTAATGCTTTTGAAGTGTTTTTGCAATTTATTTGCAAAAAAACATTTATACACTGGCTCAAATATAACTTGATACTAGTAGTCTAATAAATATCACTGAAAGCACTTCATGCTGTGCTTCTGAAATTTGAAAGGTAGCTGTTCAGGAAGAAACTGTAAATTCTACTAATCAAGCAGCTAAGTTACATCAAAACAAAGCAAAATGCTTGCTTTTCTTCTAGACTTCCATGCAAGTGTTGTTTTGGAGATGACTGAAGTTTTCATTGGTCATCTTGTACTTCTTTAGGCAGGTACAGTTACCATTTTTATTTGGTAAGGTGAAGTTGTAAATAGATGCATAGCAAGTGTTAAAGTTTGTGTAGAGGATATTCAACATTGTATGTATTTTGAAATAGACGTGGAAACGAGTCTGAATGAAATCTATAAGGTGGTTATTACAACTCCCCAAGTTACTGCTAAACATTTGGTAGTTTCAGCTTCTAGAAAAGTATTTTAAAAAAAACAAGCAAAAAGATCCCCACAAGTGTTACCGATCTTCTCTCCCTGTTTTTACCCAAATGCAGGATAAAAGGTCTTTGCTGTACGCAGAAAGTTTTCCAGTTGGCAAAGTGTTCAGAGATCAAGGGAGTAAATCTGTCATCAGACTTCCCTTCAGGTAAACCATTTCTACTGATCACAGGTCGGGTGAGATGCTTTCACAGAGAAACATGAGGACAAATGTCACAAGAGGGAGATGAGTTGTGTGGATTTCTATTATATGGAATGCAGTGTGGTTTTATGCTGGTTAGCTTTGACACACTGTTTCTTTAGTGAAAATGATGTAGAAAAGAAATTCTGTTCTGGTTTGGGCACAGAACTGTGAGAAATCTTAGTTTTTCAAATGCTTGATGTTATTATTCAGATCCTAGAAGGACTAAATTCTCCTAGTTTGTAATACTTAATCTTACAGTAATCATGTGTCGGTTCAGCTGATCAGTTCCATTTGCTATGAAGACCATGTTTATTACCGTGATTTTAATGATCTGCTAGTCGGTAAAGAATGTTGGTTTTGAAAAAGCTGATAATACTATAGCAATAGTAAACAATAGCAAATTTATCAATGACTGGTAAAGCTTCCTTTTTTTTTTTTTTTCCCAGTTTCTGCAGCTTGTGCTATTATTTTTAGGAAACTTAAATGGAACAAATACTATGGCTATGGTCAGAACTTGGAGCTTGTTCCTAGTTCTGCTGTGTACATTTTTTTAGATTGTGTATCAGCCGGAGTTGGGGGCCATGTGCTCCAGGGAAGTCATCACTAGGTCCTTTAATAAAACCAAAGACAACTTCAAAAGATTTCCCAAAGAGCAGAACAAGTAGAAGAAATACTTACCTATTAAGTCTCTGCTGGGTGTCAGTTCATATTTTTATTTTTTTCTAAACTCTCCGCTCATGGAAAACCTCTTTCTCTTGAGTACAACATTTCAGAAAGTGTGAGGTAATACTCTCATGCCAAGGTTATTGAGCCAATCCGTAGAGTCTGGTAAGGTAAGGCTAACCAGTTCCTTTCAGCCTCCTGCATAGCATCCTGGTCTTCCCTCTTCAGTGTGAAAACACCACTAAATCTGTCAGCTTAACTACTGAATTCCCCTGAAAAGAAAACAGTTTGAGCAATTTCTTTCAGGGTCTCTTGCCCAGGTCAGTAGATTTGTCCTTAGGACAAGTAAAAATGATGCACTGCCAGTGACCTAATTATGTGTAATTTATCATCAGATAGTGGAACCAATTAACATTCTGGGAATTGGCATGCCTTGCACATTTGGAAAGGGGGTGTTTGGTTTGGTTTAATCTCTCTTAAATAACTGCAGACTGTCTAGGAAGATGGAATGTAATGTTTTTGGGTATGTTTGATCTTTCGAAACTTTGGGGATAGACTAGTTTAGAAAAGGATTGGTCTTACTGAATTTTGTGCTGTCTCCAAGAGATGGATAGATTTTGCACTAGGGTTTCCTTAAAATACTTGTGTGTCAATCTGATTTACAAGAACTGTTTTGCAGTCTCATCTATTTCTAACCATTGAAAGTGACAAAGGGTGTGTCTCTCCCAAAATTATGTCTTCGCTTAGAGAGAAGTGTGTTCTTCTATTAGGAACATCGGGTTTAAATTTTCACTTGAATACCAAGTTTGAAATAAAATCCTGACAGTTACCCACTATTTCCAGTGCTTGCATGGGTCTACTATTTGTTACAAAATTGATACTTTATTTTCATAGATGGTTGTATCTTTAGATCCCAATTTCCAAAGTTGACTTAGAATAATAATTTTTGTAAAAATTTTCTTTGCAGAAGGTGTTTTTTTTATTTATGTTGTAATAAAGGTAGGTATTGCACTTACTGTATCTCAGTCCTACTCTGAAGAAAGAATCTTGGTCTCTTTCCTAAATATTGAGAAGCCTTTGGTTTTGCACCTCTGTTGGATACAAGGTTAGATGTTGAACCGTGTCAGCTCCATTAAGTAATAAAAAAATCCCACTTTAAGACAATGCTTTAACTGAATAACACATCTCATTTAGACTTTGACAGTGAGTAAAAGAGCTGTGTGTTTATCTTGGCTGCCACCTTAATAGTTTTTGAATGACAAATGCCTGCAACGATGTCAAGGGTTAAACAGCTATATTTTTTTTGTATGTTCTTTTTACAGTACGTCATTGAAGGACCTTGAGAGATGAGTGATCTGTAAAATTGAGACAAAGGCTCTGTAGTTATGGTAGTATGGAAATCAAATATAGGCAGAAGCAAATGTGGCTTGAGTGGTCACAATAGGGATGTTGCTAAAATGATTGTTGGTAACACAGGAATACATACTAACTTTTGTCTAAAGGGAAAATAGCTAAAATTATGGGGTTTTTTTGTTAAAGTAATTACAGTAGGCTAGTCTGTTGAAGAACAATATCATGTGATATGCAGCACCCTTGTGCAGCAGAGTATCTTTGAAAATACTCTAATAGCAGTTATTTTGAATTAGTGAAAGAACCTTATGAAAAGTTTAGAGGATTTCGTAAGCTTTGATTGTGTCAGTCACGTGTTAGTAAGATTTTCTTATAGTCTGCTTTCTCTCTGTGCCTTTGCAGCTTGGCAGACCATCGCCCTTCCACAACAACACTATGCCCCTCAAGTGGCTATAGCAAATACTTCCCTTTTTTTTTTTTTCCAAAGGAAGCTTTAAGTTATTTCCATGTTGCCTGCAGCCCAAGTGTGTTCAGAGTCTTTGTTTGTTTTATATGTAGACAGTGGCAAATAGAAGTTTTTAGAACTGTTTTTTTCTTTTTTAACTTTATGTAAGACATCCATAAAAATCTGCTAAGCAAACTAACATTGCATATCTTGTCCATAGCTTTGTTATCATGAGCACCGGGCATGCAGAATTAAGCTTGCTTTCAGAACAAAAGGTATCATCGTTGCAAGCAGAATGCTAGCACAAGTTTGCGTGTTAGGAAATACAATCGTTCTTTCTTTCTATCTCCATCATTTCTTACTGTGTCTTGAAATGCAGAATTAGCTGAAAAAGGCATATTTAGGACAGGCTTTTGCTGAAGTTGAGAAACGTCATTTATTCATAAACATAAAATAGGCGAACCTTAAAATTTAGAGTAACAGTCTGGTAGCTTTGGCTTTTTATATGTATGGTATTAATATGTATGGTTTTAATATGTATGGTATTAACACAGATGATAATGTTTACTAGGAGTATCACAAAAAGACACATCGGCTAGGAGATACCCCAAAAATGGAAAAGAGTAGTTGCAAAATATTGTTGTACATTGAGATCCACAGGCTGCAGAATATTTTAGAATGAAAATTTGCAGCAGTACTGAAAATGTTACTCTTCTGCCAGATCAGATCATTTTAATGAAAGCTTATAGCACGACAAGAGGAAAGAAATTATCAGCAGGTATTTCTTCATCGCTTGAAAACTGCTGTTGCTGCTGTAGCTCTCCAGCCGTTTAGCTAAGTGTTTACAACCTTTACAGGGATAATGTTACAGACTTTAGAGCAAATACTTTTGTTTGGCCTCAATATCCTGTAAAGATACCAATTCCCTGGATTTTTCCATGTGGGACCTTAGTTCTTCTGCGTGCAACTGGTGCAAGTCTTCTAGCTCTTAAGAACTTGAAATTTAGTGTTAATATGGAGACGTGGCCCACCCTTAGGAGTTACGTTTTCATTTGTGAGACCTCAATGTCTCTCCTTCCCTTGAGAAAGGTTATGGTATGATTTTCTGCTAATGTCAATGTTTCAAGTGAAGTTACCAAGAACTTTCATTTCTGGTTGGGGAGCTATTTGACATAGAACCATCAGTCTCTTGTTTCTTAACTAGATGATTGTTTTCTTCTCTCTCCCTTAAGCTGAAACTTACTAAGAGCTGTCAGCCTTCCACCAGGCATGTACTGAAGAGCTAGACCATAAAAGTGAAGTTCATGTTGGAAAGAGATCTGGAGAGAAGTAAAGTTGTGGGCAAGCATTTTTCCTTTTTCCAAATGTTAAGCTACAGCCATGTTAATAATATTTCTACAAAAACATTATTGGGCTAATCTAAAGCAAAACTCTAGAACTGTTATATCCCCTATGGCATGAAACATTCCTTCTTTTTTTTTTTTTTTTTCCTGGTGTATTAACTTCTTACACAGAAAGGAAATGAATTTTAGAAAGAATGTTATACATAAGCCATTTGAGACATTCTCTGTTAAGGAAATACCAGCTGTCAAGAAAGATGCAGCCAATGTTGAGTTATATTAAAAACATTGTGAAAGAAATATTTGTCAAGGAAAATTGGATTAATTAAAACATCTTAACTATTTTTGCTCTGGAAGATTAGGGAAGTTCTATTGAAGCCTCTTCTAAACGCAACCATTTTTAAAAGCCACCAATTTATTGAATAGGAAGTTGAGGTAGGTGAGTTGTTCCCTAATGCAGAATAAAGAAATTTTCTGACTACAATGTAACTGGGGGGGGGAGGAAAGGGAGAAAGGCTTGGAGTCATTATACTTTATTGCTTTCAAATTCTATAAGCTTGCTTTTATTGATTCTTCTTGATGGACAGAATTTATATCAAAAAGAAAATAGGTTACATTTTAGGATTTTCATATTAACGTTTTAATTTGAAAAGCGGTTCTTTTATGAGCAATTAATAGCACTAGGAGGCATTATTTTGCTTCTGTAGAGGAAAATAGGGAAGTGCACATAAAAAGGAACCTGAATCTGGCATGTGAAACATTAAATATGATAGGATTTACTCTTTCTTTAATCCAGTCTAGCCTGCTGGCTTTAAGGACTTGTACACCTAATATGTAGATTTACTGTAATGGATTGAAACAAGCTTTTGGTTTAATTACCACTTTACTCTTTTTTTTTTTTTCCCCCCATTAATCTGTTGATGCTATCAGATCTACCTTGAAATGCAGCAAATATAGAAACAGTTATGTCTTGTACCTTTCTAGATAATGCTTCAACTTTTTTTTTTTTTATTCATGTAAAGAGGTTGAAGGGGGTTATGTGACCTACTGAAATGTTGAGGATTTGATTGTAGAAAAGCATAAATATGGTACATGGGAATGATAGGTCTTGCTCATTTTAAGATATCCTGCCTTTTTGTTATAATTATTTTCTGGAAATTCATGAAGGTCAGTGTGTTTTCTTTTGTTCCTTGAAAAAATTAAAATCGCATTTCTCAAGTTACTTGATTGCTATTAGAGACGAGCAGCTGTTGTGCCCCAAAATTCTGTTCACATTAGGCTTGTGATCTTAGACTTTGTTAAAATACCAACAGGATCATAAGTACCAAATAATATATGGGCTAAATTTTTTTAATGTCACCCATATCTCCACATTTGAATTGATAGTTTGTAATTCCATTAACACATTACCTTTTTTCCCCCTTAAACTTACTGTTCAGGGTGAGTTGTATTTTAGGAATGCCTTAAAGATTTAAGGAATGTGGTCTGTAGAACCCATTTTACTTGTTGCACATACTGGCTGTTGTATACTGAACTGAGTAAGGGATTGAAGGAGATGGTCATCTGAAGGTTTCTTTTGTTAAATGCCACTCTGAAGAATTGGATTTTGCTTTTTACCTGATAAGCAAGGCACATAACATTGTTATTAACAATAGCTAATTGTGATCCTTGTGTTGAATAGTAAGCTTTCAATTTGGACACCTACAAAATAAAGAATGCAAAGCTTTCATGGCTGTAACTGAAGTTAATAGTAACTGTGAATTGTGCTTGTGATGTACCGCACAGTGACAAATATTCTGAAAAAAATTAGTTTGGAAACAGTCCAGATTAGGCAGACACAATTCTTATATTATGTGCTGTGGATATTTAGTTATAAAAATATTAATAGAATCTGTTGTGAAAATAAATTATTGACATATAACACTTTCAGATGGAGGTATAATAAGCATAATACAGAGGAAAAAGGGCAGGGGGGAAAGGGCCATTTTGTTTTAGGATTTTAGTAGTTTACGCTAATCTTAGCACTGCACTATGAGAAGGGGAAAAAGAAGCACAAAGTAGTTTCTCCCTGTTAACCCTGCCATCAAAGCACATGCATTGGATGAAGCAGGATTCTTGTTTGAAAAAACAAATAAACCAGCCAGGAAGGAACAGCCTTAATTCTGGTGTTTTATAATTTCTGTATGTTTGATTGTGCAACTTCAGTATCCCATATGTTTTTCAAGTGTAATATGAAGGTAACAGCTCACTAACAGTGTGGTGATGGTGCTGAATTCCCCTGATCTTTTAGCTGTCGATGTAGCAAATTGTAATTATGCTGCGGATGACCCATCACTGAAGGTAGGGTTCTCCCTTGTGTAAATTCTGGTGGCGCCGTATCTGACCTAAATACTTTTCAAGCAGAAACTAACTATTGTATGTTAGACTTGCATAGCATCACTTCTTCTGTAGTCTGAGACTATGCTTTGCTGGCAATCTGTTTTATCGTATGCAAAATGATAGCTATCCGAGATCAATGCTGACTCTAAAGAGAAGTAAGTAGACTGAGCTCCTCAATGTAGTATCAAGACCACTAATCATGTTAGGGCTAGAAAAAAACACCTGTCAGTATTCCAAGTTAATTCTACAAAGCAGTTAACAATCATAAATGATTCTGCAGTTTGACTGAATTATACAGATCCTACTTTATGCCTCTCCCTTAAATCTTGCTTTGGTCCAGAGCAAAATAGTTCTTTGTGTATTTATGTATGCATGATTGTGCATATCGTTATTGTTCCAAGGAGAAGTAAGAGGAAAACAGCCTCTTCTAATCTGCCAATTCACACTGAAATTTTCTTTATAGTAACTCTTGTGAAAATTGTATTAGCCATCTAGGACCACTTTTCTCAATTTCAGCCTGATGCCTCTGCAATCAAGATGAAGGATGTTGATCAGGATGCCTTTCTTCTGAGAAATTAATGCTGAACCACTATGTGTTGATTGACTTTTACTGTCTAATTGATGATAGATGGATTTGCCCATCTTTGTTGGCTTTCACAGCGCAGTTAAGCCTAAAAATGTACTTGAAGTTATTTGATTTAAATATATCTTAGTCCTTTATGATAGTTAGTGTCAGACAAAGCTGATTTGATGAACTGGCAGACATCTTTACATGTGGATAACTTGGAGAGATGCATTTTCAATGAGGTGTGAAGCTTGGAATTTTAGTTTTATCCTAGTTTAACTTATTTGGTGGTCAGTTAAATCTTTTCTTGGGCTGTTGATCGAGGACACAGTAATCATCTTTATGGATGTATCTGATTACAAATTACAATTAATGGCCTGAATTACCTGCCAGTGAGAAATAATACTCCTCTATGCACTTTTAAAGTAAGAACTTTTGGGTGGAAAAGATGTTATTGCTACAAAGTATATTTCTGTTATCTGTCCTGCATAATATAAAGTGGATAAATTATATTATCTAAATGTGTAGCAACTTTACCAAAATTGCAGATTGTAGATGTTTTTTAATAGAGTATCTTGCAGCTGAGTTGAGCTGGTTCTTAATGCATAGAAAAACCTACTTTCAGTTTAAAAGGGTCAGTTATGATATATCTTGATGTAATTTTCCATCTGTATGTTTGATATCTTTATCTGACAGTATAGAAGCTAGGGATGGAAAGTTATAAAGAGGAATTATTTGACTGCATTAAGTGTTATGGGACAATTGATAGATGAGTCCCATTAGCCATGTTGTGTTGAACTGCAGCCAGCCATTTTGAAATATTTTAAATCACTAGCATTCCTGAGCAATTGGAGGAGAATCCTTTTCTTATATTCCTTCTAAAATGGATTATCGTTTATTTTTGTTGTAGTTTGATCTAAGAATTTCAGTGGAATATCAGGAAATTACTACATTTTTCTGTAGTGACTAATGCAGTCAAACCTTACTTGAAGCTTGGAATCTGTTACCAGTAAAAAAGGCTTACGATTATGCTGTTAGAGGTTTTAGATCACTTTAAATTTCTTATTTCCCGTGAAATACCTAAAATCCCACCAGTGTAAGTCATAAGCTTTTTATCTATACACCTTAATTGTATTTTTTGGATGGAGAATCCTGTAAGAGCAATCTTGTGCAAAGCTAGTTTTGTTTTGCAAGTTCTTCTTTGTTCTGTTTACACATTACATTTACATTACATTACACTTGTGTTGATGCTTTTTCATTGCCAAATCCCTTCGGAGTTTCCAGTTTATCAACATTTTGAGATGCAGAAAGCGATTGATTGGAGTGTCTTTGTGCTGTATGTTTTGAAGATAAGATGTGTGTGTGGCAGCTGCCCAACAGAAGCCTGAAGCAATGCCAGGACATTTATGCTGAATTTACTAGAATGGCTTTCTCTACTTTATTTCTTGCTCTATCACCATTAATCTCTTTCTTCTTTGCCACAATGTTAGTTATTAAAAATTCTGACATCCTAAGAAATACTTATCAAATAACTTCTCATTCTGTTTGTCTATTACCTTTTTTTGCATGCTGCGGAATACTGTAAATTGCTCTGGAAAACACTGTGAAAAAGTAATGGCTTAATGTAAATAAGTGAAAAGGATCTTTCAGTTGTTGCTCATGTCTTCTAGTCTACCTAGATAGTTCTATTGGGTTCTCTTACCAAAATGTGGAGAGAGTGAGAGAGAGAGAAAAATTTTGGAAGATCAATGAACTTTTTTGTTTTGTTTTGGAACATATTTACCTTTTCCTAAAGTAAATTGGACTGTTTTGTTAGGCCGTACTATGACACAGAACTACTGAGACCTTATACACATTCTAAAAAGCTTTAAAATTGGAAACAGTTTCACCTGTTTCCCTCCTCTCATTTATTTTTGGCAATGATTGGTATGAAAATGCCATTCTTGATCTTCATGTTTTGTCTTTTAACCTCTGTTAGTTTTTCTCTCAGCCTTACAATATTGCAAAAACAACATTAAAAGCTAAATTATTTGCTTCATGAAGTTTGAACTGTTTGAAATGGAGCTGAGAACTGATGAATTTTTAAGTGACTTCATAGTATCTTAATTTTGCAGCTAGCAGGGAAATATTTTCAGAAGCTTTGGCATAATTCAGAGTTTCCTAAAAGTTGACCTTGGTTATTCTGGTTTGAGTTAGGACCAGGACCAAAGGAATTATTCTAGTGGTTAAAGACAAAAACCTCCTTACGCTGAATTTGGAGGGCCATAAGCTCTCTTTCTTCTTGTTGTAGAAACACTGTGCAGCAGCTAAAGGGACACTCAGGGGCTTAACTTCCCAGCTAATAAGGACACTCTGGATGTTTCCAGAAAATGCTGGGGTTGAGTCCCTGCACAAACACATACTAGACATAACTGGAGAGAGTTCAGTGAAGGGCCACAAGGGTGACGAAGGAACTGGAGTATCTGATGTATGAGGAGAGGCTGAGCGAGCTGAGCAGCCTGGAGAAGGCTCAGGGAGGGGGATCTTACCGATATATGTAAATACCTGAAGGGAGGGTGCAAAGAGGACAGAGCCAGGCTCTTCTCAGTGGTGCCCAGTGGCAGGACCAGAGGCAATGGGCATAAACTGAAGCATAGGGGTTTCCTCCTGAACATCAGAAAATGCATTTTTACTTGGGGGTGGGTGGGCTGGGGTGTCAGTGAACACTGGCACAGGTTGCCAAAGGAGCTTATGGAGTCTCCCTCAGAGAGATTGATAAGCTTACTAGACATGTCCTTGGGGAGCTGGCTATAGGTGGTCCTGCTTGAGCAGGAGGGTTGGACCAGATAACCTTCAGAGGTTCCTTCCAACCTCAGCCATTCTGTGTGATTCTGCTGCACAAACGTCATACAATCTTTATTGGTTTGAGATCACCTATAGGTGATGCGTAGGGGAAGATGATTCCCCTTAATATAAAAGATAACTTATGTATTCCTTTAAAGCTCTCATCAGCTTCAGAGGAGGTAAACACTTACTTTAAACTATGTTGCAGCATAAGGGGTGTTATTTGGGAAATGAGGTTCCTTTCCTCTTTTAAGTCTCAAGAAGCTTGTGAATTGAGAACTGAAGTGGTAGTTTTAGTTGCTGTTAGAGCAATTTAAATGTACATTGTAACTAAGCCACCATAGGAAAATAATTTTCTTTCGTGACGGAGGAAGGACAGAAGCATTTGCTGTGTACTCTGTTTTGCTATAGGCTGTTTCTCCTCTTGTGTAATGGTCTTGTGCTATAAGAGGGGAGAGATGCACTTTAAACACAGGAAAATGTGGTTGTTAAGCCACAAAAAAATAAGAGGTTTCAAGAGCATGCATAGTATCAAAAACAGTTTCTCTCATTCTTGATTTTGCTTTCATTTTGAGAGTGACAGTTTAAAAAAAAAAAAAAAGACAAAAAAGTGACTTTCCTTTAGGTGATGGAAATCTGCTTGTCACTTTTGTAATGAAAATTAAAAAACCATTTTGAAATGCTTGTTTATTTTCACAAGTTTGGAGCGGCTCTAAATTCATTGACTTCACACATTTTAATTGGCCTTCTTGACACACATTTTGTTGTTAAATGAAACATTTTTATTGGCACAAAAATATTTGCCTCACCTCTTTTATTTGCTAGTGGTGGGAAAGGTAACATTAAAGGCTGTTTGAAATATATGAAGTGAGTTCTGGGGTCATATCCCACCTGTTGTTTATTTTGGTTTATGCAAGAACAGTGAAAAGTAATCATGTAGGTGAAGTTCTGTCACCTAAGTGGTGGTTTTGGAGACTAACATCACTGTATCCTGCGGGTGTAGATTTAGACAATTTACACATCAACAGGTTTGGTTGGCTTCTTCAAGCAAAACTTGGGACTTCTGGGGTAACGAACAGTGAATGTTGGCAAGAAAGGTCACTTCTTAGCTTTAAAGTAACCTAGAGTACATTGTACTGAATTACAGAACAAAAGACAGTAAATACAGAAAATCTTTGATTAACTTCTCCTTTTCAAAGTGTATTGACCTTTATTGAGTTCCCCTAGCTGACATTTTTAGAAGACTTTTCGTACTATTTCCTTTCATTATAAAGGGTTTATTTGCATATTTGCTCCCACATATTTCATTGTCATCTTCTCTGCCATTTGATTTTCCTCAGCTACAATGGCATCTATGTTTCATATCAGCATGGTTACTGTACTAGTGTAGTGATATAGTCCTTTTTGATATAAAATTCTAGAAATGCATTTCTGTAAGCAGATATTATTATCTTTGTAAGCAAAAGAAAAATAAAGCAAACATGAGTGAAAGAAAAAAAAGCAGAGCTGATAAGCACCTACAAAAATATTTGAAAGACAGCATAATATATTCAAATTAGGAGTAAATCAGGAGTAAATCACATAGTATTCACATCATATATCTTCTATTTTTAGTTTTGAAATTATTAGCTGCATTTTCTGTTTAAAGGTAATGACATATTTAGTCAGACTTAATGCAAGTGAATCATAGTATTGCATTGTTGTTGTATAAAGTAGAGATTGCTGGCTGTGTTTCTTATGCTCTTCATGTTTTGGACAGGAAAAAAAAACCCGCTGTGCTCTAAAAGTTGCTCAGACATTTAATAGTCTGTGGTGGTGATGAATAAATTATACTTTAAATAATGCAGGCAACAGCAATACATATTCTTGTTTTGTTAGACTAGACTTCTCCAGTTGGCATCTTTCTTTCCTTTTCGTTACACCCCCTGCAGTGTTAGCAATGTAGGCTGAATAAGATTACAAATAACTTTTTGACAAGGAGTCATTGCAGACTTGATCTTTTTACATGATTGTTCATACTGGTTCTACTGTCTAAGCTGGTGGCTCCCACTGTTCTTTAAAGGTCATACCAGCAGTGCCTATTAATATGGCTGTGTCCTTCCTTTCCCCAGTTCTTATCCCATTGTTGCTGCAGCGGGATAAGAACTTCGTTCAACAGTTAAAGGCTGATTAAATCTTAGCAGCTGGCACCTTGGATGGCTGGCTAGCTCAACAAGGTCTTCCTGGCTTGGAGAGACAGCTTCTCAAGAGCATCCCTTGCTTTATAACAACTGTCTGAACAAATCCCAGTCGTAAGATCTAATTTTCTCCTTACTACTTTCTTCCTCTTTAATACTGTGTTGCCTGAAGCCTTTAAGTTGCTTTACACAATCTGAGGTGTTGTTCACAGCTAACAATCCTTTCTAGTAAGATATTCCATAAAATAGGAACTTTTCCTTAGAACAAGATACAGAGTTTAGTGTCTTTAATTTTATTTTAAAGATTCCAGGAGAGGGTGGAGGGTGGTGATGAGAATCACTGGTTGTTTGCCATTAAGAAGGTTACAGGCTTTTAATTATCTCGCTTCTGACTGACTACCTGCTACTGATAGTTGAGTGAAACTGAGGGTGGGTTTTGTACCTTTGTTGCTCAAATGGGCAAATTGTCTGGCTACTGGCAGTCCTTCTCCTTCATGGATTTTGGTACTCAGGAACAGTGAAGAAGGCTTTAAAGATTGCTGATAGAACAAAGGGATTAGGTCTGTTTATACAGAAGACAAGATCAGCCTGCTAATGAATGAGTAATGCTGAGAAGGATATGAGCCCATGTATTTTATGGCTTAAGATAAAGGTTAACAGAGGCTAAGAATAAACTTGCCATCACTGTCTACTGCAGGCTTTCTTCCTGCACCTTCTTATGAAGTATGTGGTTCAAGACACTGTTGAGGAGAGAAACTGGACTTCACACAATCCGATGTGAATCATACAGAAGCCATTTTATTGATATTCTATTGTCCCTTATATGCAATTTTTCTATCCCTAATCGCGTTCACGCATTAGTTGATTGGTTAATAGTCCTGTGCGCAAGGTGAGCATGTGACTCGCATTGGTTCGTGCAAATCTCTGTTTTTCCCACCTGCTCGTCCGACTCCTCCAAACTTGTTTTTCTCAATCTGTGTGAAACAGTCACTGTTGCTCCTGTTTTTCTCTCCTCAAGGTGACTTCAAGGACCTAAAGCCAGTCTGCTTCCTTGCGTGGCTGGTTCACTATATGTCCATTGTGTCTTAAATGTGCTCCCACACACTGTCAGACAGGATGACTGGGTGGACTACTGCTGATTCAGTTTGGCAATTTCTGTGTTTTTTCCACTGGTCATTTCTTTCTTCAACACCATACAAGATAACAAAGTCTTTAGGTCAAGCCACTGTAAATATTTATTCTCTGTAAATGTTGTTCTGTTAAACACAATTCAGATCTGAGTTTATAGAATCCTTTCTTTCTTCAGCCTGGGCAATTTTCCAATTTTCTGAGGGCAAGCAGCCCGGCAAACGTTCCTTCAGACAATTCCTCATCTTTCTCCTTTTTCCAGAATGAAAATCCAAAAATATCAGTAGTGGGGGCCAAAATAACAAAGGAAAAGTGGGTGTTGCCACTTCTTGCCAGGTTTTTTGTAAATGTTCCTCTCCTTCCCTGTCCCAGAATAATAACAAAACTTCCTAAAGAATCCACAAAATAAACCAGACTCTTTTTCAGTCTCTGATCTAATTCAGAGTAGGTGCCATAATGAAAATGCTAGAGAACAAGTACTGTAAAGGGTGTACTTTTTATCTGACTGTTAGCATTTTACTCCCCATCTGTTAAGGTTGCAAGAAGTTCTAAGGCATATGCTAGGTCTATGATGATGCTCAGCTGTTATTCTTGTTTCTAGGGTATCAATTGGGTTGATGCTAGTTGCTCTTTTACTTGATTCCGAGGAATTTTAACTGGGACATGAGTGGATAGATCCTGAGTTTAGGACAAACTGGATGAAATACTGTTATGAAGAACTGGAAAAGCAGGGGATACCAGCTCCAGAGAGAGTGATCCTAGGCTAGAGGTTCTCTGATCCATGCCTGCTTGTTCCTCCCCCAGCGTCAGTGACATAATCAGAAGTAGTAGGTTGGGTGAGGGGGTATGGTAGGCAGTGAGATCCAGGAATCGGAGTTAAGCAGACCAGAGCTGGGATTAGAAACCATTGAATTAATACAACTGAAGGGCCACAAAGACCACTGCTGAGAAACAGGATCAGAAACTAAGACTGAGGGACAGGAAGCAGGTTTTTAGAGCAATAATCTGGATGTTATCTGCAGCTATAGAATAACAGCTTGGGTTTCTTCTATACCAGATGTGTGTGGCAACCATTAACAGAGTTCAAAAGGTCAGTTCTTTGACTTGGGGAATGCTGGTGGCTGGCTGCAGCTTGATTGTCTGTCTTGAGTCACATGTGCTACTGTAGAAAACATTTCTACAGGTCGTTCATACTTTAGTGGAAATTTTTGGAGTTACAATGAATTCACTATTGTGGGAGTTTAAAGAGATATTATTATTTTTTTTTTCCCCCAAAGGTGTTTTAGATCAACAACTCATTGAACTTAATCATGTTCACATGTGTGATAGGAAAGAACAATTTCTTCATCAGCGGATTTACTAGAGGAAGTTCTACTGCTGGGTTTGTGCATTCAGACTCTGTGAGACTGCTGCCTTTTGATCTGTCAGATCTACATGATTGATCTATGTAATGCAATGACTATGTATGAACTGTGCCGTGACACGTTCAAAGAGATAATAATTGATTCCTTGAAACAGTTTCTACCCATGTGAGTCATGGTGGGACTTGTGGCCTCCCTAAGATGTTTTATGAGGATCCTAATTTTGACCGTTCTCTAAAGGGCAGGGGTCTATGAAGTATTTCCAGGTCAATGACCATCAGACTGGAATTCATAAACCATAGAGAACAGCCAACCCAAACTGAGATGTAGTCTGGAATCTGAGGACTGTGTCTGTCTAAGAAAAGAGCTTCTCAGTTCCTGTGCTTCTGCTTCTGTTTTGATTGCTAATGTAGTTTCTGTTTTTTTGTTTTTTTTTTATTTTAGAGAGTGCAAAAGCTAGAAAATTTGATTCATTGAGTCTAGGCAATGTCTCATTGGAGGACTCCTGGAAAACCACACTAACTCTAAAGACAAACACGATGTCATATCAGTAGCAGAATCACTTTGTGAGCCTCCTGGAAAAAAGTGTTTTGCACGAGAACTCAATTTGGAGGACTCAAAATGTGACCAGTAGGTCGAGGGAGGTCATTCTCCCCCTCTACTCGGCACTGGTGAGGCCACAACTGGAATACTGTGTCCAGTTTTGGGCTCCCCAGTTCAAGAGGGACAGGGAACTGCTGGAGAGAGTCCAGCGAAGGGCAACCAAGATGACTGAGGGATTGGAGCATCTCCCTTATGAGGAAAGGCTGAGAGAGCTGGGACTCTTTAGCCTGGAGAAGAGAAGGCTGAGGGGAGACCTCATTATTGCTTACAAATATCTGAAGGGTGGGTTGAAGGAGGATGGAGCCAGACTCTTCTCGGTGGTTCCCAGTGACAGGACGAGGGGCAATGGGCGCAAGTTGGAACATAGGAAGTTCCGTTCAAACACACGGAAAAACTTCTTTACAGTTCGGGTGACAGAGCACTGGCACAGGCTGCCCAGGGAGGGTGTGGAGTCTCCTTCTCTGGAGATTTTCAAAATCCACCCGGATGCAGTCCTGAGTAATGTGCTCTGGGCAATCCTGATTT
This sequence comes from Charadrius vociferus, assembly GCF_000708025.1. Classification (NCBI taxonomy): domain Eukaryota; kingdom Metazoa; phylum Chordata; class Aves; order Charadriiformes; family Charadriidae; genus Charadrius; species Charadrius vociferus. Next base: position 1,016,006 of record NW_009646437.1, on the reverse strand, counting down.
AGCAGGGGAGTTGGACTGGATGATCTCTAGAGGTCCCTTCCAACTCTGAAAATTCTGTGATTCTGTGATTTTTCTCATTCTGAATTCATTCAAACAAATTACCCTGCAGACTCTATTTGTTGTAAACGACTTTTCTTGAACCATATTCAGAATCAAGGCAATCTGAGTGCTGTTTAGAAGCTGCAAAGGTTGTAAACCTGTGAACAGGTAAATGTGTCAAGCAGAGCACTGTGCCTCAGTCTTCTGAGAAGCTAGGAACATCAATGTCCTTTAGAGCTACCAGTTGGTGTTTCCATCTGTTCTCCAAACTATTGTGCTCTCTGTAAAAAAAATTTGTTGATCTGGAACAGCAAAGCAGCTTGCTTTTCTTTCTTTAATTAGGTAGTGATTTATGATATTTACAGAGGGAAGGGGGTAATTTGCTTAGGTAAAGCCAATTGATAGTAGGGGTGTTGAGGATCTTTCTTCATCTATATGGATATTTTTTTTTTTCTCTTCTGTCTAATCAGTCCCAAGTTTTTGGTTTCCCTAGTGCAGGAGCAAAGATAGAAGGCTGGCTCAGAGCATCAGGGAGGGAACTAAGACATAAATCCAAATAACCTTATTGGGATTTTGACACATGTGCTTTCCAGCTGATTGAGAACATAGCCATGAGAAGAACGTGCTTGGGAATTTTCCACCTGCCCATTTGACGTAGGACAAGAAAGAAACCATTCATTTCCTGACAGCATGTCTGAAAACTGGAAGTGGAATGGTTATTTAATGTGTTTGGCTTCTTTGGCAATCTGATTCATGTTTTTTGAATGCTTGTAGTTGCCAGTTCTTGATGTAATATGTTGGTTTTTTTCAAATTCCATGAATAAAAAGATGCAACAGGCAGATCTTCAGGGTGTCAGAGCATACCGTGGTCTATTCTGTTTTATTCTCTCTCTAATAGAAGGATAAATAAAAGTATTTTGAGGCCTGTCCTCTTCTATCAAGCCTCTGGGAAAGAAAACAGAGTGTGTCGGGGGAAACAACTGAGCACGGAAAATTTTATGAAATTGCTCATGGGCTTCCTTTTCATGTGAAATTTCCCTGAAATTTTACCCATGACTCACTTCCTTCTTGATTCCTTTTTAAGTCCATAGTTTGGGCTGTTTTGTTTTCTTTTGTTTTTAAGACAAGTAGGTAGCTTTTTCCTGCCCAGTGTGATGCGGATTTTGCAAAGATGTGTATTCAGTGTTGAAGTTACTCTGTGTCTTCTGGATGCTTAGATATTGCTGTCTATTCTCTATAGGGACAGATGCCCTCTTTTCTCTAACTTCTCTTTACAGCCAATGGACAAAGATAGGAAGCAAGGAATCTACTTCCAAAGAAAACAGATATTAATTGGAGGTGTATTGTGTGAGGGAAGAGGTGGTGGGAAGTGGGATGTTTTATTTTAGCAGATGTCTATTGATGGTTGCAAAGGTCTTGTATTGACAGAAGGTCAATGAGGGTATTTGTTAATGGTTTCATAGCTTCTGACTTGCAGAGTTCAGTTCATGCTGATGTACACTGTTTCTGCTGGATATAGACTTCTTTAGAACTCATTCCCTGATATGCCACCTGGCATCTTCTACAGTGGTAAGGGCAGCTTGAAAACTTGCATGACTGATTCCTTTTTACTGGAGAAACAGAAATACTGTCCAGTGGGAGAGATGTAAAAGGTTGATAGAATGCCAGAGTCCTTTACTAACTTATAGTCATTGCCACTCATAAAATTTAAGTTCTATGGAATCCATAAGTACTTCAATTACTGTGAATACACCTGGTCTGACCAAACTCTTGGGCGTGCTTAAAGCTCGACAGCATAACTTTTCTGACAAGGGGAAAAAATCAAGACTCTTGGGGTTCTTCTAGTACCTGTAAGATAGGGCTTACTTCTTTTGTAGGAATATCCACAATAATATGTTTTTCTAGTGCAATTAAAGTTTAGTATAACCATTCAATGCATCTGAAGCATTGTAAACCCTTGAAGATCTTGGCAACGTTTCTTGGAATGTCTTATTCCATAAAGGTTTGTATGATCTGATCCCCAAACTATCTGAACGTTCCTTGCAGTGAACTAAGGCCTGTCCTCTTTCCCCTTCCTCTCCCCACCCTCTTCCAGATTTCAGATAAACCGTATAATTTACAGGACCTGAGTCTTTTGAAAAAGCACAGGATCTCCCTAGTGAAACAAATGAAATGATTTAAATTCTAAATGATTAATTTGTTGGTAAATAAAGCATAAATACTAGAAGTGAAATTGCCTGCAGAGGTTAATCCAGTGTTGATCTACACATTGGTAGTATCTTTGATTTACATGAACACATACTACTTTTTCTGTAACTAGCTCTTTCCTTTATCTAAACTTAGAAGGAACCAAATTGAGAGCCCTGAATGAAGAATGTCGCTTACTCTTTAATTAGAAACATACCTGCCTGTCCTGCTCATAAGCGGTGCAGTCTTCCTAATGTTGAAAATTTCATGGTTAAACAACTTCATCCCGTATGAAAAAGGAGCTTATTTTGTAGAGAAAGTAAACTGACATCTTAGCTTGGCTTTTCCCATATCCAACTAGAAGAAATTATGCTATTAGGGATAAATTACTACATCTGAAACAAGTTTGTGTTACTTGAAAAGAAGACTTAAGAACAAACTGAAAACTGAAATCCAAAATAAGACTAAAGTAGAATAATAACAAAAAAACCAAACCAAAACTATCCTCACAGATCCTTCCCACCCCAATATAACTAGAGAAATCTTCTTTGCATTAACTTACAGCTATTATGTCATAGGAACCTGCAAATACTGAGAGAAAGTGCCAATTTCCTTAACTGTGGCAACACTGGCTTAGTTCCCCTTTCTAAAATGAAAGGAGTTTCCATCCAGGAATAGGTAGATGTATTGCAGCTGACATTCGATTTAGGTGTATTTATGCATTTCCACATGTCAAGTGTAAATTCTTAACTTGTTTTGAAGTATCAGTACATCTAAGTATGGATATATGCTATTTAGATGTTTGTCCGATGGGAACCCTGGGCAAAAACTTGCTGTGTTTGATTTTTACAATCCTGTTCTTGTCTCTGACTGTACCAATAGCTGTAAGTATTTGTTGAAAGGCTAAGTTCTTATCAGTTAGATGCATGCTCAGAAAGTCCCTCAATAAACTAGGCAAACTAAATTTCCCAGCTCAGTCACTGTTTACTCTTTTAAATTGTGAGTAATTAGACTGGAGACAAATGTGGCTGTTCCTGAGTTGGGAGAAAAATTATCCGCTGAATATAGCTGCCATGACAAAACAAAGAAAATTTTTCAAATCAAAGTGACACTTCAAATGTTACCACTTCAATGACTGTACTAAATACTTCATTATTATGGACTGCTAGCCTATTACTAATGGATTTTATATATATGTGTGTGTGTATATATATATATATATATAGCATGTGTATGGGGCAGGAGGTTGGGTTACTCATGGCGTTAGCAATAGATTACATCCTTGGGACTATTGGAGGGTAATGGGTTAACCTCACAGCATAGTGTGTATGGAATCTTGTTTTTTATCTTGCTGTCTGATACATGTTTTATTTTCTGTAGGTTACTTTTTAAAAAAACTTGTAACTTTTGAAAATGGGGAACGTTCTAGTGGTCACAGCTGTGCTTGCCCAGTGTGTACTTGGCCTAGGATGATTTTTGAATACATATGATTATATGGAAAATAAATTTGGTTGATCAAATTCAGTAGTGTTTGGAATGTGTTTTACTTAGCGGTTCGTGATATATTGTTACATTTGTCCCATTTATCTAAATGAAGACTAAAGTTTCATGGTTAGCTTGCAATTACCTTTATGGAACCAAAATTATTAAATCAAAATATGGGTCGCATAGTAGTGGGAGGTGTTAGATATCCACGTGCTGGTATGTTCAAACAGGGCAAGCTTTTGGAAGGTTCTTCTAGACAAACTAGTGTTGGATAAGTGAGCTGAATTGAATAGCCTTCCAGAAACATTTGATTAAATGATCTAATGGTATCTTCTGGCTTGAAACTTTGAGGAGGACAAGCCTGTGACAATTAAAATACAGTTTGAATCTAACACAACTTTTTCCACATGTCTTCTGGTGGCATTGATGGAAGAATAGTCTTTTGTGTATGCCAGGAGCAACAAACGTAAAGAAAACTGAAGAGGGAGCTGGGAGCTATTTTGCAAAAGCACTTCACTTTGCAAATATCTTTTTCATTGCTGAAGTTTGTTGTGACTCTGCACATGTTTGGTCACTTCTTGTATGTAAAGAGAAAAATGGCAATTTTCATCATGGCTTACTATCCTTTTCATATGTAAATGTTAGTGAGTCTGACCTGAGTCTTGAACTGATCTCTAAAACAGCTTGAAAGGACTAAACTTAATTATTTGCTGAAACTCTGTTCAAAACTCCAAGCTGTATGGGTGTACAGCAGTAGTTGTATGTTCTTCTAGGAAAACCTTTACTCATAACAGGAAACTTTTCCAGGGCATCCCGTACCCTGTTCCTTCCCTCCCTTTTCTCAGAAGAAAAACTTGAAAAAATGTTGCCTGCATCCTATTTTGCGTTTGGATGGTTCTGATGTCACAAAGAAGCGAGGGGAGTGAGGCATCGCTGAGGTTAAATGTCTCTTTAGCTTTTCCTACTGTGATTGCAAATTTTACCCACAAGTTCTAAAATATTAACCCCCTGAAGATCAAGCCTCCATGAAAATAAGCTGTGTCTCTATTTGCTGCTTCACAGGAAGAGAAAGTGGGGTTTTATTTTGTGAAATTAGATTATAGGATCAGCCTGCTGAATGGAGCGAGATGGGATGGGGAACGAGGGGAAATAATTCCAGTGACCCAACTTAAGGCACTTATGTAAATGCCCAAAATTAAATGAGGGAAATCCTTCTTTGATGGATTGGTACTAGGCTTGGCAATTTCAAAATTGCATAAGGTAGTTTTGATCCAGGACTTTAAGAAGTCTGTACTACTTTGCTGGTATGAAGCAGAAGGCAGCTAATTTCTTTTCAATGTAATCTTTTCTCTAAGATTTGAAAAAATATAAACAACCAAACCCTTACTCCAGAAACACAGTAATGTTATTGTAATATACATACAAAAGAGGTGAAAGTTGACATAGAAAATGATTCTTAAAATTACTTCCGTTCTTTTGACTTCAGTATCTATTTAAGCTAAAACACTTGAAGAAATGTGCTCCTTTACATAAGCATGTCTTTCTCTGGAAGCTGCTTGTGGTTTAATGTTTCATCAGAATAATGGCAGCTTATATGTGCTGCCAAGAGACCATTACTTTTTCTTCTTGCACACAGGCTGTTCCAGTGAGATACCTTTAAGGTGAGAAAATGCATATTTAACAAATCCTGTCATCACTGCCTATTCGGTGAGTGAGCTTTGTGTGTGAAATTCCTACTCCGTTCCACCAGGTGTAATTGCTGATATTTCTATGGAGCAAAGTGTAATTAAAAAAAAAAAACAAAAGGAAAACTAAAAATAGAAGGATAAAATAAAACCTAATACTGGAATAAGATGTCATTTACAAAGAGAGACTTTAAAAATGGCTTATGTAAATAATAAAGATTTTTTGATTGTAAATATTGTAGTACGTATACAAGCAATGTTTTGCTTTCTGCAAGGAAATCAATGGGAAGGTTAGTCTGAAGTTTTTAGAAACTTATTTAGAAAATGGGTTGTACCATAATAAAACCTTGATCCTTTGAATTTTTTGTTTTTATCCCCTAATGATATTCCCTTCAAAGCACCAACTGCAGCTTTACCTCCATCTCGTTTGCCTAATGGGAATATATCAGAGTAGCACATGCTGGGAGTAGCGCAGGGCTACGCACATGCTATTTGACCAGCCAGCTGCTTCCAAAAAGAATTTATATGGCTATGTTACTTTAGTGTACTCTCTTCAAAGAGTGTTAATTTTTCATAGGAGTAAGCTGGTGAAGATGGAGGAGGATCTGAAAATCCCGGCTTTGGTGATTATTGCTAGCTTACATTTTACAACAGAAACTAACAAAGATGTCGCTTTTTTTTTTTTTGTTTCCTCCTCCTGTTCCCCATTCTCTATAGCAAAAATCCCTAACAAATTAGAAGAGAACTTTGATTACCTAGTAAGTATGGGTAGTAATGTCTTTATTAGAAACTAAATTACTGGGTACATTGCCCATACAACTTTTCTAAATATTGATGTAGAAGGTTGTTTACCTTTCTTGATATATTCAAATCCTGGGCAGAGGGAAAGTGAAGACTTAATGAGTAGTTTCATGAACATTTGTCTTCAGTATATTTTTCTGAGTACTCTGTTCTGACGTTCTCATCAATACATCAAAATTTGTAATCAGATTTAATTGCTCAGCAATCCTTGACATCCCTTCGTCCAATCATTGATTCCTTTTGCCGGCATTACTTTAATAATACATGTTTGATCCCAAAAGAAAAGATCTTTTTAGAAAGTTTTTGTGAAGGCTTCTTTTCTTACTGTAATGGTTCAACAGAACGTTCAGCTGTGGCTGAATTGGAAAGGAAACACACATTGTTGTAGCTTATATCTATTTTGGAAAAAAATTTTCAATATAATAAATCTTAGCTGTTGCTGAAAATTCTGTGCTCAGCATGAATCCATGCTTCCTCAAGTTGTTTTCAAATTTTCTCCTTACTGCACTTTGGAAAACTTTTTTACAACCAGCTTTACCCCTGCTTCAGTGAGTTAGACAAGGGTTCTTGGGAAAGAGGGGTGATGGAAAACTCAGGCTCGTATATGCCTGAGTCAGTACATTAATCTTCTGGGTTGTAATTGGCTTCAAATTGTCTTTGTTAGAAGGCATGTTGCTTTGCCTTGCTTAGCTGTAATACAGGGCTTTCCAATAGCTCTAGGCTTTCCCATGGACATAGTATGTTCCTTTATTCCCACTGCTTCGTTGTTTTGGTTCTTTCTGTCCTCTCTCTCCGGCTGTTAATCTGTGACAACAGGAGGAACAGGTGAAAATGATTTGTGTGAGAGGAAAGTTTTGAGTGTTAAGCAGCCTTACGTAACATTAAAAATGATATGTTTTATCCTTGAAAAATTATGGTCTTCAACTAAATTTCTTGTGTTAATCCAAGTATAGAACTGATACTATAACAGCCTGGGATTTTTCTCACAGCATATTTGGAGATGCCATAGGAGAAGTTGCAAACATTTATCTTCTATTTAAACTATGAAAAATGTATTATTAATCTTTAAATAAAACAATATAATTCTCTGTATTTCTGTGGGGAGCCTTTAAGGTCATCTACATATTAAGAGCTACCCTCATGGGAATACAGTGCTATCGCATAAATTTTGATCAAAGTAAGTACAAGAAATCATATTTAGTGTTGAGTGGAAGCACTCAAAAGTAGCGTCCGCATATGTTCCCCTGTGAAAGTAAAAATTAGGAGTTTTTAACAATGACAGCTTAGTTTTTTCAGAGGTGTTATTGCCGCAGATGTTGCTCAAGGTGGACCTGCTGAGGGGAGGAGTCAGAACTCTGGAGGGGAGGACCCTTACCTTGCTTGTTGCTGGGGCTCTTATTTTAGTGCCATTGTGGAGAATTAGGTTTAAGACCCCGCTCAGTGCGATAGGAGTGTTTCTCAATTAGGTGCTTCCACTAGAATAGAAATTCACATACCATTCGTTCTGCCCGTGAGCTTGGAACGCAGCATCCCTGCATGTCATCTTGGTTTTATGCCTCTGGGAAAGACAGCAAGTTCACCCAACTGCCAGTTAATTAATTCATAACATTTTAGTAAAGAGTTGGAACAATTTTACTGTCCCTTGTTTGACCTGCCTTCTAACTCTAGTTTCTCTAAATAGTTTCCATGCTTCTGTTAGTATTTACCTATGCTAGCATAAATGAATAGCTTTAATAGACTCCAGGTGATTCTGTGTAATATCACGTCGTCAATCCATGTGTTGTGTCATTTGCCATCATTACTCTTGCTTAGCAAGGTGTTTGCTTTGATGGTCATGCTGGCAATGAAAATATTTCAGAGCTGAGCATCTCAGTATAGGATAAGATAGCTGTCTGTTCCGTGCTCAGATGAGAAATGTCACTTAGCTCTGGAACATAAGAATATTTCATCGTCAATGCTGTTATTTTAATGCTGACGCTTCTGTGTTCAACTTTGTAGCTGTGCTTGTGATTTTTTTTTTTTTTTCCCCCTCCTTAACTTCAGCATGCCTTGCAGTCATGCCAGACGTGGACTAATGTTCTTGAGGCTGTATTGTTTGAAAGCAGAGCGTCCCAGTATGTAAAGATAGACTGTCCTTTGGTTATTTGGGAGTACTGAGAGTTTCAGCTGCGTGTTTACTTTCATAAGATACGGGGAGAAGCCTCAAACTGATGAGGAAGAGGGGGAAGTGGAATGTCATAAGCACAAGTCCATGATTTGTAATTTCCCCAATAGAAATACCACCTCCGCAATGCCCATTGCAATGAACTCATTAAAGGCATTTCAAGAGCTGTGATTGCATTTGGGAATTCTTCTGCAAATGCAACTAGAAAGATGTACATTCTTTCTCAAATATATCCTTAGTAGTTGCCCAGGTACTTCACTTATCAATGAGCACATTTTACAGCTTGAAGATTAGCTCTTCTAGCTTCTGTTTCTGTGACATTAGTATACTAATCAGAAGTAGCAGATTCTTTCCAGGAATTCTGTGGTTTTGCATACTCTTTTTTCCTAAAAGGTCAGGGCACTTGGTAAAAGGGGAAACATATGCCAGGGCATGTTCCCACTTGGAAACAATTGAGAAAAAGCTAGATCATCTTGGAAGAGAAATTCTTGTAATGAGAGAGGGGAAAAACGAAAAAAAAAAAAAATTCCTTATAATGAATTGCTGGATCATTAAATCTGTATGGCCCTAAACAAAAGTCTAGATACAGCTGATATTAAACATGTTCCATGACTATAGAAACTGCTATGAGAAGATTCCTGATTTAGGTATTTCTGGTAGCATGATCTGCACAGCCAAATCTGGATAATATCTTCCTTTTTTGGAAGATAGCTAGTGCAAAGATTGAGTCATTGCATTTCCTCTCAGATTCCTTTTTTATTATTATTTCATTTAAGGTGGAGAGGGGATACCAATAAATAACCTCCTCTAGACTATGTCTACCTTGTTACCTGTCTCCTTTATCTTCCACATGGTAGTTTTGGTGTTGATCAGGGTATTCTTCATCTTCTGCCCTCTCATCCCCGAGCTATGAGCAGCCTAGTTTCCTTAACTATCCAGACGAAGTTTTGCTTCAACATCACAAGTCTTTTAAAAGTTGTTATTTCTTTTTGTTCCTTTCCCCTACCACTTTGCAGCTTTTAAAGCACTTTTGTAGCAACATCAGCGGTACTGAGTCGGAGACTGGAAGTGGTCAGTTGGTCTGTAACAATGCCCCAAATGTGTGTTTGGAGGCTCTTTAGCTCTTGCGAGGCTTTCCTTCTTTCCTCCCCTTTTTTTCCTTAGTTCTTATTAAGCTAGAGCATTGCTCACATGTGTAAAATCTAGTAGTCCCTGAATAGCTATAATGGGTTATTTCCCTGAGTGGGTCACTTGCTGTTCTGTAATTATTTCATGGATACTTTATTCTTGGATTGCCTAGCATCAGTGTGTCTGTTACAGCACGTCTGTCTAACAAATCTGCAACTGCCAAATGTGTTAGCAGCTGACTTGAAACTCATTCTTACTGTTAACATTGATTTGGTCTTTGTGATGGGAAATATAACACCTATTAAACCACTTTTAATTCTTTTTTATAAGCTCCTTTCAGTTCTGGCAAACTTTATTACAAACTGAGCTTCTGTTTCAAATTAGCTACTATTTTACATAATACAAAGCTAAAAAGCTGAAAATCTATGTCTGAGATGTTGCTTTTTTCCATTTGTCTTTTTGCAGCTCAGTAAAGTATTGCATAAGCACTGGCCGATAACCTCCCCAGTTGCTTCAGCATTGAATTACTTTATTTAGCTTCTTATACTGGTAATTTGTTATAGGATAAAATGACCTTGCTAAATGTTCATGCAAAACATTTTGTTAGTCATTTGGTAATAGCACTGGGTCCTTTGCCTCTAAATGCAAAACACTTTACAAGTAATAATCAAGTGGTCTCTCATTTCTTCCTGCGTCTTTGAGGGACCAAAGTCATTCAGGTTTAGCAAGAAACATGAGTTGTATGATGCTATACTGGTAAAACATTTTCTGGCTTTGAGAACCCTTTGAGTTTGAAGCAAAATGATGTGTGTTTTATAGAATCAGATTCAGTAGCCCTGGAACCAGAAGCAATGTATCTGCATCAGGCTGCTGCTGTGCATGGGCTGAGAATCCCTGCTGAGGCATGGAGCTTTATTAGCTCAGGTACAGATCGTCTAACTCAGCTGTGCGTCTTCCCAGGCAAAGCTTGCATCTATGCACAGCACCGTGCAGATGCGTGAAGGAAGCGTTTGCACTGTGAAATGCAGTGCTCTGTCAGAAATGGCTTTGAAGACCTGCACTGCCTTGAAGCCCTGAGGAAAGTCCCTTTGGAATTCTGTCAGAAGAGAAGCTTCCCTTTGCAGCTGGTAGAAAGAAAGAATTACAGAGCTGAAGACGGGGTTAAAGCTGCAGTTCTTAACACTGGTTTGTAATGTGATCGTAGAAATACCCAGATATGCTGTTGGCTGATGCTGCTGGTGGGCTATGCAAAAGAGATTTGAAGACTGTTCTCCAGAAGGCTCCGAAAAGCACAGCAGAACTTCATCTCTTACTCTAAGATCTCGAAGCAGAAATGTTACTAGTTAGGAGTGGGGCGGTAGTTGGCAATGTGTGGGTTTTGGCTGTATCACTTTGGATGTTCCATCTTCACCAAAACATAACAGATTGACAACAGGATTTCATGTCCAGAAATGGATTAAATGCAAATAAACCATTTCTGCTGCTTCTAGTGGGAATGAAACATTGGTAAATTTTCTGCAGAACTATTGCATTTTTCCTCTTTTGCTTTGAAGCCTGCCAGGTAACTGATCTATTGTTTCTCCTATGCTTACCTTGGAAAGCAGCCAGCCTGGAAGCATAACTCACTAGAAAACTACAGTTTATATGGCTTTTAAAGTTGTTATAAACATATGACATTTGCTGATGTGATGTGTAAGTATGCTGTAAAGGGCTGTGTGTTGCTGATAGAAAGGCAGCCCTGCAAAATTTCAAGTTCTCTAAAGTATGGAATTTTCCAATTAAGTGGGTAGAACATTTTTAACGTTATTTGCAAATGTTTTTTTCTTTGATATTTATCTTGGAAATGTATGTTAAAAAGCCTAAGGCACTTGCACAGACTCTGAGGCTTGGCAGAGTTATATGCAATTGATAATAGCAATTTATCTTTATTATTATAAAAAAAACCACAAAACAATGCAACAGTGACATAAATTTGTCTGTAGTCACTGTTCCCCATTTCTAGTATAGGTGAGGTTTAGCTAGAGTGACTTACGTGGTAGGGAAATGAAGGTAAGTTGCTAGTTTTTCTTTGCAACCCTTTAACAATTCTGAGAATAGATAAAATCCGTAATTTGATCTTGCAGTTGATTCTAGGTGGAGCCTCACTGACTTCAGTAAGTTTGTTGTTGGGATCTTTAACATGGGGCCTGCTGAAGTTTTACATCATGTAACATGCTACTAAGAAAAGGAATAAAGTAGTTTAGCAATTGTCATTGTTTCACAGGTGATGGGTGTTACAGTATAAAAGATATAAAAGAAAAAAGCTGCTTTGGTTGAAAAAAACAAACCCAAACCACTCTGTAAAATTACCCATCCAGAATCAAATTCACTTGTTGTACCTGCATTTGTAGCATATATTATAACTGGAAAAGGTGGAATTATTTGGGTTAATATATTCTGTTCTAAAACCAAGAGAGGTTTTTGTAAAGAATGATCACAAATAGAGGCTTTCACTGAAACTTTCTCCAAGTTGGGTACCTTGCTTAAGGCCTCTGAAAGTCTGCTTTTTACATTCCCCCCTTTTTATTTTCATAATTGTAGTCTTCCGAATAATATGAGTTAGCGCACGTTTTCTGTCGTGCTGTTACTATCATAGTGATGGTTGGTGGTTTTCATAGCTCGTTGAACAGGCTGTTTGAATTTTGTTCACACGTCTCCTGTATTCCTTCTGAGTTGTTAACTCAATGAGAAGATTCTGTCTTGATGAGGGTAGAAAAGCCATTAGAAGTTTCATGGATGTGAGTTACTGTTCTGTAAGAAGGCTGAGCAAGGAATTTATCTTGGAAATGGTGAACACAGCAAAGTTTTTAGAACCTTGAAAATACAGCATTTTTTAAAATTGTACATTCAGGATCCATTGCACTGCATATCAATAATTTGATGAGCGTTCACTCAGGGAGTGTGAACGTCACACTCAGGGAGTGTCACACTGATGGAGTGTGGACGCTGATGAACGTCACACTCCCTGAGTGTGACGTTCATCAGCGTCCACACTCCATCAGCATCTACACTCAGGGAGTGATTTTGGTTCAATGCTAGTGGCAGAAGCTTTAAGGTACTCCACTGAACACTCTACTAGTTTTGTCTTTGAGTAACTGTTCTTCAGCGTGAAGTCCTTGATTTCTGTTCCCCAGCTTAGGATTTTATTGTGCAATAGGTGCTTCTGAAATTATAAATGCCACCCTTCCCCACCAAGAATAGCTGTGAACTAAAGTGCTGGGATGCTCTTATGGAGGAAAAAAAAAAGTTGATTTATTGGTCTGTTTGTAACATCTCCAATTACAAAGTGGAACGTTTCATCTGTTTCTTCAGAATTTTCATTTGGGTTTGTTATCTATCAAAGTTGGTCAGTTTTTTGGTCTGTTGTAGACTTTTAAAAGCAGAGGACTTAGATTTGCCAGCTGTCGACCACAAGTATCTTTTTTTGTAAAGCAGACTGGGCCTAGAGCTGACCTGCAGGTTTTACTTCCTATACCTAATAAAACTCCAGAACTGACTACTATTTCATGCTTGTTGCAAGGTTATGGGTTTTTTTGGTTTTATTTAAAGATGGGATGAAGGGAATACAACAGCCGTTTTTCATCTGCTTCTTGTCGGCCTGTGCGCTCTTTTTATGTGGGTTGTTGTTTAATACAGGTTTGTGGGACCACAGTAATTGGAAGGATAGTACAGAGAACAATTATATGCATGGAAAGCCATGAAGAAGTAATTCAAAATTATTTGTGTCTGCAATATGCATAATAAAAAAAAAAATGAGGTAGCTTTTGTTAGCAAAAGCTCTTGTGCAGTTCTTCCTACAGCAGCTTAAATTTGTCAATTCTTCTAGATTTTCTGAATATAGTAAGGGATAAAAGCAAGCTACTTTTCCATAAATCGTTCTTTTTTTCAGGAAGCAGCTGTAGCTGTTGCTTGATACCCTCTTATAAATGATTTGAAATACTTTAGCTCATGCTCTCATTCAAGCTTTATTGGTCTAATGGTTGTCTGGAGCAACAGTGGAAAGAGTACAGGTAAACAAGAGTGAAAAAGCATCAGACTGATTTGCTGTCTGTACCCTGACTGAATTACCTGCTCACAGTATCTAAAGGCTGTACTGCAAAGAATCTCAGTCAGGGTTTTTGCATTTGGGAAGACACAATTACTTGGAAGAGCAAATTAAATATTCTATTAAATTTTTTATTGAATTATAATAGATCAAGTCTTGGCAAATAAAAGAGATAATAAATTATAAGATGCAGCAGTCATCATATTTTATTGGTAATATTTATGGAAATTACTCACTGACTGTTGTACTTTTTATTTTGTGCATGTGTCAGCTAATATCTGCTGTACTGTTAGAGAGGGTCAGTGATGCGGTTTGTGATGATAATTATCTTTTATTGCCCTATCCTATATTGTTTTACGATACATGTGTTAAATCTCTAAAAGTTTTTTAAACGCAAGAACTGAATAGAAGGGAAGTAGTTTTAATGGTCAAGTGCCTGTTTCTTCACATGTTTTTTTCTGTGATAGTGATCTGTGCCGTATTTGTATGTTCCTTAAAATACTGAAGTGCCCAAGAGAAGGATCAGAACTAAAACGTAATTCATAAGGAGGTCTGTGGAAACTGATAGAGCTTCTTGCCTGTATCGCGTGGGCTGCTGATTAGAGTGGATATCTGTGCAACTAATAATTCAGCTTCTTCCTGTCATTGCTTCTCATACAACCTCTGGTATTTCTTCAGTTCGTTTAACTGAGGCACAATTGAGAAGTTACATGATCAAAGAGATGGGGTAAGTTGTAGATCTGGAAATACAATTGAGTCAGTCTCCAAAAGCTTACTGTAAGCAATATTCTTTTTAAAATACGGTACTACATAGAAATTAGTTTCTTGCTCTGAGTGCAAGAATCGGTAAAATTTTTCTTGGAAATGTTGTTATGAAAAAAAACCCCATAAAATGCTCATACAGAAAATCCTGGAGATTTGTTGGACTAGAAGTGTTCTGCTAGGATGTGTCATTTCCACTGACACTTTGCCTGGCTGATGTTTTGTCACTTGGCCACCTGCTCGGTGGTTGCTGAGACCCCTGGGTTATGTACCTCGCAAGCTGGGAAGGATTGTCCAGCTGCCTACTCACCTGTCTAGATGGTTTTGTTTAATAATCTTAAAAACTGGCAAACAAGTAAAAGTTTGGGTCATTCGTTTGATGGCTTGTTTCATGGACACCTGGGAAGCTGGCAATCTTTGTTCAGCTCTTGCCCACCTCCTTGAAGTCCAATTCACTTCACCCAGATGAAAGGTTTTAAAAATTCTTGTGAAAACTCCATCTTCTGACTTGGAAATTATGTTTCAGAATGCAAAATTGAATACGGGAGCTGGAATTTCCAGCTCACCTCTGATTTGCCGTGCTTAGAGGAAATGCAGAACCTGGATAGGTCAGTTTGCAGTTGACTCCTGACTTTCCTTGCAGAACTGCTAGTGAAAAGGCATCCTTGGCTGTCTGTGTGAGTTTCTGCTTGATTTTAATTGAAGATAACGTTTACCTTTTCCACTGGTAATTGACTGAAAGAAGAATTAAACCCAATGCCTAGTCCTCCCCTTTCAGTTCTTGAAGACTAATGAACATGCAGCTTTATTGTCCGTGCTGACTGAATGGAAACATACTGACTGGTAATAATACAATATTGTTTTATTGGCACTGAAGAGCGTTTCTTTATTTTTTCAATAGCATAATAAAACCTCATTTGCTGACTCCATCATACTAAGTGCTTAAAAATCTCTCTAGTTATCAGGCAGTTGGCTCTGTTTGTCAGGTAGTATTGCTTAATTCCATACTGTAAGTTAAATCTTGTTTTACATTGACCCTGGAAGATGTATTAACCTGTTTATACGAGAACTTTGAATTAGACAGAAACTGTTAAGGAAATGTGAAGCGTGTGGTGAGTCTCAATGACTGTGAAACTTCTACACCTTTAATTTTAGAACCTTTTTGTTTCTAACCAAACTTATTTTTCATCCTTTGCCCACTTCCAAGCCATAGAAACAGTTGTGAAGAAAAACTAGTTTTGTTGTAGAGGACAGGCTGTTTAAAACGTTTGAAATCATCATCATAACAAGCCGTGGTTTGTCTGTCATTCCAGCTGTACCTTGAATGAAAGCATGTAGATGATAAGCAAAACAAGCCGAAATACGATCACGGGACGATGCCTCTGCTTTATGTTACTATGCATATACTTTGTTTGCATAGAATATTGAAATAATTTCAAGAAAATATTCTAGTAAAGATGAAGTTTACAAAAGTGCAACTGTTTTGGAAAGTAATTTGTCCCATCGTAGCCAAGAATTTTTAAAATTAACTGAAATGTAAAACAAAAATTATATTTTAAGAATTACTGTTTCCCGTTACCTGGAGACAGAGCATGTTTTCCTTCTGCTATGGCAACGAGAACATGTGAAGTACAGTACCCCAATAACTTGGAGTTCTGCCACAAAATAGATGAAGAACTACCAGCCCAGTATGAGGGTGCTGCCTTTCTCACTGTTTGCAGCTTTCAGCCTGTATCTTAAACTCATTTTGACTGTCTCCCCACAGCTCTGACCCACACAGCAAATAGAAATGCTTTAATTGCATTGCTTTATGCATCTTAAATACTTTAAGATGCATAAGGCCGTAACACATGATAAATCCAGTGTTGGGAGTGATTGCTGCATTAGGAAGAGAGAGTTGTCAGCAGCAGTAAAGGAATAATTCTGTGCTTGAAAATCCTGTTCTGTTACTCGGACTTCCTTTTGAATCCTTTAATTCATTTATTGGGTGTCTCATCTCTGACATGAATCAGCTCCAGTTTTCTTTGAGATTTTACACGTTTGCTTTAGATCATTTTACAAGTCCTCATTAAGTACTCCTTTCCCTTTGGGATTATTTGGATATTTTTTAATCATGCAGGCTTGTATCTTGCATTGATTTGTAGCTGTTACTTCTCTAGTTGAATGCTTATGTTAGATTTGAGATGGCTGACATGGGTATTTATAAGGATACTTCGGTACCAGGTTAGGTGTTTAAGGGCCTGAGAGATGCAAAAGGAGGACAACAGTGTCAATTCCTTGGTGTCTTTGGTAGTAGGTATCTGGGAATTCATCAGGTGACTGACACAATGGGAAAACTGGGTACCACAGCCCTTGTAGTGCCAACACAAGTTGACAACAGTGTGCAGAGCCTGGCCTGGCCCGGCTGGACTCGTTAGCTGAGCTGGCATGCCAACCATGCAGTCCTCAGCATGATGGCTTTCCTTTCCAGCAGGCTGTACGGCCCCTTGGAGCGTGCTGCTCCTCACCTGCTGGGCGAGCTGGTATTGCAATGGGGGGTGTATGAGAGGGGTATTACTGCCTCGGGTTGGGAGATGCAGGATGCGGGGCTGGGAAAGGGGTTGCTCCTGGGACGGGAAAAAGAGGAGGATACAGAGCTGAGGAAGGACAGGCAGAAGAGGGTTGGTTAGGCAAGTTGCAGCACTGTGTGAACATGACTGTAATGCTTCAGAGACAGGGCGAATCATACAGTGGTTTGGGTTGGAAGGGACCTTAAAGATCATCTAGTTCCAAGCCCCCTGCCATGGGGAGGGACACCTCCCACTGGACCAGGTTGCTCAAAGCCCCATCCAGCCTGGCCTTGAATATCTCCAGGGGTGGGGCATCTACAACTTCTCTGGGCAACCTGTTCCAGTGTCTTACCACCCTGACAGTAAAGAATTTCTTCCTAATACCTAATTTCAATCTACCGTCTTTCAGGTTAAAACCATTACTACTTGTCCCATTGCTATGCTCCCTGATAAAGAGTCCCTCCCCATCTTTTCTGTAGGCCCCCTTCAGATACTGAAAGGCCGCAATAAGGTCTCTCCAGAGCCTTCTCTTCTCCAGGCTGAACTACCCCAACTCTCTCAGCCTGTCTTCACAGGAGAGGCGCTCCAGCCCTCTGATCATCTTCACGGCCCTCCTCTGGACCTGCTCCAAGAGGTCTATGCCCTTCTTATGTTTGGGGCCCAGAGCTGGACTCAGTACTCCAGGTGGGGTCTCACAAGAGCACTGTACTGAAGCTTCAGTGGGATACAAAATTGTGACTAATTATTTTGTCTGACCAGAGCTGTCTCTGTACAATTTACAAACTTATTTGCTGTGCTCCTAGCTGAGGAGATGCTGGCGCTGGCTCCCTGGAGCACTGAGTTAGAGAGGGCACATGGCTTCAGCGGTGCACCGGGTCCGGCGAGTGCATCAGGACCAGCCTGGGGCTTCAGCCTCCTCTCTCTGCTCTCCCTGCTCTAAATACACTCAGAGAAATGCTTCTGCTGAGTAGCCCAGGGCATGTGCTGCTGGCAGCCAATGCGCCCAGCAGCTTGTGTGATGAATACTCATCCTGGACTGGTGGCCACAATGAGGGTGCATGTAGGTGTTTCTCAACTGACACACATAGGCAAATGCCTTGTAAGTCATGTAACCTATTGTCCGGGCTGTAACTCCACCATGTGAACCCACAAACGAAAACAAATGTGTTGAGTGTGTTAACAATTTCACCTTGTTACTAAAATGAGCTTGCTGAGTACTGTTTTTAGAAGGCCAGCTGGATGGTCGCGCTCTGCTCTAAGTTCTTCAAGTTATCATAGGCTTCTCGTTTTGCAGCTTTGCTCAAATTCATCAAAAGTGAGTTGTTTTTCTGTTCTCACACCTGCTTGTATGGTATGTGCTGTGTTGTGGTGGAGGTAATTCAGAGACAAAGTCTATCCATTATTCTAGATAAATGCATGTGTGTATGTGTAAAGATATATAATGTATTATATATAAGCAAAATGTGATATGTATCACACTTCAAAAATGTGCCTGTGAGAGAGAAAAACAACATCGATTAAAAACACACATGATATCTTTTATGTCTAGAAATAAACACCACAGTGTTTAACCCAGTGGAATGCAGTATAACTTACATACGTATTTATTGTAATGTTAAACATAATGCTGCTGGGATGCAGGGTGTAAGTAAGTGTAAATAAGTGACCTAGATCGGTGTCCTAGGAGTCTAGGAGGATGACAGAGCGGTGTCTTCTCTCATTAACTCTGTGGTTACCTGTGTGCAGCGGTCGAGTATTTGGAAGTGGAACGTGCTCCTCGCGTGTTGTCCGGCAGCCTCCTGGAGCCAGGGTGTCTGTCTGGTGGACGTCACGGCGTCTGACTCGATGACCGGTGGCTCTGAGCAGCCTTGCAGAGGACCGGAGTGGTTGGCTGAACCTAAACAAACTTGTATTCTTTGTCTGGTAGCGGTTTTACGTGTCTGAAAGCAGTCCCTAGATGTTTCCAGTTGTTTTGCTGTGCATGTTCCCCAAAAAAACGCTTGATTAGATCAAGCACATTGAATTTTCATCCTCTCTGCTGCCTTTTGCAGTAGGTCTCAAATCTTGATATGTCAGGAGAAGGCCTTTTCTTCTGGTCCTGCTGCAATTAATGCTTTTCTTTGCTTTCTTCTGTTGTTTCTGTACTTCTCTGGGGTTTTTCTTTTGCCCTCTGCTACCTTCATTTCAGACTTTCCCCACACAGGCTTGCAGTAACAAATGCAAGAAGGCAGTTGGAGCATTGTTTCTTCAGAGCAACGCTCTTCGAGGTTCCCTTGATATGTTAAAATTGATCCTACTTAGTGTGTGCATATGTGGCCAGCTGGTTATTTAGTTCTTGCTTTTGGCAGGAAAGAGATGGCTCTGTACTCCAGGATGTAAATAATATGTATTTGTTTGAATTCCAATTTCATTGTGCTAAAATCTTTCTGATACAGCTATCAGCAAACATTTGTATTTAGTGTTACTTTTTTTGCTATGCTGCAGAAGTCGGGCTAAATACAGCTTCCTATATCTTCTTACATTAACAAATTTGCATGACCTCTTCTCTTGGCCTTCCTCCAAATATGTACAGTTTAGGAAATTGTTTAAACCTTAAAGTATCCCAGAATAGAACTACTTTCTTGTTACTTGTCAACATGAAGTAGCAGAAGCAAATCCATGTGCTAGCAACACTAGCGTTGCCATTTCTTGTCTTTTGAATACTGTGCTGTGCAAACATTAGTGCTATGAACATTGCACAAAACACGCTTGAGATAAATCATGTATGTTACAGTACACAAGGCTTAATAGATTACTTTTCCATTGCTTATTTTAAAATTAAAAACACCAGCTTCCTGTTTTTCTTGTCCTGAAGTCCTGTCTATCTGAGCTCTTACAGTTTCTAAAATAGCCTGTCAAAAAAGGAATTCAGTAAAGTGACTGAAAAGTGACTTCTACTTAACCTTTGATTTTGTAAACAATTGGTTGAGTCCTAAATAGATGAAAACTGTCTATTTTTAGGCCCTAATTTAGATAATTGATATTTCCACATTTGCTTTGTCATAGCTGGTAGTAGTTGCTGAATTGTGAAAGCTTGTAGCTATTACAAATGCTTGGAGGATTGCTGAGTGTTCTGCCGTAATGCATTAAGAAGCTCCATGCACTGTTCATTTCAATTTATAATAAGGGAGTCTAGCTGATAGCGCAGACACTGAAATATTTCAAGTCTAGACTAGTGTCTTGAAAACCAAGGGCTATTGTCTTTTTGTGGAATAAGCTGGAAAATAACCGATAAGGACAGCTGAAGTACAGCAGACTTCAAAAAGTCACAAATTCTGTAAATCAGGGTGAGTCGCAAGGTTTCGGCCGTTGCTTGCCTGCCTGGTTGTGATGAAAAGGGAACTGGTGTTTGAAATCAGTCTCGCAAGGTTTGAGTGGTTTCTGAAGGAGGTCACAGACCCTTGTTAGATGGGGAAGATGAGTTTCTGCAACTTTGGGTTCAGCAAGAAGAAACAAAATGGAGAAACAGAAAAACAAAGTTCCCTATCTTCAGAAAATGTGAACATTAGTATTTTGCCAATGACAGAGATAATGGCTGAAAAGTTTAATATAACAGGCGTTCTTTTATGTAGCTCTGTTGTACCTTTGGATAATAAAAATAGCTTGCTGAAGACTTTAGAGTGGAACTACATATTGTAATAAGTGGAGGAAATTATGATGTAGATGATACTTTTATGACCCCTTTAATATCCCCGTGAACCTTACAAATCACTGTGTTTGTGAAGTCATTCTCTTACTGCTGCTTGTGAGGTAGAACATTTTGATTGCATATACTGTCATCATTTATTGTTAGCCATGGAAAAAAAAGGAGGAATATTACCTCAAACTGGACTTGAAGAATTTTGTCATTACTTTTAGTTTATCTCTCTAATATAATGCCAACTTTCTCTTTCAGAGCCATGGTGTCATGGAAAGGGATATATTTTGTACTTGCACTATTCTTGGGAAGTTTTTTTGGAAGTATATTCATGCTCGGTCCTTTTCTACCTTTGATGTTTGTCTCGCCGGCCTGGTATCGCTGGATCACCGATTGCGTTGTGGCCACTTGGCTCACACTCCCAGTGGTAAGTTCCAGTTTGAGCCAAGTTCTAGGCAACTGTTCCTAATTCCACTATTTAGTTTGCTCCCTAATGCTTTTTCTTTTATTTTTTTAAAAGTTTTTTATGCTTTTGTCAACACAGGCCTTAACATACTTACTATTTGTGGAGACTTAAGTTTTAACTCAGTGTTGCAGATTGTGTGCCTATCTACAGTCCCTTTCTTCTTCCAGAGTTTAACTTACATGTAAACTACTGCGTTGTCTTAATTATGCTCTTGAAAATCCCTTTTTGTGACATCTCCATCCAGTGTCGGTTAGATGCTGGTCAGAGAAGAGTAGGTAACGCACTGGTAAGCAGGAGGATTTTTTTAAATTACAAACTTGCTAAATGAGTTGACTTATAAACTCTTCCTTTCGACTGTGCTCCAACTATCTAATTAGGAAAATTATTCACTGTCTGGTACATTGCTGCTGACCTTCACTGTTCTCTTATTAATCCTCTTAGAATTTAGTCCTTGTAGTTGAATTAGAGATAAATGATTTCAGATGATAAAGAAGAACTTTCCCTAGAATGGAAGTCTTCCTCACTTATAATGCATCCTCTTTATATCTATAAGACTGGAGTCTGGAAATTAATAACAAAGCTCTTCCCTGAATTGTTTCTGAGGAAAGGTGGTATGAATGGGATCTGTCTCTTCATCCATTCTCTGAAAACCAAGGGACTTTGTTCCTCTAGGCCTTTAAAGATTTGTTTAACTTTTTCTGAAGTAAAATGCTATATTGGTGTGCAGAAATACATATCTGGTGGCATAAAGGAAGATTTATCTTTATTACATACCAAATAGTTTCTGTTCTCTCTGTTTGTTTTCTTTGTTTTAAAGCGGTGTGACCTGTTTCATGTTCTAAAACTTTGTCCTTTTCATCATTACTAAATGTGATGAAATTAGGAGGGAAGAAATAATTACTAGTAAAGGGAGTAGAGGGATTGTTATTTCTCATCAAGTTGAAATTTAGCTGAGTCCAAATAGTGTCACAAAATCCACCCTTTCTCTGTTTGTCTGCCAGTTTTTTGAAAATTGCAAACTTCTTCAAATCAGATACTGGTCTTTTATTAGATTAGCTGCCTGGTCTTTATAATTCTGGATTATTACAACTATTTCGTGTTAACTTTTGCAGTCTAGAGGTTTGATTTCAGTCCACACTGGACCTAAACCAAAATAATTTAAATATTTTTGTGATAAGGATTCTGTCTTATAAGAGTCTTGGAGTTTTAGGTTGAGGAAAGGGGCTTGAAAAAGATTTTGCACCCAACCTTTTTGAGGCTCAGACCTCATCTCTGTTAGTTTTCTTCCTTATACTACTCCATTCCTAGCTGGGAGAAGCAGGTGCTTGGGTTTGTCTCCCCAGAGAATGAACTTATGTTGGACCATTTGGACTCCAACAGGGAAGCCCCGACCCTGACCTCTGTAGATATAAGAAACTTCCACCTTCCTCACTCCTCTGCCACATATTATTTCCTTTCTAGCAGAGTCAGCAGGATGGGACAGTGAATGGGTCTTACCTGTTGCAGTTTAGTTTGGCTTGAACATCTGTTCATTATTATGTTTAAGTAGATGTTAAATATGTAATAAGATTCTTAGTAAGCTATCAAAAAAAGGCTGCTTCTCTCTTTTATGAAAAGATAGCTGTTTACCATTTTGAGCTATATGTCCTGTTCTGCTTTTGCAGTTGTCCGTAGTTGCTCTTGATAGCGAACGCCTTTGCCAGAATTATAGTGAGCTGGGTTATTATTAGTATTAATATTTGGCACATATAATGCTTTTTGTTCTGAGAACTCAAGCCATTTGAGATTGTGAGAATGTCATTCCAGTTTTACAGGTGACTTAAACTGAGAAATGTGGGTTCTTTGAGGCTCTGTGATCCAGAGGTGCCAGAAATACAAACAGAATGCACAGTTGTTTTACTTCCTAGAGCTCTGTTTAAATCCACAGGCTCTGCTCTTTTTCTATATTTTTCTGGAGGAAGAAGGGGGAAGAGAAGGTAAGGAGGTAATTTGAAGTACTTCCATTTGTTTATGTTAATGCCAATTGTTAAGTTTATACCTCTAGATGTCCAATTGTGTTTTGTGGTTTCTTTTTCTGTGCTAACTGGGTTGGACAGTGTTCTGCCAGTGGCGCTAACCTTAGGGCTTTAAGTCATACCTCTAGGTAATATCTGTTTTCTACCTCGTGTTTCTTGGGATTTTGTACTACTAGGTATTAAATGGTTGCAAGGCACTAGCATTCAGTCATCCATGTTTTTGAATTATTTATCATTATTTACCATTATTATTAATGGTTTAGGTTGGAAGGGACCTTAAAGATCATCTAGTTCCAGCCCCCCTGCTGTGGGCAGGGGCACATTCCACTAGACCAGGTTGCTCAAAGGCCCGTCCAACCTGGCCTTGAATGCCTTGAACATTTGCTTTGTCTTTTGCTGTAACCAACCAACACTCATCCATACGCTTTGTTGCATGATTTGGGAATGGTCAAGGCTCAGAAACCATTTTCAGTAGGCAATTTGTATGTTGCCACCTTGTTTTGGAGGTTGAGAGACTTCAGTGGTGTGAACATGGCCAGAGCATGCCGTTGGGCTCTGATGTTATGCACAACTAGTCTAGTTACACGGCTATGGTCCAACTGTCCAGGTTATGAAACCAGATCCTCTTAAACTTACTGTGTAGCTCTTGCCTGCTTTTCTCTTTTGATAAACCACCAACCTATGGTTTATAACTTGACCCTTCAGAGCCACATAGCGGGTAAAGCAAGAAATGTGTTTTATGTGTGAACTTTTAGCACCGCTGGCTGTTGACGCAAAATGGAGAAAGCTGTTTGCCCGGCCTCTTGTTTGTGCCCTTCCAAGCTTGAGGCTTGTTTCACGCCTTGGGATGGCACTGCCTAGATGACTGTGTACTGGCATTTGGTGCTTGATGCTTTTTGCAAATTGTGGGGATGAGGCCCAGGCTTCAAGGTAGCACTGTAGCGTTGTACAGACCTGGGTCTACATCACTGTTCTGTATTCAGGCTTATTTGGGGGTTCTCTCTCTCAGCTGCTCTTTCTGCCTCTAGGTTCTAGCCGTTCTTGCAGGTGGAAGTCAAGCACAATCACATTGACCATTTGGACCCAAGCAGAAGGCAAGGCAGCTTCTCATGCCTTCTCAGCCCCAACAGTATTGAGCAATAGATTATTTGTGCAGCCAGTCTGTCCTTAGATTTTACCTACCACGTTATAATTGATACTGATTCCCTGACTGTTATTCCTACATGATAGTATTCTGGGAAAAACAGGGGAAAAGTAGATTTGATGTTGGACATTGTTAAAGAGTGCCTTTTAGGAAGTGCTATTCAATTGTTGTTTCCTTTTCCATTAAACAGCTGACCATTGCTGTGGAAAAGCTGGCCGCTTTATTAGAAAAGAGTCAGAATTTTGTTTACCAGTGGTAATGTGAGTGAATAAGTGAAACGAAACCATTCAAATTAATTTTTATTGCTAATGGGCTGATGCTTTTCTTCTGGGAGTAAAGCCATAATATTGAGATATTCTTTCTAGGCCTTGCTGGAGATGGTGTTTGGTGCCAAGGTGGTTGTCACTGGTGACGGATTTGTTCCTGGAGAAAGGAGTGTCATTATCATGAACCATCGCACACGAATGGACTGGATGTTCCTGTGGAACTGCCTGCTGCGATACAGCTACCTCAGACTTGAAAAAATCTGTCTCAAATCCAGTCTCAAAAGTGTTCCGGGATTTGGTAGGTCACTAAACCTTTTAATTTTAAAGGAAAATGTCTTTAAATTTTGCACAGCACCGTACATACCCTTTTAAGTAACCTAGGTTTAAATTCTATTTCAGTATTTTTAAAAAAAACTTGTGTAAAATATGTGGCCTCTTGAGTGATTAAACCATAAATCTCCTGGAGGATGCCCGGACTACGTGCTTAAGCATTTCTTTTTAAACATACCACATGTGCTGCCGTTGCTTATAGGTAAAAATATTTCTGCCTTACGTACTGAAAGAATTTTTCAAAATTATGGAAAAAGATCTTATGAGTCTTTTCAAAGTCTCTTTCAACACTTTGTTTTTTGGTGCTATTTCACCCCACATTGCAAATGCTGTCATCAGGCTTCTTTCTTCGTTATCCAATTTATACTATTGAGAAGATTTAAAAAAAAAACAAAGAAAGAAAGAAAAAGCCCTGTAGGCAATTGCGAAGTTGATGGTTCATTTTAATAACTGTAGTTTTAAATTGAACTTGGTTACACAAAATATGCTGTACAGGATATAAAATAATCAGTATTTATAGTGACGTAGGCTGGAAACGGATCTGAGTTGCACATATTCAGAAATTGTTTTGGATAGGCCAAAAATTGTTGCACACATCGTTTCTGAATAAATAGGCAGACTTATCTGAAATAAAAGCATCTCTTTGCATTTTATTTATCTCTTAGATTTATTTGCTGTTTTATACAAAACTAGTTTGGGCAGGATATGCGTCAACTTTATGATGTCGAAAGAGTAACCTTATTTATGGTTCCCTTTTGTCAGGCCATTTATCTGAACAGATAGTTTTGGCAGGATTCCATACGGAGGAACTCTCATACTGTTGTGCTGTTACTGCATTCACTTGCTGTGCCTTTAGTCCTCTTAACTAAGAGCTGCAACTAGGTAACATACTTTTTTTCCCCTGAACCATCAAACATTAAGATCAATTTGACTTGACAAAAGACATCTTTTTCAACGTTACAGGAAATGAGAAAATACGTATTTAGATAAATGTTTTATCTTCATAATACAGCAGAGATGTCTTGAAATCGTGGAATCAGCTGCAGTTGCAACTTTTAAAGCAATGATGGAAGATGGAATCAGGAGTATAGCCTGGAAGATTCATAGGTTTATCTCTTCAAAAGTAACATGTATATTTTTTTGTAACAAAACATTTGTCCGTATGCTTGTTAATGCCTTTAATAAAATTGCAAGGTCAGCTTCAGGAGCTTGGAGGCGATGTTATGCTTGGCAGAATGTGGTTCCTGAAAGGGTGTCAGGATTTGTTTAGAGGTTGATTTATTTTATTTTATTTTTTTTCCCCAATTCTCAGTTCTGTGCATAAACTGAGCACATCTAATAGATTTGATGAGTAAGCTGAGGCAGATGGAGCTGTTGCAGGTTAATGTTAGCAGACCATGATGCCATCTTTGATTGTAGTCTGACATAGAGCTTAAGCTACTAATGAAATTCTGGGCTCTTACTCCACTTTGTGGGCTGTGATGGTAGAGGTGGCACAGGCAGAAATTTAATCCTGTTTGTTTGCATTACAGGATCACAATTTCTGGCAGTAGATGGGTGCTTGGATCTGTAGTGTTATAAACCACTATTTATATGCCAGATTCCTAAGCACTCTCCGCCATATATGGGGTTTGAATACTTTGGTTGCAATGTCGTGAATTTTAGCTTATTTTTTAGTAGACTGTTAATGATGTGTTATTGGTCACAGGAGAGGAATCCATCTAAACAACATACTTTACTCAAGCCGTAATATGATAGTCTAAAATCATAAATGTTCAGCTTTTGTTCTACCATAGTGTTTCTGGAAAGAGACCTGAGAAATACATGTCTCTGTGTTCAGTCAGCCTGTGTTTTGGGTGGCAGATTCTTGCAAAAATAAAGTATTCTGCATAGCCACGTAATTAGGGGACAGTTGGAAAGTGAGACTCTTGGATGAAATTAAGATTGACAGAAGATTTCTTTGTGAATTTCTGAAGTTTGGTGGGGCAGTGATGTATCAGAAAACGGTGTCCGAAGGGGACCACCTTGAATCTCATCAGTAAGAGTAGAATTTCTCCTACTTATCTCTGATTGCCCTGCTGTGTTATGCAATTGACTTTTGGTTTTGTTTTTGTTAAATTGTGACCAGTGGTTTCACATAAAAGTTTTCTTTATTTTATGAGCTTGTAAAGGCAAGAAGATAACTTGGAAATCAACTGGACAGTTCCACTGCACTGCAGCTATAGTTGATACTTTAGATGTTGATTATTTGAATTATGGTTTTGGAAATTGAACCAGCTACTTTCATTGTGTCTTTCAGTTTCATCTTTTCATATATTTATATGAATTAGTTGTACATAGTCAAAAGTATAGTATTATGGAATTATTGCTATATTGGCTAAATGTAACTTCTAATAAATCTTTAACAGTATTTTTGCTTTGAGTTTGAGAAGTATTTGAGTCAATATACTGTCTTGCTTTCAGCGCAGTTTTTTCTGATCTTTCAAATAATTTTTTTTTTACAAGCATTTCCTTTAAAATTACCTGTAAGATATGGTTCATATCACCTTTAATTTCCATGTTGCTGAAAATCTTGCAAGTATTAAGCATTGCACCTTTGTTGTTTTAAGTACTGTCCCAGTTGGGGTGTAAAAATAGGCCCATGAGAGATTACAGTGATCCAAGTGGTATATTTGGTAGGTGAAGGGCAAAGCATGGAATGCAAATAGATCCAGAGTCCTTGTTGCCCCCTTTGTAGGTTAAAAGTGTAAAGGTATCAGATTTAATGAGTCTGTATTACAAGTAGGTGGTTAGTTTTTAGTTAATTATAATGAAAATCAGAGGAGTCAGTATTTCAAGGAGAAGCATCAAGTCACTTATCTAGTTCTTAAGTTATTAATTCTTTGCATTCCAATGTATGAAAAAACTTTAAATTGATTAAAGGTGAGTCTTAAAAAAAGAAGCCCAAAGAAAAACAGATGGTCCTTTCTTCCTGGAACTGTAGCTTTGGCTTGATAAATTGTGTGCAGTAAAGTTTTCAAAAAGAAGTATTACGTTTCAGTAATCTCAATTTCAGAAACATTCTTGCAGCGTTTCATTACAACGTGCCAAAGCTGGCGTCTCGAGGGAGCGCTACTCCACTCTTAGCTGTTGCTGCAGTTTCTCATCTGACATCATCAGAAACTACTGACACATTCTGCAGTGTCAGTTTTCAAGGAGAATTTCTAATGGCATTGACAGTTTCCTGCGTAGTCTGACAAGATGGGACTTCTCTACAGGACTTGTAATAGATACGTGCAATTTATATTCTCACCTATTCTCAATTAATAAGGAGTAGCACCAGAACTGATACAGATTGTGATGCAGTTGTGTTCAGCATACACTGTGGAATACATGCTGTTTGAGTAGGTACCGAAGAACATACATGGTCAGATGTCTGGTCCAGATATCTGGTCAGATGACCAGATAATCACTAGAAGTTAGTTGTATCCTTTTAAATTTTTTATCCTAATAGTTTCATTAGTAAAAGTCTTGTTGTGATATGACCAATAAGACTTCACTGGAAATAGACATGTATTTTAATGATGGACAATTTGCACGTGTTCCTTGTTTTAAATGGGATTTTCATTATTGGTGGGCTTGCAGTAATATTGGGATTTTAGTGGTTAAAAGTGCCTTGACATGTGCGTGAAAAATAAATTAAAATGTAGGTTTAATTTGAGAACTGTCAGATAAATTGATGGAAAAATGTGAGAGGGTAGCCAAAGGGGTTAGTGTCAGTGCATGACTGCTACGTGAGTTAATATTCACCCTGGTTTTGCTTAACGCAGATGGAAAAGATAAATAACACCGTAATTCAGTGTATGTAAAGTATGAAGGTGCTGCAGGCACCATTGATGGACATATCTTGAAGACTTACCATTTTTAAGAGGGCTCGCTGAGACTGCTAAAGCAGGGAATTGTAGCTGGAGTGGATTGGGGCAGGAACAGGTTAGAAAAGGACAAGGTGATAAAGGGAAAAGGAGAATAAGCAAAGCAGGCAAACCTGGAGCAGTCAGGAGCAGAGAGAACCGGGTAACTCCGTCCTGATCTTTGTCTCTGTATTCAAGTTGTTCTGTGGCTTACATTGCTCTGGAAGAGAGTGCAAGATGTAGGAGCTTTTTAGTTGTTTTTCACTCGTCCGGTCACTCATGTGTTGTAGCTCTCAAAGGCTTGAGTTAGTTTTGGCCCTTGTTTTGTTAAGTGCCCGGGAAAAATAAAAAAAAGGACTTGTGCTCTTTCAGCACTGGGCTTAGCCCCACCAATCTTTCACTGCACGTCAGTTGATCCATTATAGCTGTCCATGTGTGCGAGCTTCGCCTGAAGCAAATTCAAAGTAATTTGAGTCATCTTAGTTTTCAATGAAGCAGGGCAAAACAACTCAAATTATCCTGCCTTTGCCACGGGCTAAGAGCATGCACACCGACAGCTATGATGGATCAGCTACCATAAAGTAAAATATCGGTGTCACTAAGCCTAGAAAATTTTAGCACTTAACTCAATTGGAGTATAGTTAAAGCAGCACGCTGCGGGGAATCTGCGCGCGTTTATATTGGCATGAAAGTGTTTGTGCTGCCACAGCTCCTTCCGTATGTAGGGATATAAATACTTCAGCAGAAAGTGTCTTTGTTCGGGTTATAGCCGGATTTGCATTCAAATTCTTATCAATAGAGCTTATTGGTTAAAAAAATTAAAAGCGTAACCTACTGAACTTTCTAGTACAGCTCATGTCTCAAGTGTCTTTGTTATGTTAAAATAGACTGAAATGAGAGTTTTGAGGAGCTGTGACATTTTGTCTTCTAGCAATTCAATTATGAGCTGCCAGACTTAATTACCATAGAGTTGTTATCCTACGTGATTTTTAAAGTTGAAGTTGAAAAGTATGCTCTCTAATGGAAAGCACAATTGTTATTCTACCAGTTGTTCACAGTCAAGACAGGCAAGATTCTCTTGAAGAAGTTTTAAGTGTGAGAGAAGGATTATACTTTGAAGCAAAACTGCAGCTTAATTTGCCTGTAACTCTACATGCATTTTTTTTTTGTGGGGAAGAAGAGGCTTAGGTGCCTGTTTCTCAGCTTGGCTCTTGTCTTTGATGATCCAGGAAAGACTTAAAAGGAATATTTTCAGATGAATACCACAGAAATTCTTTCAACACTGTCAGGGAAAGAAAATTATTAGCCTGACTTCCATTAAAACTTTTCTTACCCTTTTTTATATAAGAAGGACTCCAGTTTCACTCTGCCCCCTTGGCCTCTCCAAAGTGGACATCAAAAGAGGGAGACCAAATGCTAACCTTTCTCATTCTCCCCGTTTTATAAATGACAAGTGATGAAGAGAGTGGTGATTTTGTCCAAGCTCACAGAACAAAACCCAGCAGAATTAGGATGTCGTGTTTTCCCAGCTTATGTTCCTTTGCCATTATCAGTGCGTTATGCAGCATCTGTATGGATCAGCTCAACAGGCTGAGTTATTTTCGCGGTCTTCCCATAAGGAGATGGAGCATCTGAAGAGGATGCAGGCCTATGGAAGAAGTACTGAATTGTAAACTCTCTCACCGTTTCTGACTTGCAGTAGAGATGACACATTCATGGGAGAGACTCACACTGTTTGGTAGGGCCTGTCTTTTCTTCCCCATGATCAAACAGCCAGAGGTTGTTTCCTTTCTGTCTTTGGAAATTCTGGAATGACATGGGGCTTTTCTCCAGATAGGTATTGGGCAAGACTCATCTTTTTTAATACTTAGGTTTTTATGCTCTATTTCAGTGTATTGTTGTATTTTCAAAAGGCATCAGAAAAAGCAACTTTCCAGCTGTCCAGGTTGCTTAAGCCTTTGCTTTAGTTTGCTTTAGTTCTCAGTAACAGTATGTTATTCTGATTTTACACAGTACATCAAATCAAATTTGGAGTGTTATCTTAAGATGGATATTGTAACTGAATAGGCTTAACGTTCCTTAACGGCATATATAGCATTTCAGTGTGAAGATTTTGTGTAAGTAGCATTAATACAATGGTAGAGTTAATAATCTGATGGTCCATATTCTATAAAAATGCTGTAATTTAGGAAATAGAATGAATATTTGAGTATGAAGTCTCCAAATAATCATGGCTCAGAAAGATGCTAAGGGGTGGAATATTGAAAGAATACTTCCAAAAGCATGGTATACCTCTGTCTGGGTGCTTTATATATGTATATATCCAGCTACTACTGTAATGATTTTTTCCTATGTAGTTTCACAATTTTTTTTGTGTGTGTATTGGCTGAGAGATACCAAGTCTTCAATGGAATATCCTTTCTTGAAGGTTTCACAGTTAAATTTTCCCAGCTAAGACATAGGCCACTGTATCTGGCTAGCTTTTTGACAACATTGTTATTGTCCTGACAAGTAAATCTTATATTGTTAGCTTTGTGTGAATAAGCTTCTAATTGTATTATAAATAAACAATAAGCTAAAGCAGAGGTTCCTACTGGCACATACTGTATTCTCCCACAAGAGAATGAAACAGGAAATACAGAAAGTGTTAATATTTGAATGTGGTTTAAATATAAAATTTAGGATATATTGGCACTGAAACAAATGCATGAAAACTATGGGGAAATCAAAGGTAAAACTGATCAGAGCAAAATCAGAAATTTTTTTCAGTTACCCAAAAATTTTGTGTTTCTAACATTGCTGTTTGTTCACTTAAGTTGTTTCAGTAAGAAAAAAGGTTTAGGCTTCACATTTATTGGAAGAGATGATATTCTGTCCAAGTAAAAAGTAAACTATGTGGTATACACAAGTATGAAATATATAGTCTGAACATAAACTGAATGTGACCATAAAAATAATTTAAAAACAGATGTAGATTAAAATGTTCAGAATCTGATAGGGCAAGGCAATACTAGATACTTTACAAACAGATTCAATCAAATGAATAAATAGACTGAGTCAGATGTTCCACTATAAAATTAGGAGTGCTACTATGAATCTATATTTGTGAATTTTATCTCTTAGCTAGTTTTGTAATTTGCTCAAAGAATTCACCAAATCAGATGGTAGTTGTTCAATTCATTACACTCCAATTAACTACATTATTGGAAATAAGCATGGTTAAAAAAAACAAAAAACAAACCAACAACCAAACTTGCCAGGAGCAGAGATTGTGCATTACAAGATTATTTCAAGAAGCACGTATTTGTTTATTTTCCTAGTTTGTGCACTCAAACCATTACATTAAATTTAAAAAAATCTTTCAATTTTTAATTTGCTGTGGGTTATTAGACATAAAACTGTCTAGAAAAAACAGTAGAATGGCTGATTCTAATTGAACTTGCAGAAATCTGTTTAGCAGCCTATAGTGATGAAACCTTAAGTGTCTATACATGGTGACTGTAAGCACTGGCTTCCTGTGTGATTTTCCGTGTACTAACATCATTTTAATACCTACCCATCTTTAAAATAGGGAACATTCAGAATTGCGTGGTTGTTGCCTTGTGGGTATTTTATGCAGCAAAACACTTGGAATAACAAAATGTTAATGGACCCCATTATTTGTATACAGTAGGATCACGGGCCTTATTAATTTCCCTTATTAAGCCCAGACGTCTGGTTCACTGTTGCCTCAAAAGCCCTGACTGGGACCAGATCCCTGCTGAATACGAACACACTAAATAATGCTTTTATTTTTGACAAAGAGAATTTTTGATGTGAAATACCAGTGAATTAACGCAGCGGAAGAAAAGAGGGAAGATGAATGAATGCAACAAGGAAATCCCATAGTTAGGCCTTCTACCTTCCTACTTGTTTCTATAGTTTTGGATCATTTATTGAATTGTTTGTGTGGGGCTTACTATTATTAGCTGTTCTGCTGCACTGCTATAGGAAATGCATAGATACCGTTTTCTTGATGCATGCTTGCTTTCAATATCAGCCATGATATTTCTCCTACAGAGACATGACACTTTTGAGGATATCTAATTTCTGAGATGCTTGTGGAAATGTACATAAAATTGGAATACAAAGCCAAACAAAGACTTTTTTTTGCACAACTCGCCTCTCTCTTGTTCATTGCCACCTCCGTCTCTAGTATCTACTTACTCCCAAATTACCTTCGCAATGAAAACACACTTAAGAAATTTCAGCTTCAAGTGTTATTTTCTTTTAAAGGAGTTTGGGGTGGGGAAAACAGAAGTGCAGAGTCTTAGAATTAAAAAGCTTTCTACTTGCAACTAGCATTTTTAATACAATGCTGCAAATTCTAAACCTGCATAAGCTATAATTTGCTTTATCTCCAAGGCAGTAAGGAAATTCTTCTGTGCAGTACGTTTCTCTAGTTCAATAGCAGGCTTTCCTTTTCGTGTAAGTGTAATTTTCTTTTCTGTATAGGATTATGTCCTGATAGAGCCTTATTGAAGTGTGGGATACGTACCAGTAGTGTGTATGTGTTACTTGAGATTTGAAGCTGCCTTTTTTATTTTTTCAGCTCCAAAAAGTTGATTTAAAGGTCAGCGTGGCTAGCTCAAGAGCTGTGCGGTGTGATGCTTTCCGTATACTTTTCCAGGCAATGTTAGTTATCAGACATGTCGTCTATTACAAGAAGACTGTTTTAGCGAAGAAGTGGAGTTTCGTTGTTAAGATTTCTTTAGCTTCACTGTTTCTCTGCTGTGTTTTCATAACTGATTTCTCAAGAATCTGTAAACCAAAAGACAGCAGTTTTTCCCCAGTCAAGTAAATGCTGCCTTTGCTAGGAAAATCCCCGTTGCCTCGGAGCTTGTAGACAACCAAAAGCGTTGCGCAGAAGAGCAAAGATAATTACTTTCCTTGGACGATATGTTGACCTGAACTTAACAATAATTAACTGAACAGCGGGTTTCACTGCTGGTTGCACATGAGAACGTACTTCCTTCTGCTGCTTATTCATAAGTCTTGCTGATTAGCAAAACCTTTCATTTTGCTCAGTGCTTTGCTGGATTCCTCTTGTTTCTCTGTGCATTCCCATTTGGATCACATGTTGTGCCTTGGACTTGTTACGTGTTTCCTCACCACCACCCCGGGCAGTACAATGCAGACAGCGCTGTGGGATAGAAATCGAAGCGAGAGCTGTTTTTGCTTTGTCCAAAGGCGTGTGTCTGCAAGGCTGTGCTGGGTTTCCTCTCTCGCGTGAGTCTGGTGGGACAGTGAGACATGCAAACAGCAGGCGTTCCTCCCCATCAGCGCACGGACCAGGGTTTTGGTTCAAGGCAGTAATTCCTATTTTTGTTGCTTTTCACTGGAGGCCTTAAAGCTGGGTGAACGTGGAAGATTCTTCCACTTTCCTAGATGGTAAGATAGGTTGGCGCAGTGTGCTGTGCTGGGGTAAGTGGGGAGGAAAACCTGGGTCCTTTACTATTAGTCATCTGACTGTTAGATAATCTGTCCTTATCTGAGCAGTCAGGTCTGTTTTATCTAATTAGGTGTACCCTAAGGTAGAAATATTCTTCCAGAACACTGGATATTGTCTGTTGGAAAGGTTAGAAAATCAAACCTGTTGTTTATTTTAAAAACTGGATGCCTCCCAGCTCCCTTCCTTCTCTTTCTTTCTTCCTCCCCCCTGACTACCTGCTGTCATTACATTACTGCCTCTGTTTAATTTTTCATAGCCCGTATATAGCACCACCACTTAGGACAGGAATGGGAAAGTGCTGCACTATGTCCTCTGCTCTAAGGCCGTTGTCAGGTAAAATATGAGTCACCCAAGCAGCAGCTCTCTTAGTAGCTAAAGGTGTTTGTAATTTGATGTTCACAGTGCTGTTAAAGAATGATCACTAGAAAGAGTTTATATGCAAGTTTCCATATAATTTAAAGCCTTGTGCTACATGAAGAAAGGTAAGGGAGAGGGTGGAATCTGGCAGAGAGGTTTTTTCCATGCTCGCTCCCTGTTACGGATCAAAATCACTCAGCTAAGGAGCTGCTGACCTGGGAAAGTATCAGCAGGCTTCCCAAGTGAGCATTTATTTTGCTTCTCGTTTCCCTTCTTTCCGCCTACGAACTCTGCTGCCATGAGAACACAAGGACTGAATAATTTAGGCTTGATGTGTGATACCACGCAAAAAAATGGTTTAGCATAGCACAGGTTTTGCATAAACTAATTTAGGTGTAGTATCTAGGGTACATAAAACATACAAAAGGTCTGGGCTGAGAGTTAAGAATGATTGGAAAACACCAAAACCACAGCACAACTTTCCTAATCTCTATGTATTTTTCCACTCTGTCCCATGGAGCGTCTACATTCTCAGAGTTGTAAATGGTATGGTATAAGGCATCTCTGTTTCTGCTTAGAGGGCTTTTTTCCTTTGCTGTGTCCATTTTTATGGATTTGATTTCAGGTGAGGTATCATAGAATCATAGAGTTTCTCAAGTTGGAAGGGACCCATAAGGATCATCAAGGCCAACTCCTTGCTCCTCTCAGGACTACCTAAAACTAAACTGTATGATCAAGGAGTATCTGGATGACGCTCTTAAACTCTGCCAGGCTTGGTGCCATGACCAATTCCCTGGGGAGCCTGTTTCAGTGACCGAGCACCCCCTCAGTGAAGAACCCTTTCCTAATGTCCAGTCTGAACTTTCCCTGATGCGGCTCAGTCCATTTTCGTGTATAGTCTAGAGTAACTGAATGCTTTGGCGCCATTTGATATTTGGCAACATTTGGTATGAAAAGACGTCCTCTTTATATAACACAATGACAAATGTGAAAATGAAGCCCTGATTAGTTCAATTTAAAATATTGGGTTTGCACCATTGTGGTGAAATGTATTGTAGCACTAGGAGATGATTAAATGCCAGAATAGAGCACAGTTAAATTACGTAAGCTATTTTTCAGTTACTTTAAAATTGACCTTTAATTTTTTCTGCAACTAAATTGTTTAAATATGGATAGCCTCTGTTAATAAAGCTGTACAGATACTTCTTGACACTGCAGATGTGGGAATGTGACATGTGCATAGATGCACATAAAATGTTGTGGTCAAAGTTTAGTTTTGTTTACAGAGGGTTTTTAACATGTACAGCATGCAAGTTTGAAAAGATTTGCTGAGGCTGCATTCTGAGCATTTCTCTTTTTAACTCATATAACCACTTCCACTCTTCAGTTACATGGACATCATTCATTATCTGAGTATCTGAGGCTCATTAGGTCCACATTGCAGAAGGCATGTTAGTTATGCGTGCTCCATCTGTTTAGTTGATTTAAAAATGAAAAGTATCCACCCCGTGATACAGGTTACAAATCTTTACCAATACAATTAACGCTCCTATCCAATACAGAAGAGATTATGGAGCTCAGTTCATATATGGTCAGTCCAGGCTGACTGATTTATGGGGTTGCTTTAGAAATTGGTGACTTTAGTAAGTGATTATCTAGCATATCCTCCTTGTAAGATAGTGCCACGAATGGAATAGAAAGGAATCTCTGTAAAGAGGAGCTGAAATAAAGTGCAAGAATAACCTGCCATAAGTCACCAGCAAAGGACAAATAGACTTTTGAGAACTGTGGGGAGCAAAGAGGAGAAGGGGAAGCTGTGATGTTTTCTCTTTGATATGGAGTTTCTATCTGCAGGTTTTCTGATGAGATATGAGCTAGCCAAGTACGGTGGTAAGGCAGTGTCATGCTCCTCTGAGCCCTGTTTAAGAAAGGAGCATCACAGGCATGTGGCAGAACTGGAGCCCTGATTTTTCATCCTGCTGTCGGAACTGGTGGACAGAACTTCTAATATTGTGTGATATGTTGTATACCAAATTGTGACAGAAAAGACAAGAATGTTTATTGGCATGTGACCCCTGAGCTGTAGGCTCAGCAGCAGTTTCATTTATTTAAGTGCATTACATTGTCAGTTTGATGTCAGGCTGTAAATCTTCACAGTTGTCTTGTGGATTAATACAAACAAATGGGTACACATCAGATTTGTCTATAATCAAGTGTAAAGAACAACTTCGTATTTTCTTCTATTAGTAATGAAAATTATAAGAAGGTGTATGTAATAAAGCCCTCAAAGCAATAGCTATTTTCTCCACAATGCACATTGTTAACATGCACTACTAAAGGCAACTATCTCTATATAATGCAGCTTTCTTATATCCTGCAGTGCGTTGCTGAGCTGTTTGTCCGTAGGGGAAGTGCCTTCCCCTGAGCAAATCAGTGTTGCAGTGATTAAGGCTATTACAGTGAGGGCCATGGTTTTAAATACTTCACCTCATGACAGCATCGACCCTATTCTTGCTTTCTGGAAAGCTTTTCTAACTCTGGTAACTTGAGTTTTGCAAAACTGTAGCCATTCCAAATTTATTTAGATTTATTTATTTGGATTATGCATTCTTTTGCTTTCTATCCGAAACTCCTTTTACAAGGTAACTAGGTACTCTTAATCAGAGGTGAGGACAGGCGGCAGTAAATAAAGTGTTGTGTCTGACACAATTTACAAAACATTTTGGAATAACAGGCACTGTGGAAGTATCAGAGTGAAACGCTACTAAAGGTATATATTTTTTTTTAAACTTTAGGCTGGGCAATGCAGGTTGCTGCCTTTGTGTTCATTCAGAGAAAGTGGGAAGATGACAAGAGTCACTTTGAAAAAATGCTGGATTATTTCTGTGACATTCGCGAACCATTACAACTCCTCATCTTTCCGGAAGGAACTGATCTCACAGGTAGGCTGCATTTGTCATCTTCTCCTGGAATGTTCTAATATGGAAATTCTGTGTTGTTTATGGAAATAGTTTAAACGAGTTTGAGGCAGGAGCAAGACTGGATTCTCATGGGCAGCAGAAATTATAGTTAATGATCACATGTGCTGATTCATTTGAGAGGCACAAAGGTAGTTCCACTGAGAGGCTTTGCCAGTCTTCCTGAAATAACTGTTACGTTTCAAAGCATCTAATGCTTGAAATGGCTTTATATTGGTCGATATTGTATGTACATTGCATTACCAAAAGTAGGTTTCAAGACCTGGAATAAATCACTTGCATGTTCCCATTTCCCATATTTCTGGGGCAAGCACTGCAAAATAATTTCAGACCTATGGAAGAGTGATTGAAGAGGAGAACTAACAATTTCATTAGATTTCTTGCCTAATGTTTTAAGAGGAGAAAATGGAGATACTTGTTCCTTAGGCCATGTAAGCAGTCTGTATCTGCCTATATAAGGAAAACATCTCCCTAAAACAAATGTTGACATTGTCATAAGAGTAAATTTAATGACTTCATTCCTGTAGTATTAATTCTTAATGAAGTATCTACCTTAATGCAGGTATCTTATGGCATCAGTAGAAAGCTGCTAACCAGTGTTGAAGACGACTCAATTGCCAATAAAAGAATACATCGTATGAATGTTCTGTGGTGGTTCATGCCTGCAGCATGATTTGATAAGCATCATCTTTAAATAGAAAAATCAATTGCAATTATACTTTTACCTTTTAGCTTATTGAAAAGATTTTTACTATACTTTCTGTTGCAGATATTCTCAGATCATAATTTATTGCAATGCCAGATCAGTAAGTACTACACACAGTATAAAAATAACCAACATATACTGCTACTTTTTCTTCTGTGTTCCTGATATCCCTAAAAATGGTTTTGTATAGTGTTCAGATGCTGTCACACTGTAGGGAATTGTCATCACTTGATCAGACTTCCTAAAAGAGGATAAATTCATTGTACATTCTTGGACTGCTTCATGTGATATGTCTTGTTGAGTTACTTGCTTTGTATCTGAAATTAGGAAGGAGGATGGAAATTATCTCACTTTATTTTTTCTTCTTTGAATTCAGGAACAACTCTCCCCTCCTAGCTCTGAATTATGACATGAAATCTTAATTTTATTCTTGGAGTCAGGAGACTCCTCCTTGGGTCACTCTCACTCTCTGAACAGGTGTTTCCATCTCATGATGACTGAAAGAATTGGATTGTTTGTAATTCATTCCATAAATTATGTATGCCTTCTAATCCCTCCCAATATTTCTCAGAGACAACAGATTTTAAAGAACTGCAGTTTTAAAAAAGAAGAGTTACCGAGGACTGAGACAGCAGTGTGTTAACGCTTGTGCTGCAGAGTCCCAAAGGCAGGGGTGGGGATATTCCCACCTGAATGTGGAGTTGCTTAAGGAAACACAGGGTTTCCTCTCTGCTGTTTTAACTGATATAAATGACATAGACTATATTTAAGTATATGCTGTTGTTACCATCCACTGAGAAATTCATGCGGACAAGGCTCTTCACTTAATCTTAAAAAATTCTAATTAGATTTCTGAACACAGATTTTTGACAGATTTTTTTTTAAGGTATTCCATTGTTCTGGTTTTCCTTCCTCATACGTGTGTAACACGTACTTTTAACTTTGCAGTGTCGAATGGATATCCACACGAACTGCGCTGTTCTTCTGAAGTCAGTTTGAGCCACCGCCGATGGGTGGTGATCGTTTCCCCCTGGTTTGTTGAGCAGCCCAGGGGGGAAGCAGTGCGGTGGGAAGGACAGAGTGATGGGCAGGGAAGATGATAGGCCACTGCTTCCTTGGGCAGCCGCGCTGGCTTCTGGCATGTTAAACTGTCCGGTGGTTAGCACTCTTAACTTCCCATCAGTTATGAATGCTGCCTTGATACTATATTTGTGCATAATAAGATGTATAGAGACAGGCGAAACCCTGGGGCTTTTTCTGGGACAGTAAATAGCTCTCCCTATCTAATTGTCTTCACAGGAAACAATAGTTCATATATTTTAAAATATGGTAGGAGACAGGGCAAAACCCCTTGACAAGCTAATCCTGACCAAGCAATAAGTTTATGCCGTATGAGAATGATAGAACATAATAATGTATAACGTGTAACACTTTGAAAAAATGATTTTCAGAGAACTGTTATGTTATTGACATTTTAGGACCTATTGCAACCTCATGTTCTATCTTTTAGAATAAGAAATAAACTGCAGTTTTGTTCTGAATGGTCGCTCAATATCCTAGGGAACATTTGCAAAAATAGAGGCAATGGCTCTTGTTTTCTGACCAAATTCAAAAACTGCTAATTACTTCTGAAACCAAAATTCTTCTGGTGTTTAAAATGAAAAATAACGTTCTACATTGCTGTGCAGCTCTGTGCTACTATAATTTTTTTTTTTTATCCTCTCAGTGGCCTCATGACAATGATAGATTTACTTCTCTTATAAAGAAATTCCATAATGTTTTCAGGTATTCAAGAATGAAAGGTTTCAAAGAAGTGTAAAGTATGACTGTATTTATAGACGGGCCACTGCCTGACTTGAAATCAGTGAAGTACTTTGCAGTGTAAGATGCTACATAACTAAATTTTAAAAATAGTAATGGCATGAACCCTGAATAGTGTATTTGCAGACTGGATGTATAGGGTCTGAGGTAATAATTGTATACTTATTTCTGATAGGTTGGTCATCTTTTCACTCTGGAGTACTTCAAGGTTAAAGCTAAGTGCATCAAAGGTATTTTATTGTAATTGCTTAAGAAGCAGCCCTCAGCAGATAACCGTATAGCCAGGCTTTCTGAAGCTCTGAAGAAGACAAAGCAACCATAAGTCTAGTGCTTCTGGAAAGCTGGAATACAACCCACCATTTTGCTTGTTCTTTTGTTTTTCTTGGTGTTCCTTGCAAGACTCTTTGTAATAATTCTTCAGAAAGCAATAACAAAAAATAAGACCAGTTGCTGTATTGCTCTGGGCCTGTTAAAGCCTCATTTCCTATGGATTTGTGTCTGCATCCTATACGTGGTCTTTTCTTCACTCCAACTTCTCCTTTTCCCTTGTGTTTCCTTCCGTGTGATGTTTCCTCTGCAAATCCCTTGTTGCTGTCTCGGCAAGAGGCATCGTGTGCTGTGGCTCATCCCCACCGGTACTCGTGTTAACCAACAGGCCGCTGCATGCTGTGCTGAAGGCCCCGGCACACCAAATGCCCGCGGAGCCTGCCCTGCCTTGTCCTGTTGTTATGATCTCCGCTCTCGGAGGCTCCCTTTTACTCAGCCATCGTTGTTTTTTTTTCTGAAAGTCCTGTGGGGCTTAATTATCTTTGAATCTCTTGTCTCTGTCAAACATTGTTTGCAGGGGGCAATAGCTTCAAAAGTTAAGGGGGAACAGGTGGACAGAGTGTGATTGCACAGACCTTTTTTTCCTTGAGGAACAGCTCAAAAACAAGTAGGAGAACTTGCTAGAGCCCACATTTTGGCAGGAATGTTGTCATGTGGATCACATACGATATTCCATCTAGAAGGTAAAAATGAATGGCAGTTGGATTTTTCTCTTTTCTAGCAAATGTGGTACTTTAATGTAAAAAAAAACCAAACCAACAACATTCTTCAAAAGCACTGGTAGAGGTTGATTTAACATGTAATAATTTGAAAGTAGCTCAAATAGGTACGATTTTTTTTTTCTTAAAACATTAACTGTAAGCAATATAGCTTTTATGCATTCTATGCAAGCCTGTAAGAGATAAATGAGGATTTTCAATTTTTTTCTCTTTTTAAAGAGAAATTTTTAGAGTTCTTGTTTATTCTTTCAGTGTCTGGCACCAATATCATTTGAGAGTACTTGAAGTCGTAAAAATAAATGCATGCTTTTATCACAGTTCAGATTAAAGGAAAAGGTAGTACTTAATATTCAAATACCAGTGCACTAGTACAAGGAAGGAAAAAAAAGGTAGTTGAGACTTGATAGGAAATAATTGTATTCAAGTTGTCAGAATCAGTTTTCCAGTAGGATGATGAGGGAAGTTTGTAATTCTTTTGGGTAATGTCCAGCAAAGCACATCAGCCTGGACAATGTTGAATCTGTAAAAGCATGTGAGCTTGTTTGAGATGGGCTAATATTACATACATATTTCATGGGGAGCTTTTCATTGGGTACAGGTCTTGGAGTTTTAGTTCCAAATACTCTTCAGACTCACACGAATGTAGCGTGTTACTGCATTACGGATTTCATCAAAGTCAAATTCTAGAGATTTTTCTTCTAATTCAAAACTGTCTCACAAATTAAAAATATCATTTGACTTAGAAAAAAAAAATATTCACTTTATCCTCTGGTTTACAGGGGCAAAAGCAATTGAACTTCTTAAAAATTTGTGACTCAAAAATCAAGAAAATGTGTTAGTGCAATTTCTTCCTCCAGTTACTTTAAATGAAATTCTGAAGTGTGGTGCTTCCAGAAAGTGCTGACTTCCTGAGCTTTTCCAGTAATTTAAAAATGTGATAGATAGGATTTTCCCACATAATTTTGAGATAAATGAGGAAAAAAAAAAGTAATCAAATGATGTACCCTTAAATTCTTGATCTTTTGTGTGGTTTGACAATTGCTCTGCAGTAGTGTCTAAAGACGCAAATAAATTGGACTTCTTGTACTTGTCACTGCCCCAAAGAACATACCCTCTGAGAGGCAGCGTGTGTTAGCTGAAGGAGACAGGGGAGGAGAGGCAAGTCAATGTGAGACCAGAGGAGACAAAGCATGAAGCAGTTCGGCATCAGGAAAGGACCCACATCACCCTCTATTAATAAACTGTCTGCTTTCCATGAAAATAGATTGTTCTACTTATTCTTTTTTTGTCATAGGAGCCAATAGAACCAAGGAGTTAAAATGCAAAATATACTTAAGAGGAATTGTGAGCAAAAACTCTGGGGGTGGATTTGCTTTGGCTTAAAAGCAGTGTAAGAGAGAAAATACTTGTTTCTAGAAAGCAACGCTTACTCATGTTTTTCAGAGAGTGAACAAGAGGGGGCATTACCCTTGGCCAAATGATGTCCGTGACCTTTTGGGATTGAGGAGACCCAAACTGAGTTCGTTTCCAGTCCCTGCTTCAAGAGCTGCTTTATGCAATTTGTGTTAGTTGATTGGAAGCAAAGAGGAGAACATATGTTTCCTCTTGTTAAGGAAGTGTTTTCACTATCAGGCTTAAAAAGGCATCTTTCACTTTTTTTTTTATTCTTTCACCTAAGAAGGTTATGATCTGGACTGCAGAATGATGAGGCATCTGCACAAGTTTTTTGGTGTTGCCAGTGTAGCCTGGTCTATTAATTAAGGGGTTTTTAAGAGGTGTTTGTTGTGCAAATTCCCTTAGGATGGAGAGGATATAAAAATGGGTTTCTAATTTCCTGGATCAGTTTTCTAACCTCTCGGTTTCATGTAATGGGGAACATCCCATTTTCTGCCCTTTGTTGAATCCAGTGCTGAGCAGGAGACTTGCTCTGAATTTCCCCCAGAAGGTTTAGGCACGGGTGTTTCACACGGGGATCTCAGACGGTAGTAGACACTATGGTACATACATTGGGTAAGATGGCAGTCAACGCATTTGTTCATAAGTAACAGCAGAGTATAAAAACTGTTTTCTTCAAATGCTGAGAGTAGCAGGAGGGGGAGGAAAAGCATTATTCTTACTCTTCGGTAGAGTGAAAGCACATCCTACCCTTGCTCTCAGGATAGCATCAAAACCCCTTTGACCTTCCTGACTTGCTATAATAAATATTGTTTAATGCACAAAGACCTGTGGCTTGATAGTTGTTAGGAAGGGAAGAGGGAGATGATTTTTCCAGATGACAATGATCACTGTATTAGCTGGGAGCGTTGTTCTAGTTCTAAAATCCCATTACACTAGGGTCATGCAAAAGAGGAAGGGAACAATCTCTGTTATATAAAACTTCAGAGTCCAGAGGCGGGACAGGGATACAAATATCAGGAAATAGCTGAATAGTGTTGGCCGGTGTGCCAGTGTCCAGCTGTTCACATGTTTTTAGAAAGGCATTGTAGTAAAGGGAAATTTGGAAGATGTTTTGCAGATGTTTACAGCGAGTTCTTTCCAAGTGCGGGGAGGTGTGCTGTGAGGAGGTTTGAAGATGATTACTTCAAGGCGATGGGCAGGGGAGGTCCCAAACCTTTTTTGCAGCATCAGTTAGGTCTTGCTCAGAAAACAAAACTGCCTGTTTACTTTTTGATTTTCTTGTGGTGCAAGTAGGAGTGTTTTGCAAATACCAAGGAATTGGTTTTCATGCTCCCTCTGAAACAAAGTGCTAGTGAGCAGATGTACAGAGAGGGTTTTTCTGAGTGCTCTTTGACTGTGTGCAGTTTGAGATGCTTATGACTTAGATTTATTATTTGTTAGACCGCTTAGCTTTGTGTAGACACTTACGGCACTTGTGTCTCAGAGCTTTGACTGTCTTGATTTGCAGATTGCAAACGCTCCAAAGTGAAACCCAAATTTGGATACGCACAAAATGAAGACTACACTTCCTCTGTCCTTTGGAAGAAACAATACATTAGCGTAAAACTTTGTGATAAATTAATTAAAGTATTTTACTTGAATCGCCACAGAATCCAGAAAGGAACTCTTGACTTGTATACTTTTAATAGGAACACGCTTTGTGGTCAATGTAATTTCTTAAAAAATAGTTGAAGTTGTTGAACTAGTAGTGCAATACAATTATGCCTAAGAGGTAGAATCTGGCTTTTCAGAGGAGCAATTAATAATTGCCGGATTACTCTGGCCTTTTCTGCCATTCCAAGTCTTGCATATGACTTGCTTTGCAGATTTTACCATCACAGACGTAGGGATCCTAAAGGCAAGTTCCCTTGGCTGATTCAGAATAGTCCTTTTTCAACAGTGAGTGGAGTAGTAGTTGAGCAGACAAAAATAGATACTCTGATCATGTGGTTAAGGATATATAGTGCATATGTCCAAGGAAAGATAAATTTAAGT
Organism: Charadrius vociferus; assembly: GCF_000708025.1. Classification (NCBI taxonomy): domain Eukaryota; kingdom Metazoa; phylum Chordata; class Aves; order Charadriiformes; family Charadriidae; genus Charadrius; species Charadrius vociferus. Next base: position 971,504 of record NW_009646437.1, on the reverse strand, counting down.
TACATAGCCAAGTGTAATTTTAGTATTTCACACATTCTGTAATTTTAGCAATGCTTTTTGAAGATGTCATATTTTGAAGTATTTGTACATTTTGGCAATTTGGCAAGAATTAAATCTTTGGATTCTCTTTGCTGAATCACTTGCTTGGCTACTGTGCAACGGTTTTCCTTTCCTCCAAATCACGTGGTCAGGAAATCTGTGCGCTAAATCTTAAGGGTTGCGTGTACGAAAAGCAGTACTTTTGTGCACGGAAACAGTAGATCGCAGGGGAAAAAATACTCAGTATGCTATAGCATTTATTAATAGGTAGGTGGTCCTTTTGGTGGGACACCTACATTTTTTGATTGATAAAGAGCTCATGTAATTTAGGAAAAAAAGAAGGGTGCGGGAAAGTTGCACTACTGCAAAAAGGACATCTGGCACTACTGTTGATTTGGCTACTTATGCCATTGTTCCTTTACAGGAAAAATTATGATGATTGTAAGGGAAAGGACACCTATAAGTATCAATTCTGTTAAATTATTAAACAGCAATATGTTTTTTGTTACTTTACCTCCCATCCCCATTAAGGTCAGCTGTGGACACTTAAAAAAAGAGCTGTTTCTGCTTGGAAAAGATGATATATTGCTTAGGCAATGATTTTGTCTTTTAAAACACCTGTAAGGCTATATAAATACGAGTTATTTAATAACTTAGTTGATAAAATTGATTTTTTTCCATGTTGCCAAGGGAACATTGGAAGTGTCCATTGCCTTTTGGCCCCAGGGGAGGCACAGCAGTATTCACAACGAATGAGTAGGTGTAGCCAGCGGAGTCTGTTTGGCTCCTAACCGAGGCTGCTTGGAAGAGCCTCCTGCACATCACTGGAGAACAAATTGCCTCCTCTCTGCGTGCCTTCAGAAGTTTTCACTTCACTGTCCGCGTTTTCCTCGCTTAGTGGGCTCTGTTAGCGACTGGCTCTGGAAAGCCTTTGTTCGGTTTTCTCGTTAGAGACTTCTTTTTGCCAGAGGTTCCAAACGTGTTTGTCACGGGGTTTAGCCGCGCTGCTTTCCAGGTGCCTTGAGTGTCCTCTGCGTACAGTAGCGAGGATGTATTGTGACACGGAGGCAGTTGGTCAGAAAACTAAAACCGGGTATGTCTGTGCAGCGCAGGTTGGTGAATAAAGCATGTCAAGTTCAGAAAGAAGA